>NW_022280034.1:7289824-7293307 GCF_004355925.1 Anarrhichthys ocellatus
TCTCTCTCTCTCTCTCTCTCTCTCTCTCTCTCTCTCTCTCTCTGTCTTTCTTTCCTCACTCCACCTCCCTATTTCCGTCTCTTTTTCTCTCTTGTTTTTCTCTCTCAGCAGCTTTATTGTCCATTTCCGTCCTTCCTGCTTGCTTTATTTTTTGCTCTCCTTTACATCCATCATCTGGACTCTCTCTCTAACATTAGTGCTGTATATCTGAGCGTGTCCTTCTAGTAAGGTGTCAGCTGACTGGCTGCCTGCGACGAAGGAACACCAGGAGCCAATAGAACGACCAGTACCATGCGCTGTTATTGGCTGGCGTCTTGCTAACAGTTACTTTTGGTTTGTCTACATAAGAGTGGTTTTTTTTTTTCCGGATGTGGGGTGGGTGGGTCGGGGGGGCTAGAGACAGAGAAAATACTTTGGGATCATAGTATCATAGTAGTGAGCGGGATAAAGGTAATCCTTCTCAAACTTGGTTGTGCAGGAGTATATGTGTGTCAGCATGTACATCTGCACCCTTGTACGTGCGCTGTGTGCATTACTCACACATCCCCAAAACCTTCCCCTCCACACACACACACACACACACACACACACACACACACACACACCCCACCCCACCCTCCACCTCTATGTCAAGTGTCAAAGCTGGAGGATGGATCCGGTTTGATAAGTTCTGTTCTGTCTGGCCACGTGTCAGGGTGGGATCAACCATACAGCAGAGGAAAACCATGTTCTTCACTCTCCTACCTCCCAATTTTTTGGGATTTTTTAAAAATATATTTCCTTTTCTGGGGGGTTTACCAGCGGGGGCAGGTGTTTGTGGGGTAAGTTTTATTCTAGCTGCTTCTGTTGCCGGAAGAATTCAAACGGAAAACCTGAAGTGACTATTACCGCAGCAGCTCATTTGACTTGTAAGCTCATCGTAAAGTGCTTTGCTGGATACGGAATATAAATCTGTAATTTAAATCTACAAGTGACAGCCTGCAGATATGTTGTCCAGAGGATTATGAGAGCGGTCTGTCCCCTGGGATTTCCTTTTTTTTCTTTTTATAGACACAACTTGTTATTCGTGACCAATCGGAAACGGATCAAATGCACGATGAGGGGAACAAAATAAACTTTATTGTTTTGTCATTTGAAGTGTTGATTCATATCACTTCCTGAGATTGAAGAAATTAAAAAAGATAATTTTCCCAGGTATCACCTGTGGGGTGATTAAATGAAAGTGATGACATCAATACCCTCGCTCCTCAAGCTGTCAGAGGGAAATGCTGCGGCTCCTCACAGTGTCACAGACACTATTTCTTAGTTTTATCATTGCAAGTGAATTATGACTGAACCCCCCCCCCCCCCCGCTACATGTAACTCCTCCGAGTCTGTCTGGCTAGATGCTTTTGTGTAATAGGTTATAGGTGACCCGTGGTTCATAGCTTTCCCAAAATCTTGCAGTTTCACTTGAATTATTGAGCATCAGAAGTGCGAGGATATGATTACTGGTTTGTTGCTCACCGTGGATTAAAACACTCGAGAAGTGAAAGGCATACTTAGAACTTGAGTTGTGGCAGGATTGAGTTTAACCTCGGAAGGTTTTGATTGGGCAGTGCTACATTTGCATCAAGCTTCTGTTTAAGGGTTTTGAGCCGCGGCAAATAAGATCAGCTGCTTTACATTAGACTTCAAGACGTGTTTTGTTAGATTGGTGTACAGCGACTCAGTTTAGGTCAAAGTAAGTATTTTTTAGAATATCTGTCCCCTGAGAAAAAGTTCTTGAATCGCAGTACTGTCATATTCCTTACTGCTTTGAACATTTCAGTGTTTGAAGTTATTCAGCGTTGTCTGCCACCAAATCAGACTCCTTTTAATGAATGCAGTTTTTTACAGAACTGCCCCCCCCCCCCCCCCATCCCTCTCTCTCCCTTTCTCTAAGCACCCGGGCTCCTCATCCATGAGGCTAAAACTAACTTCCTGTTCGTTTTTCCACCCTGAGGCCTCGCGTCATGCTACCCTCTTTTCCCCAGCTGAAAGAGTAACAAACAACACAAAGCGATCTGGATTCTCCCCACACACACACACACACACACACACACACACACACACACACACACAAGCACCTCCTCTGGGTATTTGGCTTGGATAAATAATCATTGTAAATAATGAATGTCAATTAATCGGGGGAGACGTGGCCTTGCTAAGCATGCTCTGATTAGTGTTTCAGTGGGATCTCCCCAGCTGGCTTCAGCCAATCATCTCCGCCTCATCATAGCATCACTAATACTGCTTCAGCTCGCTCCACAACATAGGCATGTTGCTGGGATTTGCTGCTTTCGGGTTGGGGGGAGGCGTATGGTTACACAGCATGGTTTAAGACAGGAGCAGGATGGAAAAATATACCTTAACTGTTACTTGTGTTGCACAGAACATGGTTCATCACTGTATACCGCCTGACACTTTCATGATAATGTATGCAGTTATTCAAGGATAAACTCTCTACCTATAAAGCAGAGCTTCTTACAAACAGTAGTTGTAATGAGCTCTCTGGTGTTGTCCAGGCGGCAACCTCCGGGTCTGAAAAGTAAAGCCAATGCAGAAGTGCCTTACACTTGTATTCTTTCAAATGGCCAGTAGGGGGCGACTCCTCTGGTTGCAAAACATATGTTTATAGATGTCTATGAGACTTGATTTATAACTTCAAACGTGAGTTCATGGTCTCAATCGCTAGTTCCAAATCTCCTTAAATACAGTATGATGTTCATTTAGCAAGTTATGGTCCCATTCATAATAAAATAGACGATAAAGCAGAGTATGCTTTAGGGCGTGGCTACCTTGTGATTGACAGGTCAGTAACAGAGCGTTGTCCCATCTGAGAGATGTCCGTGTTTTCGTCTTACAACTTTAACCCCTTCACACTGTTTTTAGTTAATCGAAGTTAATTGTAACAATTTTGGTCGCCTAAAAATGTCTTATTCAGCGTTTGGTTGTACTTAGCTTTTTGGTTGCAAAAAAACAAAATGGCGACGGTCAAAATGACAAACTCGAGGCTTCAAAACGGCAGTCAACAAACCAATAGGTGTCATCGCGGTGACTACATCCATTTCTTATCTACAGTCTGTGGTGTTATCCAGTGAAAAGATGCTAATGGTGTGTTACAAGTGATTGGTTATAGTTTTAAGATATTTTTTTTGTATGTGGCTGGAGAGTCCTTTGTGCAAAGTAGACACTTCTCTGCCAAAAAGCGTGCGCGCACACACACACACACACACACACGCACACAGGAAATGCAACGACACACACATAAAAGCACTACTGCGATACATCTTTGTCACGCTTTCGTCCGTGGCCGTGGATTTTAAACTAAGTGTCGAGGCTACTGCAGGTCCGAGCTGGTGGACTGGAGAGCGGGCTGCGAGCTCGGCTGGAGGAGGCTGTGAGCTCAGACTTGGGCTTTAGAGGGTAGCAGGGTGACTGAGCAACCAGCCAGCCCCCCCC
>NW_022280034.1:7298307-7339911 GCF_004355925.1 Anarrhichthys ocellatus
TTTCATCTCCCCCCTCCTCCGTCCATCTCCCTCTTTCTCCACCTGCAAATCTCTCTCCCACTCTTCATCCCTTTCTTTCTCTCCCTCTGAGCGGCGAGTGTCGTTGGAATATGAACTAGATTATTCATCAATGCCCCCCCCCCCCCCCCCCCCCCCCCCCCCCCCCCCCCCTCGCTGATTTGGCTTTCGACAAGCGTCTCACCGCAGAGGACTGACGATGAAAACTTGTCAAAAATAGGTTATATCTTATTCCAAGGGGCAACAATAGCAGCAGGTACAGACACCTTTTAATATTTAATTTAGACGGGTGTTAACCCTCCTTAAGTGACTGGAGCTGTGTCTTCCATACAGACACCAGGAGAGAGACGACAATGGGGGGGGGAGCAATTAATTATTTGATGTCTGAAAAGTGATTTTGAAGCTCTCCTGTTTGCCAGAGAGAGGTTGGAGTTGTTGGGTGTCCCTGTTCATTTTCTACACCAACCACGTCCCCAGCAGGGCTGTCCTGCGAGAGCTGGAACATTTCCACTCGAATCACATTCAGATCCTCGCTCCGCTGTGCCTCATTTAATACGGCAACGATAACACGAGTGATCATCTAGCAATGGTCTCTTATTTCATCAGCGGAAATGGTTATCTGTTACTACTCCATCTTGCGTCAGTCTGTCTCGGTAACATCACTGGTGCCCAGCTCAGTCATTCCCATTCTCTCTGGTCCTTTTTCTAGAAGGTAAACAAAGTTATTTATTTTATTTTATTTTTTTTTTTTCAAATGAAGATTCCTCAACAAGGAACCTCTGTGACGCGCCACCATTACACAGAGCCTGATGTTTGTCAGCCATTTAAGACGACAAGGGATTGTGACAAGCGTCGTTTGAGCTGGCTGTCCCCCGGCGAAGGGCGGGCCTTAAACGGGATAAACAGCTCCAGTGGTGGGATCACAACGGGAGGGTGGGCGCTTCGTCTCCAGGAGTGTCCATGATGCTGCCACCCCCCCCCCCACAACTCACAAACACACATGCATTAAAGGCGGCCCTGCAACGACAGCTACCCAAGAAAGCCCCACAATGGCACTGTTTGAGAACTACAATGAATCTTCCACTGTTTGATTCAGCACACACAGGAAAGCACACATGCTCTGCTGCACGTATGGTGGACGCCCCCCACACCCCAATAAAAAGACACATGCTCTAGTGTGCGGCTGTTAGAAGAGGAGCCATGTTCTCCGTTTGTACACGGCACCAGTCCTAGCAGAATGGCTTTCTTTCTCTCCTTGGCCCTTTATCTGTCTTTTCTTTCGCCCCCATCAGCGCTGTCGACCATTTTTAATGGTGTTTGTGCTCGCAACGAAATGACAATGCCCCCCATTATTTGAGCAGCCATACATACATGGATGGGTGTGTGCATGTGCGTGCAGGGTGTGTCCCCCCCCCCGTGGTTCAGATGGAGCCCGGAGGACTCGGTGTAAAAAGGCTACAGTATGTTGGACGGTCTGTACTCACCGTATCTGTTTGTGTCCATCCGTAAGGGCGCGTGTGACTCAGTTTTCCTGTGGACCAGGATCGCGAGTTTGTCTCGTTTCCTCCATGACTCTGAGCTGCTCGTAAAACTATAAAGATGGATTTTGTGATGTCTTGTCAGTGTGTGTGTGTGTGTGTTGTTTAACATCTGTCATTAAAGCAGTTCTGAATCTCAGTAACCCAAGACGCCGTGTCATGAGTTGCATTTCCCTCCTCTCGCCGCCGAGTGCTGTCGTTGAACAGGCAAAAAAAAAAACAAGTGAGGAGGTAAAGCCAGGAACTGACATTTTCAAACCTATAGCAGCGCTGTGTGCCTTCTTTTTGATTTTAAGGGCACACCTAGCCTTGTACAGAAGACTCTCTAATTCTGTTTTGCCATGGAGACAATAGAAACACAAAGAGCCGGGTCAGAGCTAGACTGAGCCAGGCTAAACCACTCGGCACCCCCTCCTCCCCGCCTCCCCTCCATCTTCATCCCATCTCTCCCTGTAGAATACTGCCTCAGCCTTTGAACTGAAATTAACACTTTACCACTACAAAGACATACAGTTGTAACCAGCAATGTCATTTGCATGGCAATGGGAAGTTGGGAGAAAACGGAGCGGTTTTATAGCGGCAGAAGCTTTTGCTTACATTTATTTATTTGTAAGTGTTTTTCTGCCATTTGCCCTTTCAATCACATTCTTACTGTATGTAAATGAGTACAGTGTGCCCAGTAAATGGCAACGATAGCCACATTTGTTGAGTAGATTTCTCGCTATAGTAAAGCAAAAGTAGCCAGCAAATTCATAACTGGTTATGCTCAGCTTCTGTTGCTGTCCATTTTAATAGTGGACGAATGAAGGTGAGAGACAAATGAGAAGACAAGTGGGGGTGAGCGCAAAGGAGGTGAGTTTGCCTGGGAGGCACTCAGTGGCCTGGACGTTCAGAGAGAGAGGAGGGTTTAGTCGGGTTCGCCCTTGTACAGTAATTTACTTTGCATATGGTGTCTTAGCAGACACGATTCTAAATTTCCAACTGGGAGGCATCAGTGGAGGAATCACTGTCTTCAAAAGACGGCCTGCCAGTCACGCTCCTCCCGTAGCCGGAGATCTGAGCGTGTGCTGATAACCCGCGACATCTTTCTGGAAAACGGGGAGTCGATCAGCTTTGATGGAGCACATCCGCCATGACAGGCTACTGAAGAGCTCGCTAATCAACTGGGGAGGGGAGGAAGGTGGGGGCATCGCTTAGCATGACGGCACTGAGGAGAGAAGGGTGGTGGAGTGGGGGATGGATGGATGGATGGAGAAGGTGTTCACTGCCAGACATGCAGGTGGATGGAAGGGTGGCTGGATGAGAGGGAGACAGGAATGCGTGTTTGCATTGTCTGGAAAAATAAAAGAGCACCGCCTCCAATACCCCCAGCAGCCTGTTACCTACACCCCCCATCTATGAAACCTCCGCCTCAGATGGTTGGTGGCAATTAATTATTCATGAGAGGTCATCCAATCCTAGAGCTCGCCGGCCAGTTTTCTCCGCGTAGGCCAGGAAGTGGGATTGGATTCTTATGAGGGGGCCTGTTTCAGGCTGGTGCGTGGGGTCAATTGAATCGGGAGTCTTAAGGTTAAAGCACCAGTAGGATGTCCTCACGTATCCCTCCGCCTCTCTGAAAATAGTGACGCACGCGGCACATGAAAGAATGCTGGTTTGTCCTTATCTTTTACTCATTAAAAAGTGGGCATTTTCTCAGACTCTTTGGACCAGCTGAGAAGTTGGACCAATCTCGGCACAGTTCACACGAGTCCCGTCGACTCACAATATTCACCCAAGCCCCAAATTATGAGCCAAACTTTCCCTGAAATACCTTCCACGCAGCTTCTTCACCACACATACAGCCTTGCACACACACTATGCCACATCTCCACAGACAGGCTTACTGTACACACACACACACCTCTCTATTGAGACGTATGGATATGGCAACAAAATGCACAACTTTTGTTCATCTCAAGGACTTGTGAGGGCCCCAGTGAACTGAGAGGCCATATTGATTTTCCCTCTTTTCATGCTGTGACTCTGGGATTACCCATTTTCTCATTCATTTTTAAAGACAACTCGTGAGATTCTTCCTTCCCCTTTTCTCTCTGTTTTTCCTTTTTCCATCCCCCCCCCCCCCCCCCTAACACACACACACACATATACACACACACACACACTCCCCCACCAGCCCAGCAGTTGTATCCACCCCGTTTCCACAGCCAAGTCCCTCCTTGACCCTGAAAATTGTAATTCAGCCATAGATCACAGCTGCTGAATATTAGGGCTTACAAAAGCAGTTAAATAAAATATGTTGAAATCGTCCAATCCCAAAGGCCACGGCAGAAATTCTAATCAGGTGAGAGAAAGGGGAAGGAGTCAGCAGGAGGATTGTGGGTAAAGAGAATCATCTGGATCTACTGGCCAAGAGTGAGGAGCTGACATAGAGGTGGGATTGAACCCAAACCGTAGCAATCATAGCGCTGTACCATGAGGTAGGATGCAAGGTTTTGTGTCATGGCTGTAATTTTACTTTTACTTAAAAATGTGAATTAAATCAGGTCAATACGACACAAAATCCAGTGACAACTCATAGGCTTGAATTTCTTCATTTTGATTGATAATATTGAGAGTATACAGACACACAAAACATGATTCATAAACTGGCATACAACATGAATTATAATTGTGTGTTTTATATCACAATGATGTTTTGAAAGAAGTACAGTAATCCATGTCTTACTGTCTATAATTAGTGCAACGCCAGCATTGTCTCTAGCTAGAGGTCTTCAAAGTCGTCGGTTTCTGGTAACCTGTAGGGCCGACCAAACTATTTGCAAAATAATTGAGTCTCGAGGTATTAGTAGTTTATGCTAAACAGGCCAACAACACTTTTGGCCTATAGGCCGTTCTTTGACCGACGTAGGAGGGGGGGTCAAAACATATTAATTATTCTGTTGGCTTGTTAAAGTGAACCACAAAGGTTGACCCAACTGAGGACCATGCATGGGACAATACTGCTTGAGATTATCCAGCTGTATGTATTTTTCCCAAAGAGTAAAGAACAAATATTTATTGCATAAACTACTGGTACAAATTCAACACAACCAGCTCCTAAAACACAAGACTTCTATTGAAGGTACACACTTAGAATATCCCTCTAGGTGAAAGTCAACGTCATGCTACATTGATGTGATCAGAAAACCATCAACTTGTCTCTGTACACAAACATGTCACGAGTGTCCTGAAAACTTTTCACGCCTTCTCTCTTCATTGTTCCCACCAAGCGAGCAGGCTGGACTCAGCCACATGTAAAACGGCCGGACAGTCCAGAGAGAGGGGTGATTGATCGCGCTTCAATCCCTCAGCGGTTCTCCAGACAAGGAGACGCTCGATTACACTCTGCGATCAAAATGCTGAATTCACACAGTCCCCTCCAGAGAGAGAGAGAGAGAGAGAGAGAGAGCGAGAGAGAGAAATGTCCAGATACCTTCGGCAGGCAGATTCTGCACACCACCCAAGGTTCTCAGGACTTTGTGCTTTGGCAACCAAATAATGCAATCCCCTTCGTTCTGTCGTGTCTGAGTAAAAACAGCAGCAAAGCAGGGAAGTCGGTCACTGTAGCTGAAACGCATGTTAATGAGCATTTATCTTCCTCAAACCATAGTTCGGTGTCTTTATAGAGATAAAGGTAGAATGTGAACACTTCCTCGTCTCTGTAGGAGAGAGAGCAGACTATCTCCCAATCAAGCCTAGTGGGGTAGTTCCAGATAAACACAACTAAACTGATCAAACCCCCTCTTTTTCTGGCGGTACAGAAGATTGACAGCAATCAGCTTTCTTCCGTTACGCCTTCCCAGACTGCAATGCAAATACAGACTCTGAGCCCAAAACTGAGATGTTGTTTTCAAAACTGCATTATGTTAAACCACCAACTGTTGTTTACAGTGGCAACATTAAACAGTTAAAAGGTTTTGTGTGTTTGATGCAGATCTTGAATTTACATTCTCCAACTGGTGGTAATTCTCTAAAATGCATCACTGCTTTTCATCTTTCACTTTTATAGATGTGAGGAAATATTAGGTCAAAGGTATGTGAGAGGTGACCTGCTTCAAAAATAACAGCAACATTAGGTTAATAGTACATTCGACTCTTAAAAGCTGTTCATATTAAATAAGTAACAGTGTTTCTGTACAGTTTGAGTGATGACTATCAGTCACACCTGCCTTTTAAAAATGACTGAAAGCTCGATCAAATATTTGGCCAGACTTTGAAACCACATGGGTGTGTTTAGGATTTGCCTCTTTGTTTCTTTGTTTGTGTAATGATATTGTGAAATCAGACTGAACCACCGCAAGAACAAAAGCGACTCTAACCAAGTCAAAACCTCTTTGGCAGACAAAAACACACTGTTCACTTTGTCTCCGAGGAAAAGCTAAATCGCTGACTGTTGTTTCTCGCCTGTTGATCGGTTGTAATTTTGGTTAGGCTGTAGGTAAATGTGCTGTTTTGCATTTCCATCTCCAAGCCCATACAAATAACAGCAATTGTTGCCATGCTGTTTTTATATCTTCAGCCTTGGATCTATCTGTTGGTCTTGTAACACAAAAAGGGGGGCAGGGGTATTCACCCCTATGAGGACACGATAGCGGCGGCAGGGGTCTCCTGGTCATCGCAAAAGCATTCTCGTGGTTTTGAAATGTACAGTTCATAGAAATGACGCCAATGGACAAAAAACCCTCTTCATGAGTTTGATAAGACGAGCTCATCCAAGCCGCTGTTTGTGCCCATTATAATCAAATGTAATCGTGCATGCTGAGCTGATGGCAGTGGTTGAAGGACAGGGAATTATCTTACAGTTGCACACATCTAGGGCCTTTCAATGGAGACTCGTAGCGCTCATTAATGTGAGCGCGATACGGGACAATGGGCTGGCAAATTAAGGAAAAGCGTAATATGGTTTAACTAAGAAGTTTCTTTTACTGTGGATACCTGCCGTCCCATAAAGAATGCAGGGAGGTCGGTAGCTGGAGCACTCCAGCGGCGAGTAGAGCTGTGCGATTGTGCTGTGGCCTTGGGATCCGATTGGTGCAGAGTGGACGTCTGCAGCATTGTGTTTGTTATGTTGGGCCTACTGTCAAGGAGCATCCTCGCTCCCCACGTCTCTCTATGCTCTTCCAGATAAGCAGCGCCCTTTGTTGTCAGCGGAGGTTAACAAAGTAAAACATCTAACAATGCCGACTGTCGTCATTTAGCTGTGTTGAGGTTGTGTCGCGAAGGTTGCATTTATTTACATATAGGTTGTGTTACTGAAGAGTTTATTGAAGTGGATCCGGATATCGTTGCGGTGCCTGGCTAGTTTGCATCTCACCAAGGTTACAGTTAATAGAAATTGTGTTTGTATTAGATGTAACCATTTGTAACTGTATTACAGTGTAGAAAAAAGAACATGTGTCTGCCTTTGCAGCCGGAAAATGTAGATTATTCGTGGCCCCATAAAATGGTATCTTTACTTAAACCAGTTTATTACTTGGGTCTTGGTTTTGTGACTTTGGCCATTACTCTTATTTCCATTGTAATAGCTGTAAGTGTTTGCTGAGATCTGGGAACACGGCAAGATCACCGAAGCAAAGTCGGACAGTAGAACTGAGTGTGCGAAGATGTTTGCTGTTCCTTTTCGGCATCTTTTCTACAACTTCTATACCTTCTTTCTTTTTTCTTCTTTGTTTCGAACCCGCCTCCTAGCAGAGGTTCAAGGGTGACTGTTGCTCAGCAGATGGAGCTGCTCGTCCTCGAATGGCAGTGTAGGTGGTTTCATTCCCAGCTCCTCCTGTTCACACAACCCAGTTGCCAGGAAAAGAAAAAAATGTTGGCATTGTAGGTTTCTGTAAATCGTGAGATACGACATACGTTTTATATCAGCCTCGTATCACGCTTGCAGAAACGCACAATGCCGGGTCATTAACGTTGTGAAACAAAGTTAATGTTAAGGTTAGAAAAAAGATCATGGTCTGTGTTAAAACTTGTTTATCAGCTGAATGAGTCATGAGCAACTCCCAGTTGCTTCTACGGTTAAACAAGTTTGAAACTTTCTACCAGGAGACAGTGACACAATTAACACATGGTGTTAAGTCACTCTTTGATATGTGTTTTTCTTGCATCAACGATGCACCGATGCTCAGGAAGGTAAAGTCTTCATTTCATTGAGTCTTTAACATCCCATCAGCTGTCATCAATGCCTGCTGTAGCCGAGCCATTAAACAAACAATACCGTCTCTGTTCCTTCAGAGTTTAGCAAAGTAGCTGTCTCTGGTATCAAAGAAAACTTCACCTGTTGACCAAAACTTCTGTGAACGTGAGGTTTTTATTCTAACAGCAGCTGAAGGAAACACACAGCATCACACTGCAGGTCTGTCTGTCTGCCGGGTACGAGGGGAGCCGCTGGAATTTAGAGAAGGGAAAGCTTAGAAGGCATCAAAATGGTAACGGCTACACAGGAATGTGAGTTCAGGTTTCAAGGATCTAATGATAAGTAGTTTGCTGTATATGTACCTGACCTGTCGAGTATCGCACTGACTGGCTTTAAATTCCAGGGCAGAGTAGATGGAGCTGAGCCTGTGGAAGGTCCACAGGATAGTGAATAAGCTAACACATATATGTAAAGCCAAATGGAAATATATGCATAGAGCTTTCTTAAATAATGAGTAATGCATGTCAGTCGACACACTTCTGGGAGTAAGCAGAGACAAAAGTACACAGGGGCCCCAGGTTCAGTTCAGCTGTCAGGATGTCTCGGTGGGTGTCTGTCAGAGCTTTAGCTCCACAGGTTAAGACATACGGACTGATGGATGATGGCTATCCACCAGAGAAGACACCATCCAAGGAATGCCAGACACGTGGTCGAAGACAAGCTGAACATGAACCTGGAAGCCATGCTCTGAGAGATTTGCTTCGAAGGACAAGAAATCAACATAGAGGGGATGGAAGGACGTGAGCTTGGAGGAGAGAGATGGTCAAGTTAAGTCTGAGATGGACAATTCTTTAGTTTTTTTTATTTGCACGTACTTTATATAAGGCCTTAAATCACCCGTTCTCTCTGTATGGGACACACCAGGCTTTGAACTTACATATACTGTACATATAATGCATTGAGCTTGCTCAATTGTGGGTACGCCATGATTCATCTTAATGGCAGATCAGACTTACTTATATCCGACAGGACAGCACAATAATTAAAGTTCCTTAAATGAAACAAAAAAAACTGTGTAAAGTACCAATAAATGCAAGAATGACAAGTAAATCTGTATTTCATTATGTCCCAGTCAACTGCCTATCCAACCAATGCATTCTGGGACATGCACCCCCATTTGACACTGGCCGAGTTGTTTCAGCACCATGGACAGATTCAGCAACATTCAGAGAGAAGAACAGAAGAAGACACTTTCCTCATGTCTAAACTGTCTCTACTGCTCTAATTCTGCCGGACTGAGGGACCTTTATGATGAGGCATTAAGGTCGGTCCTAGTCTTCTCCATCTGGGTTTGAGAATGATTACAAATGTTCATTGGACTGGCCTCTACCTTAATACCACCACCATATAAAAAAAAAACATTGAGCAGAGAAGACACAGGTATCAAATCAGCCACAGAAAGTACAACCACAACTACAAGAGCTCCTCTATCTCAGGGAAACCAAAGTAAAGTAATACCTCCTGGCCAGAGATGAAATACTTGTTTTACATGTGACGCACACTGATACTCAGCCAGACAGGTTGGTGATGAAGCAGAGGCCCTCCTGGTTACACTACCTCTTCTTAAAAACAAAAATCCCCCAGCGCGGCTCCAGCTTCAAGCTGATGCGCTATAGGCAGCCGAGGTCACCGGTTCATCCGTCAGAGAGGCTCCTCGCTGATGGATGGCACTCAGAGCAACGCGCGCCCAATCCGCTGTAGCCCTAACCGCCGAGAAAGGGCCTTCGCAGGAAGAGAAATAAATAAATAAACAGCAACATCAAAGGGATGTTCAAAAGAAAAACAAAGCCTGCACACGTTCGTTTGCAAACACACACACGAGCGCGCATTGGCTCTCTCGCACGCATCCGGCGAGAGAGAAAAGGGAGGCGGAGGGGAAAAAATACAAAGGACTGAAAGCATACACATAGTTTACTCTCCAATGACACCCGGCTTGAAAAAAATCCAGACAAAACAAGGCAGAGTGGCGAAAATTGAAGTGTTTGATGGTTCGATATCCACTCTGAATAGACTCGAAAAAACAAAGATCAGGCCAAAACTGTGTGCAGTTTCAGGTTTGTCATTAAAATCTACAAACAACACGATGATCTTTATCCTCATGTCCTCCACCGTCTCATTGAGGGGATAAACTGCCGCTGCATGTCACCTTCATCACCAGCCGGTGACTTTTAAATATTAAGCCTGGGGATATTTTATATTTCTTATATTGTCAACAAATCTCATGGAAAAACCTAAAACTAACGGTGACTTCAGCCCGATAACAAGTCCTCCATTCAGCCACACTGTTGCACCTCCTTTATCCCAATGAACATGTCATTTATGTTGAGTCAATTACCCACAAACCGTCCTTCTGCTCAATACTTGGTAGTGCAAGTATGAAAGTAACATTTGCTCAAAACATAAAAAAACTACTCCAGTATCCCCAGCTGTTTAAGGAGATTATTTCGCCTTTTTTTCTATTTTTTAATGAAAGTATATATTTTTCTTCAATAGGAACCAACGGGGCTTAGAGCAACAGACATTTGTTGACAATTGCAGAAAATGTAGAATATCTTCAGCATCCTCCTTTAATGCCATTTGATGAGCTCCAGTTGGGATTAAACTACAAGTCTTGTCCCGTGCCAACGCTGTCCTCCACCCTAACCACTCACACAAAAGGTCGGTCTTACATTCGTTTGATTCTGTGTGAGTGTGATCAATAATTCAATGGAGCATGTGACCAGTTAGGGCTTTTTTATTGAATACATTTCTTGATCGTAAACTGGGATTGTAAAGTAGGACCAGCAGGCCAATGTGGAGACAAAAACCAAAACAAGTTGAAGAACCTTGCATGAGGTAACTTTGTGCAATCATCCAAAAAACAAGTTTTAGCTCAAGAACTTTCACCTGTTTGAGACCCACAGGATGCTATCAAAGATGCGCCTTCGTGTAATTGTGTTTGGGTTCAGCCTTATTTTATTGACAAAAGAAAATGCATTTGTGATGCCAGTCAACACCTTTACCTTCTGCTTCTTTGAGCTGCACTTAAAAAAGGGAAGAACACAACATCATTTACATTTCTTGGCAGTCATCTTGGATTCACTATGTTTTTCTTTGTCTCGTTTATTTGATTCCTGGGAACCGCAGCTAAATGTTATTGTTTCCATGATCGTGGATATTGGCAACCGGGAACCTCTGCAGACTACGAGCGCTTTGGTCGGTTAGGGAGCCTTGCTTGCATGGCCTTGAGTTAGTCAGCATGGGCGCATCCCATTAAATATTGAGGAAGCTGGAAGGGCTGGGCTGGGGCCTCATGTAGGGGTGTGTGTGTGTGTGTGTGTGTGTGTGTGTGTGTGTGTGTGTGTGTGTGTGTGGTGGGTGGTGGGGATTGCCTGACGGTGGAAGCAGTGGATGTTGTGTCAGCTCCCCCAAACCAAAACAAACTCCTTAGCCCCCCAGTGCACTCCTAAAATCAGAAAAGTGGATTGCAATGTACCTTCCATTGAAAATATACCATTCTCTGTCTTGTTTTCTCACCCTCTTCCCCCTCCCGCTCCCCCCTCCTCTCTGTCTTACACACACACACACACACACACACACCAGCCGGGCTCTCCGAGATTTAATCTCATCCTTATTCCCGTACCCTTAATCTTTTCGTTTCTTTACATCTCCATTTCCACATGCAAATCAGTTCTTCTCATCTTTCTGCCTATTCTCCGTCACTTTCTGCTCTTTCTCTCTGTTTTCCAATCAGCCGACAGAGCTGCTGAATGTGTGTGTGTGTGTGTGTATGTGTCTGTCTGTCTGTCTGTCTGTCTGCCTGTGTGTGTGTGTGTGTGTGTGTGTGTGTGTGTCTAGTCAGTCAGCGAGCTACAGTACCGACAGTTTAGTACAGTTGAAAGAGCACATCAGACTTCTGCCCTGCTCTCTCTAAGGGCCGATAATATGAGCCCTTCTTACCTGTTAGGAGCTAGTGAGCTGCTGCTCCTCCCTTTAAATGAACTTCAGAGGGGGAGTCAGACTGACAGGAACACAGAGAGGGCTGCCCCGTTTGACTGGCGGTCCTGTCAAGGTGAACCCATGGTGCTCTCTCAGGCCCCGCGCTGCTTTCCACAAGGCTGCCCCTGCTGAGCTGATTGGGCCTTAATGGTACAGTAATGACCAAAACAAGCCCATACACACACACACACACATATATGCACACAGGCAGCCTCACTATTGTCTCTGGCAAAGGGTGCATTATCTCAAAAGATTTCAGACACTTAAAGGTCTAAGCCAGCTAAACATCAGTTGAGCCTCCCTATTAATCTTTGTTTCAAAGTGTGCGAGGGAAATATAAGGGCCGAGTGTGGTAGTTGTTTGAGAAACCATTAAGAGTGTGTGCTCGTTTTTCGTCCCCTGACAACTTCTGCATAGTAATAAAGTCGAGGGGAAGCCTCTCTTTAAGCCTCAGCACCTTAATAGCCTGTATGATGACACTTTATCTATAGTTTGTGCATATAATCAGCAAACTAAAGGGTGTGACCCCAGGGCGTGGGTTCACCCGCTGACATTTGACATCTTTATAATTAACTGGGAAGGTCTAATCTCTGCCTTCAAATGACGCATGGCCACATTCCATTTAATATGCTCATAAGCACTATGTATTATTCAGATATGCAGATGAGGCTCCGTTAGAAAACAGACTTTTTGACACAGGTTTTTCTCCCCCGTCGTGGTGGGCTGTGGGGGCCACTAATGGACCTGCAGAGATCGGAGAGCAACAGCCCTTCTGAAATTTTCATTCCCTGAGAAAAACGTCAAAGTTTTCTTCTAGATCTTCTTCTGCTATTTGAATTTAAGCTACTCAGGACAGACAGAACTGAAATGGGCACTTTCCAGCTTTGTTTTAAGAGTAAAGGCAGTGAGAAACTTATTAAAACCTAATTCTTTCTGCTGTTTTATCAAGCCCTCATTACTCTATACATATAAAACCTTTTTTTGGGACAGGGACTGCTTGTGTGGATTTTTCTGAAGAGTTTTAATAGTTTTTGCTCGGAGATGTTTGGAGGACTCGGCCATCTTTAGCCTGAGTTTAACCAGCAGAGCTTTTTATGGAGGCAAGCTCTAACAGGGCTGGAAGAAAGAGCCTCTTATGTTCACTTTTGGCTTGACTTACTTTTGAGAGGCTGGTGGTCGCTGGGTCAGAGGCTTCAGTGAGCCGGTAACCACTACACGAAGCCCTCAGTCCTCACCGGAGCTTTTCAGCTGCAGCAGCGCCTCGCCACATTCACAACCTTATATATCCTCTCACTTCAGGGAGGGGATGAAGTCAGACTTCTCAGTAGTGTGTGTGTCTTGTCTAAAATGCTATTCATTTTTTTGACTTTTCTTTCAATCCATATTCATGAATCACTTAGACGTATGAAAATCAATATCACACTGCAATTACACTGCGGTGAGGTCATGCACTCTCATTATCTGGAAATCACACATGCAACTATACACTAAATAAATACTCCATTGTAAAATTATTCTAATGAGTACAACGTCGTTACAAACAGGAATATTCATTACGTCTTCTTGGAATATTTTAGAAACAGTGAATTAGTCTTTTGAAGTCTAATTCCCTTCATCAAGAGCTGCGTTATGAATATGATGTTGTAGGACAATAGTGTAGTGGTGTAAAGAACATCAGTCACCTGCCACCCTTCAATCCGCGTCAGAAACTGTACACTTTTCAAGAGGTCGTGTCATTTGTGACATTGTGACTTGAGTGCTGCTTTGAAAGGAAAGCGTAAATCAGACTGTTCTGCGCTTCGCTGTACTGTGTTGATTGTTCTAATTCTCTCCACTGTTTGACAATTGTTAAGGTGAAAAAATCATATGAAAGAAACAACCGTCTGCTGTATTTGCCCTCCGTCTCAGGTTTATCCCCAGTTTGCTGTTTGGCCGTTGCTGGGTTGTTATCGAACGGCATCAAATCACCTTTTCTTTTGTTCCTTAAAGGTTGTAAACATTTCTAAATGAGTGCTTGCATGTGTTGAAGGCATATTAGGTTTTCTCCCTGGCGTCCGTTGGGGTTTATTGAGTGTGCTGTTGTTGATCCTGGGCCATGAATCCTTCCCTGCCCTCTCCTCTGCCTGGAGCCTGCCCCCAGCTTCTCCACAACCTCCCACTGAGCTCCCTCTGTCTCTGGCTTCATCTCCAGCTCTGTCTATCCAGCTCTCCATCGCAGCTCCCGCCTCCTGTCTCATGTCCCTTTCAACTAAACTCTGGGCTTTTTTAAATATCTGTGTTCTATTCAAGCCTTTGTTATTCAACCTTCTCTCATTTGTAATTTATATGTAGCTTTTATATATATATATTGTCAACTTCACCTGTTGATAGATCGAGTCCCCTTCACGACTAACACGTTTTCCCACTTCTATCTGCAAACACTTCACCTGTCTCTTTCAAAAGATATAAATCTATGGTACAAACATGTTGAAAGCTTCATTTTGTTGTTGGTATACATAACAGCTTTAATGTTTATGCAATATTTCAAATTCAGTGTTTTATTTAGGTGTGTTAAACCCATAAATTGGACGGAGTGGATGATATGAGCTTGGCTAGTTCTTGATTTTTTTTAAATTTATAATGATGGCTAATGTGATGAAGCGTAGAGGGATAGTTTGTCAGTGAGTAATACGCTTGCTTTCTTGCCGAGAGGTAGATGAGATGATCAATACCGCTCTCACGTTTGCGCGGTTAAGCCAGCAGGCGATTAGCTTAATTTAGCATAAAAGGCTGGAAGCAAATGGAAACAAACAAGTAGCCCGACTTTGTAAAAAAGGTGAAAAACAACCAGTTGATTGGTGAGTTTTGGAGATGCTGAGGCTTTGTTATCTTTGGACAGCCTGGTGTCCTAAAAATTACGTACCCATACAACAAAACTGCATTGTCAATATACGTTTTGAGGGAAACAGTTTTCCACACAGGCCTGTCACAAATACGTTTCTAAACGAAGTCCGCGTAGGGAGGAGGTCTGGATTGATGGATGAATCACAGGACTTTCACCCAAGAGACCGCTATCCATGTCCCATGTGAAGCTGAAAAGTCAACCCCTTCTTATTTTAATGCGACATTTAATATCAGGCTACGTAACAAACAAATTAAACTTATTTGAAGCCAAACCATGATGCTACTAAACCTAAACTAGTAGTTTTGTTGCCATTTTGTATTGTTTCCATACGTTTCCCCTGAAACGTAATTGAGAATGTTGTTTAGTTGTATGGGAACATATTTTTTTAGGAGACAGAGTTGCTTTGGTGAGAGTCAGGCTAGCTGTTTCCCTCTGTCTCTAGTCTTTATGCTAAGCTACGCTACATTACGGCTGGCTCCAGTTCCATATTTACTCTACAGATATGGGAGTGGTATTAATCATCTCATCTAACTGTTGACATGAAAGCCAATAAGAGTATTTTTTGTGAATGTCATCCAACATGTTCTCATTTTTTTGCTTTTTCAAAAAATTTTAAAAGGTGGCATATTTTTGTGATACGTAGTTTCTGGTGCCCAGGGGACGCATACTTAGCCACGAGCAACATCAGCGAGAGTTTGATTGCAAAATGCCACACAGAAATGATGTGCTGTAAAATATGCGTGGGGCGCACACAACATCTTGTGCATCTGTCCACTAACAATTCCTCCATGTGGACACATAAAGGGAAAAAAAAGGAAACAGTCCTGTTGGCAGCCATATTGGCTGAATGATTTATTACTTTTCTCACATCCACCTGTTGTTTTTCATAGGGACTAATTAGAAGCCTACTGTGTGTGTCATAATGTAACGTCACTCACAGAAACACGGGGGGCAGATTTGCCCAAAATAAACAAGGTAAGAAATAGTTCCCGTCGTCGGCCGTGTGAGGTGAGAGCACCAGACGGCTTCAGCTATTTTGGCATCTTGGGACTGTATCACACGGTACTTTGTGGGGATTTTTTTGAGGAGAGCGACGTCTTGATTAAGTCTCATCTCACTGTTTAACACACTAAATTTAACAAGCGACATTTTTCCCTCTTCATGCCCTTTTTCTCCCACTTACCAACCCCTCTTATCTCTTCAACACATCTCTCTTCCTCTCCCTCTCTCCTTCTCTCCATCTCTAGGCCCCGCAGATTGTCACTCTTATTTACCAAATATAGACTGACAAAGAAGAAGTGGGATTTTTTTACTGATTGAAGATCAAAGTGGCAAAGTCTCCTCCTCGAAGCCCGCCCCTTCTATTAGCCGCCCTTAAGAACAGAGGAAAACATCAATTTCTCGCACATCAATGGCGGCTTCATAATCAATTGAAAAAGACACTTGTATGGGGATGCAAATCTTATCTTTGTCTTATTAGAGCTTTTAGAAGATGCATGTCGGGATTTAATGTTATGAAATAAAAGGGGGTCGCTTTTTTTTAATCTAAAGATGCAGAGGCGTTAGTAATGGTCGAAATCAAAGCCCAGAGACTGTGGTAATTACTGGAGGAGTTTGCCTATCCTTATTAATATTGATCAAATATTACTGTGATCTGATCTCTGGGCTTGTGATGAATTTGGAAGGTGGTTAACGAGCACAAAGAAGAACATGGCACTCGTTTTTGTCCCCTGTGCAACAACCACGAGCAACTGTCCGTTTCCTTCTTGTTGAGATTTTGACCATAAAAGAGACAGAGAGAGCAGGAACAAGCCAGTTGTGTTTGAGGTGAAATTGTTACAATACTTAAAGATTTTTACCTCTCATCTTTTTTCCGTTTTTTGCCTTGAGTCGTATAACAAAGTGTTGCGCGCTCAACGCTGTTTGGGTGTTGGAAAAAGACAGTTGTGTCAAAGGGAATTCAAGGTTGCTTTTTCATTGACGTGATGATGATGATTTGTGCAGTGCTTTAAAATGGCCCTAAATGAGCTGATGTCCTCGAGGCAAGAGGGATGCACAAAACACGCCGCTTCAACAATGCCGCGGATGATCACAGAATGTTAAAAGATCCTCATTTTGAAGTGTAAATAAGGCCGGCTCAAAAAGTGTTGCCGGTGCGGGCACCATCTCTGCACAATGCATCCCAATTCTTAGGAAGCTTGTTTGTGTTAAGCGATACTTAAGTGCTGACCAAAGAGATCATTTCATGCCCGGGTGTATATATACATAGAGCATCACAGGGGATCGGGAAAGGTGGAAAATTCATTAGTGTTTATTTCATAGAAATTCACATACCAAAATCCTCCAGCTATGAGCACGTAAACAAAAGAGTGAGGGCGCTTTGGAGCCACCCATGTGGAAAGCATTGATTGCTGCTCACTTGAAGCCTTCAGGAGTCTATTGGACACAAAACTTCAGGCCAATTGATTTTTCTGCATTAATTTCTCAATTAGGATCCTTGAAGAAGACCACAAGGGCTGCAGCCAAACAACTCTAGTTGAGGTGGAAGCATGAGGCTTTGGGGCCTTAACGGTGTGTGTGTGTGTGTGTGTCTGTGTGTGTGTGTGTGTGTGTGTTCACGCTGTATCTGATCTGCGTAATACAGAACTATCTGTATGATAATGAACGATTTTGGGATCAATTTTCGGGGAAAAGGAAAACCTGAGAGGTAATCAATATTTGAACCAACTGTGCCCTTAAACTTCATACACTCACATCACTCCATCAGAGTCAAACTTTCAAACAACAGACCTTTAAGAGCAGCTTTGAGCATACAGTGTGTGTCATATTGACAACAAAAAGAGAGGAATTACACCACTAAATGTGTAGTTTGGTGTATTCTGTTGTCCTTGCTGTTGCTTTTCACCTCTGCTTTATTACTTTTTTTTACCTAACAAATAACTGTTGTTGAATGATTTGGTCCTGAGCCATGCCCATTAACTTTTTTTAATCCAGTCGTTTGCAGGGTTAAGACTAACAACAGGCTTTTCATGGTGAGGTAGAATGTGAGAGTTTTTTAAAATGGATTTATGTTGCTCACTATTTTTTTTTAATTTTGGGGTTCAACACAAAGTTGTGCATTAAATTCTCTGAACCATAAGTTTCCTGCTTTTACCATCACTATCACAACAGACAGTGGTTAAAAGTAACAAGGTGCATTCAACAAGGTGCATCGCACACAGATGGAAATATTACCCATACTAAAGTTTCTAAATCTTGCGAGAAAGTCGCAAAGTCGGCCACAACTTTTCCTCATTAGCCACTCCCCCAAAATGATCATTATCAACGTAAACAATGAATTGATTGGAAGGATTTATTACAGTCCTACAACAGCCACATACTGGATGTATTTCTTTTTTGTCAGACCATTTGATTCGTTGATTCCTGTTGGGATGTAAAGAACACACTTATAGCTTTAAGTAAGATTTTGAATACGTGACTTCTGTCTGAATCCTCTCTTTTCCACCAGTGTCAGGCTTGGATCGTTCTTTAATGCTACGATGAGTTTAAAACATTTGGTCCTTCGACAGACTCGGATGTCACCAACAACGTGTAAGTTTGAGGCATACACAGTTATATAGGTATGTGCTCCTGTAGTGTGCAAGCATCTAAAGTGTGGGGTGTGTAGGGCTATAACGGTATGTAATGCACATGTTGATGATTAAAAACAAATCCTGTATACAGAAAATGACTGGACTAAACAACAGCTGGTATCCGGCTTATGGCGAATATATAGTGATTTTAGATATTTGCATTTTCACATACTAGTTAAAATGATCAAGTTTTGTATCTACAGGTTGAACATTTACACTTTCTGCTCTTAAATCTTAAACTAATAGAGGCTGAACAACCTCAATCCTTTCGACGAATAAGAAAAAGAGTTTATTTACATGTGGCCATAGTTCACAGTCTGATGAATAGATGTTTAGTTCAGTTTTCTCTTTGTTGGGAGGTAGTAGCAGAAATATGCGACTAAAGAGAAATGAGCCTTTGCATCAACTATAACCTGCTCACAACGTAACCTTGGATGGTGTTTCGATTTCTTTTGACACGTATGGAAACAAAGAACTTACACCGTCTCATTAATGGGCTCATCTTCCATTCTGTTAATGAAAACATAGCCAAATGAACACAGACGGTGCTCTGATTTGTACTGAGAGGCGACTCATTTGCCTCGAGGTCACGTCTCCATTGTGCTGCTCGTTAATAACTTTGCATGTAGAGCGTTAAAGATGCAATTGTTTCTCTGCACTAAAGCTTTTCCAATCATTTATAGCATTGAAAGAAAAACAGCCGCTACTTTATAACTCGGCAAATGAGCAGCAGTGACTATAGTTCAAAGGAGGAAAAGGTTACTTTATGTTTATTTCTTAAATTCCTCTCCACGGTTTGATTTGATTTTCTATAAACATGATGCAATAATGTGTGCAGAACCTCTGCAACCAAACCTTGTCCTTAATTAAATTAAAGTGTCTTGAATAACTTAGAAAATAGCCCTGATCTCACTGAATGTGCTGCACAATATATTGTCTTTTATATCAATATCATATGATTTCCTTGATTGTGCAAAATTGGATGAATGTCAATGGATATAATAAAGCCTCAGTAAAGCTTGAAATGAATGCACATGCCAATTTAGAGACAGAATAGCCAACAAAATGCGCACAAACTTTGCTCAAAACTCACACACAGTCTCACAAAGCCAACCCGCCTCCACCGTGCACATAATGACCCTTCATTCAGGCTCCAAAAGGTCAACGTGGCCCCACTGTGGTTTTAATTAGTCAGGAACATGAAGATGACACTCTTCCTTCTTTTACTTCTCACACAAAAAAGGCCTCCTGCTTCCTGTTTGAGAAAGTGCCCTCTATGAGATGCTCCCAGTCTCGCAACGGGCTTCTCCCCATAGAAGGCCCAGAGATGTGGAGGGTCCTGCATACACAAGACCGTCAGAGAAAGGGAAAGATCCTATTTGCTCCTCAATCACAAAGCAGGGGTCAACAGGAAGCCACTCTCTCTCTGCATTTGTCCCGTGCATCTGCTTTTGCCTTTTTGTTTTGGCAGTGAAAGCTTTAAAAATACAGAGGTCAAGAGGTTAAATTTGTTGTCTTGACTTTTTCACAAGTGGCTCACAAGCTGACAAACGAAACAATTGAAATTGATCAGGATCTTGCGATCAAGTCTGGAAACACTGAGTCAAGAGCTTCCATCCAACTCTTCACAAGGGGACGCATTCTTAAGAAGAACACCCGTGGGGGGTTTATCCATCCATGAGTCCTTTTCTGGTTTCATTATACAGTCTGTCAGGGATTTTTCTGTGTGATAAAATCACCACCTTGCTCCATCATGTGGCCATGCAGGCGGATAACTGGAGTCTGCGTTGCGCTGCATACGAGTCCACAGACGGTTTAGTGGCAGACACGCACCGTTTTCACTCCCAATCAAGACACAAATCAGCGTATAAAACCCCTTTGGCTGCCTGACTGTACAGCAAGTGTGGAAGTATGACTCAAACCATTAACCCGCTGGCGAGTATACCATTGACCTTTAAGTAACATTTACCAGCCAGCAGCTGCTTGGCTCTCCTCTCCCTGCGAGCTGCTGCCGTGACGGACAGGTGGACGGTGTGTGTGCTGTTCATACTGTAGGTTACCTTGTCTCTCTGGTGGATTCCGTGTTTAGAGAGTTCAGGACCTGCCCCGGTACCTTGATTAATGACTATCGCGTCCATTTCTGAAAAGCGCTTGGCTGTTTGTTTTGGAGGCGACGGGAGAGACAGCCCACGTATAGCTGGCTTATTATGGTTCCCACGATGCTGTGTGGATGAGTTCTGGAGACACTCAGCTCCTGCTTGAGTCCAATACCTACAATGATATGAAAAGCAGCATACCTGCATAAATCATGAGTGTCCAGGCTGTTCACAAGAACACTCCCGATCCCACTCCTGGGATTTTTACGGGGGGAGAACGAGGCTCTGTATCCTGAGATTTTGGCTATTGATTCATAAACTTTTAACCTAATGAAATGCTTGTTGAGCTGTTTGTTATATTAGTTGAGACATCTCTGGAGGGTTGTATTGATTTTAGATGAGTGCAGAGTCACAGGCCAATGTGACTCACTCTTCATTACACTATTATTCTCTTCCTCCGCTGTCTCCCTTGTGATTTGTGTTGTGGATTTTAAACCGACAGGAAATGTATTTATAAAAAAAGAAAGAAAAGAAATAGAGTTTTTTTAACACTAATGTGCTTTTGCAAAGCTCCCTCAGATGCTGTTGACTCTCAGAAAGCAAACATACTGTATGTCTGCACATGTGCATGGACTTCACTGATAATTGCAACAGTTTCTATACGTGAAGAAGATGTTACCCTCAGCCCTAACCTATAGGTTTCGGTCAACATAACACTCTGACCATTGTGTTTTTTAGATTCAAGGACTTAAGAGCATGATTCCTGCACATAAAGCTTTTATTTGTATTCATCAAATGTATTGTCCTATTGTGTCAAATGATTGGAGCGCTGAGGGGCAAGGGAGCACAGAGGCTCCTTTCTGTACGTACAATAAGAGAGAGAGAGTCAAATACAGAAGCTAGATAAGCAGTAAATAAATAATGAATAATTTTCCAAGGAAGCCACTCTTTCCACATATTTTTTTACAAATACAATACAAATACAACACAAATATTTCTCAGAGTAATACAAATAAGTACACAAAGAAATATTCTGCAAAAAGGAACAGTGAAGTGCTGAATTTAACAAGCACAGTAATACGTACATTGTTCAAGAAAACACAATTAACCATTTGCGCATAAACGCAAGCACCATCTAGATGTTTGTTGTCTGATTTGCTTTTACTCTAATGAATGATATATTAATATATGAATAATATACAGTATGAAACAGTCTTTTCATAAGCAGGTAAATCAGACATCTATTTCTCCTTCCTGTCCATTCCAGAAAATGACGAGGACCATTAGTATACATGTAATTATGGATAAGTACAGTATTATCCTGCTGATAGAATTCATATGAGCTGTGCTGACAATAAAATGCCAAAATACTTAACAGCGTCTCTGCCAACAATAGAGGGAATTTGCACTTGTCAAATGCAGCTAAAGTTAAATGTTAAGTTTCACTTATTATCAAGAGAACAAACTTCATTACTGGAATAAATCAAACCACAGTTACCATAAAACAAGCATATTTATGTGAGGGGAAAAAAGGCAAAAATGTCCAGCAGTAATATGTTAATCAGCATAGAGAGACCTTTTAGCTGGTGTGGTTGGCAACATTGGATGCATGATGGGTAATTAACTGTTTGCAAACACAGAGGAGGTGCACTGTGTGCTGTTGCTACCTTCCCTGCTCGAGATGAAACAATGAGGGTGTTCACAGGAAAGTATGTGATTTTTCAAAGTAGTTTGCTGTTCTCTGTGAGGATTTTTCAAATCTGTTTCTTTGAGTACTTATGTAGTATTTATTTGACCAGGCATCTCTTTCTTCTTCACCCCCCCCCCCCCAGACATTCATTCAGCCACAGATGTAAAAGTAGAGTAAACGCTGTTAAATAAAAATGACAAAACTTAACATTTTTTACTTTCCAAAAAGCACAATTTCATGACAAAGAATCAATAAATTGATCTGTAAAATATTATGTGTATGCTTTTGCATGTCGACTGTGTAAATTAGGTAGCACATACAGTATATGTTAATTTAATTTGACAGCTTCTTTTTCGATTATTTATTTATTCCCTTTTAAACCACAGGATCAACAAACATAAACATATGTGCAGTGGGATTTAGAGGACTTAAGAGATGCACGGTATTAAACACTCACCCCTATTCACTCTGCTTATTCAAACAGTGCTTACTGACTATGGATCGACTATTTAATTATTCAACATTAAAAGAAATCATGTCCCAAGGCTCCTTTTGAAATCCAAAAATGATTAAAGCAGAAATGTGTGTTTATGTGAAACGCTTTCTGGCGACCTGTAGGAGTGCAGTCGTAAAAACTATACAACAAAAAAAACAAACATGCAACATTCAAGCAAAATCAATTAGTACATCTTGTATATATTTTTATATTTTAAGTCAAAAGCAAATGCATTTTGGAACATATTTGTCATCATTATAATGTCTTCTTTATGCCATATATATAGAAGAAGCATGAAAAAGTTAGAAAAAAGCAAAAATCAAACATGGATATGAGAGCAAAACTGTGTTGAGCACTTACAATATTTATTTTCAAAGCTCCCAGAAACACATAGAGTACAATAATTCTAGCAGAGCTGTCAGTAAGGTAACAAAATGAGATTTAAAATAATGAAAGCATAAGTGCTTGTGTTTAGCATGTGTTATTATAGATTAAATTGGCATATGTCACAGAGACAGAATTATGATTAAATCTGCCACTGATTATTGCTGACTTCAAATCTGACGGTGAACAATTCAATCATGCCGGGGGTCAGAATCAGTGTGTGGATTCACCATCAGGGCTGCAGGTGAAGACTACAATAGAGAGCTGAAGCCGGGGCGATCAAGACAGTGGAGATGCCTCATGACTTCCTCCACACTCCGAGACGTGGAAGTGCACGGATGAGACAATCCCCAGTTGTACCAAAACCACAGCATGCACGCAGAGCAGAGGTGAGCACGCGAAGCCCATAACAAAATGAATAACGCCAACACAGAAAGCCGCGCGTGCCCCACGCTCCATCATTCAGAGCAGCAGTGGCAACGCAGCCTATCATCATCTTATTAAAGGGTCCTGTAGATTAGAATCACCAGGGCGGCATCAGAGGCAGGTGTCCCCACGGCAGGCATGATAACACGCTGCCAGCCCCCCCAGTAAACTCTCAGGTGCCTGCTGAGGCAATCCGGGGAGAGGCCAGCCTGGAGCTCCTCTGCTTTGGTCTGGTCTGTGTGGGCTCAGGTTTGGAGGGCCCCGAGCGGCGGGGTGCCTCTTCTTCCACCGGCTGCCTAAACACAGACACACTGGATGAGAACCAAAGGCGGCTATCCCTTCCCCTTTCCTCCCTGCTCCCTAACACTGCCGGCTGGGCTGCAGCCAGCTACCGCGGCTCTCACCTCTCCCTGATGAAGCACAGCAGTGATCGCCGAGCGGAATAGCCTGCTTTCATGGTGCTGCCTGCATGGTCTAGGTGTGCGTTGGTAGGCAGATTCACAACACTTTAGTGCTACTGTGCACATGATTCCTCCTCACTGCTGTTTTGACAACACCGCTGAGAGCAGATACAGAGGAATTACTGTCATAACATTTGTTCTCGTGCGTCTAACAGCACGATGACATGAAACAATATTTTCTTAATCAGCAATTCTATGTCTTGTTTTGATCTTATAGTGATTTATTTGCGCTAGGAAGGAGCCAGCTCCGTGTTGCAATGTGGTGTAAGTGTCACCTGGATGTATGTATCAGCTTTACTTCATGCAGTTACATTTGAAATTCATTGTTGATTTTGTGATTGCTCCATCAAATATCAGCTCTAATAGAAACTGCATTTCCTGAGCTGATGAGATAAGGTTAGTGAATCACCGGTGCTGAGCTCATCACCGACACACGCACACACACACACACACACACACACACACACACACACACACACTCGTGCACAATTCCCTTGTTCAGCTGGAGCAGGCATCAGGTTTTTTTTTCCTTTCCCTATTGCTTTTATTTATTTATACATTATTACATGCAACGGCAGGGTTTTCCTATGTTATTGTGTGTTTATTCTTCATTAATCTGTTTTTACTCAGAAGAAATTATTGGATATTTTGCATTTTTTTTCTTTGTTGTCCCCTTTTTTATATTATTTTTTAATTATTATGAACACATTAAATAAAAAATGTCTTGCTCGAATAACTGAGTGCATGTGAAATGAACAAAAGCAGGACACAAAAACAGAATATGGTTTTGGAGACATATATACTACCTTATCATTTCATGTTGTCAAATTCTATCTTCCTTACATTTTTAATTAACTGCAATCACTGGCATTGTCTTAGATGTGTCTTTTTTTAGGCTGTATTTGTGTAAGAATAAGACACAGAATTGGAGCATCAGTTATTTGTGTCCAGTCTGGCTGCTGAGGGAGAAAATAAAATAAAAAAAACAGCCCAGTCTGTGCTGCCAGTGAGGGATTCAGGTTAGTCCCAGAGGACATCACACCTGTCAAGAAAGCAGGATGCAATAACACCCTCCATCCCAAAAAATAGATCTGAGGAAACATTATCTAATATAATGAAAAATAGATCTAAAGCACTGACAAAGCAGATACAATAGCAAAACAAGCTTGGAGTAACAGCTTTTTATTCTGCTTTGATAGGCCTCCATTTTATAAACAACAGGACGGATACAAAAGCAGAGACTAAACGTGAGAAATAAAAACTTTAATATAAGCTGTAACTTAATTTGACCCCGGTGCGACAGACTGGTCGGGGAATGGTGGAGTCAAACTGGTTGCAAACAGCCTGAGGAAGTACCCTCTTTTCTTTTTTTTTTTTCCTCTCCCTCCACCGGGAGACCGCCCATATGTGCGTTTAATCCACATTTACAAGCAACTCCTATCTTCCTCCTATTTTGCCATCACTGTCCTGCTCCCAAACTGCCTTTTTCCTCCTCACATGCGTTTCACTGCAGTCGTCCGCCGGCTTCCTCCAGCCTCTCTCTCTCTCTCTCTCTCTCTCTCTCTCTCCCCCCCTCTCTGCTTTTTTTTCCTCCTATTTATGAAAACGTCACTTCAAGTCCCTCCCTGTTTGAATCTCATTAGTTTCTTGTGTGTTTCTCCCTGTCAATAATCCTGAATCCAGACTCTCTCTATTTCCATCCCTCTCTATCTGTCAATCAGCGCCGCCTTTGAACTGAAAACCACTCCGACCAACTTCAACTCACTCAATCCGAGCGGCTCGGCTCCTTCTCCGGCTTCCTTTTTCTGCCAAGATTCCCTTCTTTTTTAGTTTTGTACCAACCGCCAGAGCTTTTGGAAAACGCCAATACAAGACCCCCAAACTTAAACTCGGACTTTTCTTGATCGCCGAGATCAGGGGTTTAAAACTTCGTGTTTTTGCCCCCCTCCCAAAAAAAAAATTTCTGCACGGGGAAAAATGCCGCAGCTCAACGGCGGCGGAGGGGACGATCTGGGTGCAAACGATGAAATGATTTCCTTCAAAGACGAAGGGGAGCAGGAAGAGAAAATTTCGGAGAACTCCTCGGCAGAAAGGGATTTAGCCGATGTCAAATCTTCTCTTGTAAACGAGTCGGAAACGAACCAAAACAGCTCGTCGGACTCGGAGGTAAGTTGCAACATTACAAACACCAAACCACGGGGCTGGATCGTCCCCGGCTCTGGTGAAGTTAGGGGCCTAACGTTTGTGACATTGTCACGCTGATAGCGACTTTAAAAAAAGAAAGTTCACATCGCCCCGCTGTGTTAACTTTAACGCAATCCCTGTGTTTCATTTCATTCTGAAGGCGGAAAGACGGCCTGCGCCTAGATCTGAAACTTTCAGAGACAAAACAAGAGAAAGTTTAGAGGAGGGTGAGTTTCTGCTTTATTCTTCCGCTCTTGTTTTTCCTATTTACACCATGACATTATGATGTGTGGCTGGCGGAGGGCATCTCCTCCGCTTTATTCCTCTCAATGCATTTTTAAAATTTTTTTTTTTTGTGGGAAAAAAAAAAAAGTTATCAAGGCCACTTTATTAAAAAAAGTTTTCTTCTTCCCCCCCCCCCCCGCCATGTTAGCTGCGAAAAGGCAAGATGGAGGGCTGTTCAAGAGCCCACCGTACCCGGGCTATCCATTTATAATGATCCCCGATCTCACAAGCCCCTACCTTCCCAATGGATCACTTTCTCCAACAGCACGCACAGTAAGTTCATTTATTTACAAACTGTATGTGCACACACACACACACACACACACACACACACTCCACGGACTCCGGGTAGAAAACACGCAGCCCGGACACGGGAGTGTTGTCACCCACAAAGTGCAGCCGGTTAGAAAATGTAGAGCCAAGTTTTGCAACTCGTGAAAGTGTACAGTTCAGTGGCGCTCATGTCCGCCCGCAGCGCCCCAGAGCCCCGTGTTGCCTGTGGAGGACGGCAGCTAGCATGCTAACAGTGCTAAGCGCGAGGACTGAAGGCAGGGAAAATGCATATTATGGGTTTATGGCAGGTCATGTGCGCTTGACATTTTCACACATATTCTCCCTGAAATGTTTATTTCAATGCATGATAAATGGTAAAACTATATATATATTTTTTATAATAATACCAATTATTATGTTGTTATTATTGTGCAGGGTCTCATGTATTCCAGGCTACAATTGCATGTGTGTGTGTGTGTTTTTTTTTTTTTTAAACCCACTGAATAATGCAATTGGCTTGTGTTTGCACAGCCTCATCAAACATGCCCTTTTTTTCTCTCACAAGCTGCACGCGCATTCAGACCTTTACACTGGCTTTCTGACACACTGCAACTAGTTTGAAGCAATGTAAAACCACACAAATGAAATCAATATGCAAATGAGCTTTTCAAAGTGATGTGTCAAGCATTATGTGAAAGGTGCACGCATTAACATTTTACTGTTGTTGTTTTTTTTTTTAAACAAAACAACCAATAATTATTTCTTATTTATATTTACTTTTTTTAAAAAGTGTGCTTTTATTGTTATGCAACTCTGCTGTGCTCTGCATGTGTGCACCACCTTTGGCTTCTAATGAGGAACCCAATGTCTTAAAAAAAAAAAAAAAAAAGCATGTGCTATGTCAACCCATATTTATAAATAAATTCATGTTATTTAGACACAATCAGCCGTGCTATAATTATGCACACTTACTCATTTGCTCAGCACCTCGCTGGTCCCACTGGGCTATGGCAAATCCTTAAGCGGCATCATTTTCTCAACCATGGGTGTTTCTTAGCCCCCCTATTTTAAACGGTTGCAATTACAAGTCTGCGCTTTAGGACCTGTCATCTCATTTTACAAGGTTAAGGCAAAGACCAGGCATTAGGAAATATGACCCCTCCACCACCTCGGCTTTGGCTAACGAAACTGATATTTGTTAAATTGTTTTTGTGCGCTGTGTGCACACCTTGAAAATAAATGCACATCTGATACATAATGCCTTTCTTTTGTGTTTGACACAATTTTTGCTGTATCAGTTTCAACAGGGTTTCACATAAAACATATTTTTTTGCAGCTTACACAAAATTCTCTCTACGTCTGTGTGCTTTATATCGTTTTTTTATAAGATTTTTATAATTGCCACCATATGCATTTTTGAGAACATTTTGCCATTCTTTCCCTTGTTAGTCAGCCCGGCCTTGTTAACGCTACCGGCTGGTATGTGGATATTAGTCACTCATTATTCTCATCAGTACTGACACAAACACACACACACACATTCACAACACGCGTGATTTGAACTGAGGCGCTTCCTTGTCTCAGTGGCAGAGGTTTGTAGTTTTCTTTGTGCCTTTTCGTCAGCACTGTGCCCGGCACCGGTCCGAGGAGCGCTCACTTCATTCTGCCTGAGCAGCGGTTAGAAAAGCAGTAGCAACACTGGCTGGAGGATGCTGCGGCGAGACAGTGTTGATTCTTAATTCCACCCCTGAACTCCTATTTTTAGAAAAATAAGGATATTGTTTTTATTATTTAAATATGTCTTCCATGATTGTGAACCTGTTGTTTAGTTTCCTCTCTGCGCCACTTGCTCGTATATAAAAGATGAAGTCGGTACAAAATCCTGAAGCCACTGATTATTGAGATGTTATATTCGCGTATTAGGAGGCGACGTTTATTACAGCTGGATTCAGAGATCTATACCTGAACAGTGACTGTGTAATAAGATGATGAACATTGTTTTTTTCGGCTAGCGGTGATCTTCCCACTGTACAGCTCCGGCCCCCACTGTCTGCAGTGCCCTGTGTGTCCGGCCATTAGAGCTTTGAAGTCGGCGCCCGCTGTAATATAAATGTATTAGACTTAAAGCTGGCATAAATAATTCACCTGGACATTGATTAGCTGTCTTGCTCCCTAATATGTCATGTGAGGCAGTGAATATGACTGCTTGTTTTATTGGAGACTTTCTCTGTCCTGTCATCAAAGGGTTTGATTCTCGCTGCTCTTCCCTTCATTTCTCTTCCTCTGCTTCTCTGGGTTTGGGGCGATGCTGTGATTTTATTTTCAGGATGTGGATTTTCAACATCTAGGCCTTTTTTTTTTTTTAAATCTGTGTTTTTGTATTTAATATAAATTGTTTCAATTGAGATAATTGATTTCTGTATTTCTCAGAGAAATAAAAAAAACTGATGAATTTAGATAATGTTCTTCTCTCTGCTAGCAGCACTGCTGCTGAGCTGTCTGGACATTTTACCTGCTTTCTGGCATTTTTGTTTTTGCATGACTTGAGTGAGGGGAAAAAAAACATCCTGGATGTGGCGGTTACCATAATATGTCTGACCTCTGGGAGCCATAATCAGAAACCACCTAAGTCCAAGGAGGCTCACAATTTAGTATCATTTAGCAATTTGACATGACTTTGTGCCCGGGCTGTAAAAGCCCTCGTGTCCTCCTCTCCTCTCCTCCTCTCCTCTCCTCTCCCTCCTCCCCAAACCCCACACAAAGGCCTGCTGGATCACTGGGTGCAGGTTGAATTGGAGAAGTGGCCTGCCCAGTTCACCCCGGTTTTCTATCTCCTTTCACTTTCCTCCTGTTCCCTTTGCTCCCTCTACCTCATCTCTCTACCTTTTGTTTCCTGCCGATGCTAACGCGAGGGCTTTTTGGAAAAAAGGCGGCGGGTTAACTGCGGTGCTGTGGGCTAACATCACACCTCAACAGGTCTGGAGACGCCAAGGCTCAGGGAGGGGAGAGCAGGATCTGGGCAGGCCAGCTCTCCTGCATCGGGCTGCAGGGCCGTAAATCCACTGGCTCTATTTACTGCCTCTCGGACTTATGAATGTTAAGATATTTGACGCCACCCCTGGCCCCATAATTCTCCAAGCCTGGAGACTTTTGGCGGAGGTTTTGAGTTTCGACGTATAATTACGAGTAGTTTAAAAAAGAACAAGAAAGTGGAAGGGGGGTGGAGGGGGGGGGGGGGAGGGGGGGATGAAAACGCAACACCAAGCATCCACCGCTGTGTTTAGAGTGAAAAAAGACGCTCCCAGAACCCGTGGCGATCCTACTACGAGACGGCGGAGATGCTTTGTGTGGTTGAAACAATAGCTTTTCTCCCCTTTTTTCCCTCTTTGTTCCATTTCTGTGCTCGTGCCAGGATCGCTCATGTTGCCGCGGATTCACCTTCTTAAAAAACAAAATACATCCACTTTCCGACAGGCCGACTCCTTCCTTTATCATTCTCATTCCAGGAAGACATAATGGAGGATTTTCTGGTCAGATTATTGTAATGAACATGCAGAAGTGAATGAACCGCCACCTCCTTTGTGCTCACGTGCACACGTTGCTGTGGCCTTATCTGTTATAATTGACACAGACAGACAGTATCTTTCCTAAACGTGGCAGCAGCATAAGCATAACAATGGTATATCATATGGATTATGTGTGTTCGGCCTGCTGTAAATGGATTTTTGGCTGTGACAAGAGGAAAGATAGTTTAATGCGGATTTAAAGGATAGGGCCCACACCTTATCAAATTGGCTTTACATGTTAATAGGGCCTAATTGGTGTCCGCGGGGGGTTTCGTGGCACAACGCGGCTGCATTTTGTGCCTCTAGCCGCAAAATGCACTGACTTTAGTTGGAAGGTTGCGCTCCTTTTGTCTTGCAAATCACTTTTGTTTACAAAGTATGGCGGAAGCGACTCCCTCCCTCTCTCTCTCTTCCTTCCACTACTCCTTTTTGTGCTTCATCTCTCTCTCTCCCTCTCTCTCTCTCCCACTCTGCTGTTTGTCTCATCCTGTGCGAGGAGAGCAGAAAGAAAAGGTCCTTATTTTTCTCCGACTCAATAAACAGTCATAAAAAGCACAATCTGCTTTGGATTTAAGGAGTTAAGTCTGAGAAGGGGGGGCTGGGGGGCTGGGAAGCAAAGTTTGGCACCATTAAATAAAAATTGGGGCCTGCTAGACATTAGCGGTGCACAGCACATTCTCAGAGCTTAATTAGTCCGAACTGTAATTGTTCATGGTCTGCCAATAGGAGTAATGCTCAGGAAAAGTGGAGTTGCACTAAATCGGCCCCGGGTTTTTAAAACAATAAATCACTTGCATATTTGTGCCGTGATTCAGATGGAGGCTCGACCTCTCCCATCTCGACATGTGGTAAATTGTAAAGTCAATGAATCGCAGATGTAGGGGCTTGGGAGGTGGTGGGGATGGGGGGGGGGTCTCAGAGAGAGAGGGAGAGGGAGTACAGTAAGGTTTTGTTAGTGCCTGGTGAATGAATGGAAAAGATTTGTGCAGTATATATATATAGATATATATCTATATCTATATATATCTATATCTATATATATCTATATCTATATCTATATATATATATCTATATCTATATCTATATCTATATATATATATATATATATATATATATATATATATGTTATTTCTCTCAGCTAGCGGGGCTTAATTGTCTAATGCTGATGATGTTGGCAGGCTGAGCCGCGTGAGAGCTTACGCGCCCGTCGATCTGTCACTCTGCTTGAAACACCACGGAGGCACCAAAAACAAAAAAAAAAACAATCAGTCACTTAGTGAGTGTGTTTGTAATCAGATTTGAACTAGTGCAAAGGGATGAGGTGGCTCCCTGGTGGCAGTGCGAGCTGGGCTTGGGTGGAGCTCACGTTCAGCTGCAGTCAAGTCTGGTTTGGGGCTGAACCTTTTTAAAAAAAAATATTAAATCATTAACTTCATTGTTTTTAATGTAATAACCGCTAATCTGATGCCTCATTTTGACTTCAATGTAACAGATTATGCCTGTTACTCATTAAGTCACAGCACAGCCTGGGTACTTTTCTTTTGGGTAAAATAAATTATTCTCAGAATGGATCAATCTACTACCACCTCCTGTATCCGTCCTTGTTTCTGTCACTAAGCCACCACACTCTGCTTTTCTGTGCCTGAGCAATGAAGAAAAAAAAAAAGGCATTAGTTTAGCAGCTGTGCACTGGTGGCCCCCCCCCCCCCCACCCCCCCCGGACCCCCCCCCCCCCCCCCCCCCCCTCGCTCCCTCTCTTTCTCCCATGCATTTCTATAGAGCTCAACACAAAGATAGTACTGTACATCTGGAATGCAACTTTTGTCATCTGTTAAACATGGGCTAGCTCTGCTCCTGGCCCACAGGATTTGGGGCTCCCTGAAACATGGAAATTAAATTATTTTGTGTGTGTGTGCGTACATGTAGCCACCGGTTAAATGTGTATCCGTATAAGGAGCATGTTGCTTTATTTTTATTTACTGTTTTTCCTTGGTAGAAAGCACGTTTTGCACTCCTTCGAATTGTTGGCAAGTTCACTTATAAATTTCAAAAGCAGTGCAGAGATATGCACAGAACCAGATATGCATTAGTTTTTTGAGCATTTAAACATGAATATACACCAAACTTCCTGTCGGTACTTTCTAAACACATTGGTCTTTTTGAATTTTTAAATTGTTGAGGGTCAGTGCATAGCTGATCTAGACACGTGTTGACAGTGTTGGTCGGTAGAATCTGGAGCTTCTACTGATTACCAGACAATAGAGTTTTCGAATACAGACTTATTGGAAATGGTGATATAGATTATAGATGATGAGATTATATTATCAGCGTTCCTGCGCTGCATCCAACTGAAAAGATAAGGTTAAAATAACTATTGATCGCATCTTTGAGATATAAAGGTGATGGTTAGGATTAGCTAGTCTCAACAGATGATTACCTTTTTAGAATCGGTTTTTTTCACGATAATTGTGTCATAATTACAAAACCATTGAAAATGTCATTTTCAAGAAAAGCATTTTGAGAAGAATTGTCCTCGTGTTTTGTCCCGTGGAGCTGTACACTTAACCATATTTTAACCAGAGTGCAGAAGAAATGTTACATGAAGGATTGTTCGAGCTCAGGTATCACGCAAAATGCTCCTGGAATGTGCATTTCTCTCTCTTTTTTTCCCCCTCTTTCTTCGTCTTTTCCTTGCCTTGAATGTGCATATTTCTCTAAGTTCATTCATAATGGGACCAGAGTGCTCCAGTAGCCAAATGAGTTCACCAGTAGCGGAGTGGGAGGGGAAGCATGGAGCGGGGGAGAGGGGGGGCTGGGAGGGGGCAGAGAAAAGCGGGAAATGTGTGTTTGGGCTCTGTGTGTGTGTGTGAGTGGGAGGGCGCGGAGGGGCGACGGCGGGGGGGGGGGAGGCGAGGGTCGGACGCACAAAAGCCGTCTGAATAGAGCGCATAATTGCTGTTAATGCCAGGGCAATGAGAGCAGCGACAGTTCCTGGTTAGATGTCCAAACAATAGTGCCCCTAGGCTTCACATTTATCTTCCCGTTAAAAAAAACAACAACACAGCAGGGACTAAGCGGAGACGAACACTGGAGCAAGTTTCAGTTTTCAGCCACACTTGACGAGCAGGCATGTGTTCATGTGTGTGTTTTCTGCCTCTGAATCAGCCCCCCCCCCCCCCCCCCCCCACACACACACACACACCTCCCCTCTCCTCCACGTCGCTCGCCTCGCTTCCCACACTCAATTGTCATCAAAAAAAAATGTGCCTTTAAAAAGCTCCAGGATGAGAGGGCCGCCCTGAAGCTGGAGGAATTCTGGTGGTGCAGGCCTTCTGTTCGGATCGTGGAGTGTGTGTTTGGGGAAGGGTCAAAGGGCAGCGGCGCTGACATGCTTTCTCGTTGAAAAAGGAGCTTCCCCTCTCACCCCAGTGGAGCGCTTGAGTCTCCACTGGAGGTTTTTTTTTTTTACTTTTTGTCTCCAGAGCTCGCGTCTGTGTGTGCATGCAGGGAGGAGGTGCCACACTGCCAACACAGCTCCTAATGATCATGTCGGGCTAGATAATGACTAGCCGTGCCAGTGTGCAGTGAACACCTGTGGTACGCCAGCCTTTTATGGATGTGGTAGAATGCTCTGGAAGGCACCACAGAAGAAGAATCTCATTCATGCTAATGTCTTTTCTCCTCTTGTACACAAATAATCAGACAGTAGTGGTAGAAAATACTGACATTTTCAACATAAAATGGAAACAGTTATGTTATTACCTCATCTTATTTATCTTGTGGTAGTTTGAGCTCCTATTTTCTGTAATATTCTAATTACAGCATAATAAATATTAATATCAAACTCCATGTGCAATACCAAAATGAGTTTATCTACATACAGTGTAATATGCAGATGTTGTTATTCAGCAGTCTTGTTTTTGTATCTCCAGTCTTAATGTAGTCAAGGGAATGTCTGTACGCCGATAATCTGTTCAAAATGGCTCAGATGGGTACGAGGCACTCTGTGTGTGAGTGTGTGTGTGTCTGTGTGTGTGCTCAACACATAATGGAGGAGTTTAAGGTGATAAAACCCCAGTCAATGGATTTTTGATCTACTAATTAAACTTTTAATTGTAGCAGGATAAGCTGCGAGGAGTGTGTGTGTGTGATTACGTCTGCGTTTGGGAAGCGGAGTGAGTCCGCTAATGAGGTGATCGTCTGCTTGTTTGTCGTGTAAGGTGGTGGATTCATAACTGCCCGCGAAAGGTGAGGGAGGTTTTAGAGTGCAAGCAGAAATAAATTAATCTGCTAATCTGCGGCTTATGGTAGGAGGGGGCGGGGGGGGATGTTGGCGAGATTACTTTAAAATGCACAAGGCTAATAAAATGTATCCCTCTATGCTGGCGTGCCATGTGCAACAGCGATTCGTCTCTTTTTTTTTTTTTATCTTCTAGTTGATGAACTGATTCCAGTGGAAAACAGATTAAGGGTAAATTCTCTTAAACCAGCTGTTAGAAACCTATTTACCCACAATAATAATGCGCCCGTTGTAAAGAGACAGCTGTCAACTTGTGTACCAGCACCAGCTAACATTTCCATGTGAACAGTCTGTCACATCCAGCCTACGCTGAGCACGTGAGCATCCATTTATTTGGCTCCGAAATTCAGCATCAATCAAATTTAAATAAATAACAATGTTATTTTTATGCCGTCTGTAAACAGTGTTCTATATTTTAAATGAATCATATTTTATATTGACTATTTGTTCTTATTTTGTTTCCCCCAAAATGGATCCTCACATTTTAAAAATAACTTGTGACATGCACAGCACTGAACTGCCGAACATATGTATAGACATTGTTTTTAGCATGTTGTTAGCCTTAAAAAAACAACCCCCACCCCCCTCTCCTTGTATTCATTTCCCTTCCAGTGAGAGGCCGTTGTGTCGGCCGTCGTTCGGGGTCAATTCCAAAAGTGAACAAATTGACTCACGGCACTGAGTGTCTCCGGGGGTCAGAGTGAATGGAGTTTCTTGTTGGGACAACTGTCCCGAGGTGAGATGAGAGAGAGACAGACAGAGGAAAGACAACACTTAAGCCATATTACGATATACAAAACCGAAGACGATATCGAGACGATATATCGATATATCGCCCAGCCCTAAGTCTAGTCACCCTGATTGATTGAAACAGTGACCTGCAGTGCCTCGTCGCTGTGACGGTGTCCACTGCTGAGGCCTCGACACAGGGAGTGTAGTCTTCCGATAATAAAATCAAGCCTGAATGACAGCTGATGTCTGTGTTAAGTATTAAATGTAGATTAGAGCTGCACATGTTCACATACCCGAGTTTACGTAGTTTGGCACGGGTGTGCTCCTCCTGATTACTCTACATCCTGGTTTCGTTAATGACGGGGTCTTGACCCAAAATCGGACGCAAATCTTATTCCAGCATGTTTCCCCGTGGCAGTCCCTTTTTCAAAACTGTTGGAGTGAGAGATTGAATTTCATATTTGGTTTGGAAGCTGTTTTGAGTGGAGCGATTCCTGTGAAAGTCCCAAAATTAACACCACACAATTCCAAAGTTTGTCTTTTGGTGGGTGGACCAGTAAGGAGACACGGGCCTGTAACTTCCCTTGGTTCTATGTAAACAGTCTTAACTCTTAACATTTCTGAGCGTTATGTATTTCAACCTCTGACCGAGGTTGATTTTAGATACAAAGTGTCAATCCGAAACCTGTTCAGTCATAATGAAAGTTATGATTTGGGTGGCCTTTGTGTCATGTGATGCACGTCACAGTGCCCTTTAGAACCAGGAGGCCCTTTATCTCCTCTTTACTGCCCCCTCTATCTTTATTGGCAGCCGCACTTTGCATATTTGTAATATCAATAAAGATAAAAATTCCAGCCTCGTCATTACAGGTGGCGTCAAGTGGTTACGATTTCAGCAGGGATCCTTTTTAGCGACGTGATGATTCCAGTTCTTTTAATAGCTAATCTCTCTGCCGTTGGAGGTCAGCGTGGGCTCTTGTCAGTCAGCGTTTAAGTAGCCAGCGCAGGGCTCTGGAGCATTTCTGCTAGATGAGTCCAGTTTTGCATGCATATAAAAGCCCTTTTGTCTGTCGGGGATGACCCTTGCTGTTGTAAGGCCTGTATCTGTCTCTGCTCAGGCAGGCGGGCGGGCCTGCAGTGAGGATGCAGCAGCTGGCCGGGGCCCAGGCACAGGAATGCTGTGTGTGCTGTTTAAACAGTGGCTCATCTCAGTGCAGGGCTGGAGGAGCTGAGGGAAGGAAGTTGCTGCATGTTTACATAGCTGAATTGTCCTTTGGGCCCCCCCAGTGTCTAATGCACTTCTGTTCAAACATTCACAAGTGTGGAGATGACCCCCACTGATGCTGGTGTTCACAGCTCTGCCTCTGCCCGCTCTCTGTCTGCATGTGTGTTTATGAACAATGAAGACTCACGGCCACTACTTTCTTCCCTACTGTGAGTGTTTGTTGCTTTAACCTGGAGGCTTGGGTGATAGATAAAAAAAAAAGTATTACAAGGCTCAATTTATCACACTGAGGCGTTAAGGGAAGCGACCGATGAAGAGATAGGAGGCACCTCATTGCTCTATCCGAGGTCCTGTCCAACAAGGACCCAGACATTGACATACGGCGGAGTCGCCAAGCTAATTGTTGTTTGAATTAACTGTTATGATCCGATGACAAATCTCTCACGCGCTTTGCCGCCGGAGCGGAAAATGCATCCGGGGGATTGGCATGATCATCGCGAGTGTGTAAACCTGGCTTCAACAAGATGGATAAATGCAATTATTGGGCAGACCTGGAGAGGAGAAAATCCATTTAAAGCCCGTAAAGCTAAGCAGGGGCCGTGGTTAATTCATTTGGCCAATTTACGGGTGATGTACGAGTGTCAGGGCACATTAGGCAGGCGGGGGAGCGGTGGGTTTGGGTGGATGTGGGTGTGTATTTTTATTTTTTTTCGTAGGGCGGCTACACGTGAAGATGCTCTCTGGTTGCAGAGCAGTCTCCTTGAGACCTATTTCCCTACTTCCCTCCACTCCTCACCCCCTTTTCCGTCTCAGCGGACAAAACAAATGGAGCCTGGACATGGAAATGACAAAAAGATGCACTGAGTGAGAGGGAAGAGGGATTGCTTTGCAAATGAGGTGGGGAAACGTGTCTGTGGTCGGCTGGGCGGCAGAGTGAGTACCACAGTGCTTTACCGAGAGCTCAGTCAGGTCCCCCCCCTCCACACACACACACACATCCTGCGAGTTTAATGACTGCTTTCTCTATATGCAGCAGTAGTGGCCGCGCTGTGACCATTCATAGTAATTAAATGTCCCAGAAGAGCAGACATGTAAACCTTATTTCTGCTTCTAGTGTCAATCAATCCTGTAACCGCTCAACAAATATTTAGTTTTCTATGTTTGTTTTACCCTTCACTAAGCCCCGCCCCCCAGCAGCTACTCCTTCAAGCTGTCAGAGGGTACCATGGAGCCCACACTGTCACTAACTGCAGTAACAAGTATCAATGTAACACAACGTTTAACCATGACTAGCTCAAAATCCACAAAACCTTCCTGCAAATTAAGAAAATTAAGAAAACGATTGTACGAGAGTTTGTGGAGCGGAGCCGCACAGTTGTCCGTTGCTCCGCTATGATTGGCCAGTCTGCGTTCGAGGGCAGGACTTAGCGAAGAGTCATAGAAGTAAGTGAAAGATAATACATAGAAAAGTAAGCTGAATAAAAAAAAAAACTATTGAAATGTTGCCATAGGGTTTATTCTAATGTTGACGGTGTCAAGTCACTCTATCCCAGATTGACTTTCATACTCTCTCTGAACTCGTGAGTTTCGAATTGAGTTATAATTACATTGTGGTTCCCGATGTTTACTGTGGGTGCGCTAAGTCCTCCTCACGGTTTGCTTCTCGCACCGAGCACTTGCAGTCTCACCTATGGTACTTTTTTATGAAAGCTCGTCAGCTGCTAAATGCTTCAAGTTATTTTCGTCCGTGCTTCTTGTTAAGCGTGGACGGACGTGTGTTTATCAACTCTTGCAACACGTTGACATTAGATGGCTTCGCTCCGCTTGGTCTGTTACACAGCCATTGTCTCGCTGGAGTAAAACCACTCAACGGTTACACAAGCCGAGCGGTATGCAAAAACAGTGGTTAGCTCATAACCGGGCGGGTGAGAGGCGTTGAGGGAAGCTTTGGTTTACAGCTCCAAGCCACAGCCTGAATCAGGGCAGGGTTCGCTATCAGACAGAGAAACATGAGAGGCTAAGACCTCTGTCACTATGATGCCGATGCTTTTTAAGTGGTTGAGATCACACTTAAGTGCTTCTTGGTTCCGTTGATTTGGTTTGCCGGTGTGTGTACGCGTTTGCCGTCTGTGTCGGAGGAAGTGTGTGTTGGCATTTGTCACCTGACTGCCAGGCAGCTTCAGGAAACCAGAGTCGGTGTGAATGACGAGGCTTGTCGAAGACAGGTGCCAGCGCTGCCGCCCATGCCTGCCGTTCAGCAGCTGGGGGGGAAAGCCTGCAAGGCCCACAGTCAAGTGTGGGCCATTGGGAGACGGCATCAGCTAGAATTCCCTGGCCGTGGGGGGATCAAGCAGGCAGGCCTCACTGCAGTCCTGCGGCTTAAAGAAACATGCCGAATGCGCCTGTGCATGCACCTTCTGCAGCACTCCATGTACCGCGCATACTCCTGCTCTTCCATAGCAAGACATTCTTTGTGCTCCAAAATAGACTTTGTTTTTCTTTAAGCGCGGTTGCTTCTGTTTTAAGTGCTGTGGAAATGAGCAAGCTGTTTTAATCTTAAACATAATTTAACAGCTGAACAGATTCTGTGATTCAGAGATCGTACAGGTAAGGATGGAACATTGTGCGAAAATGTGAAGTCCAGCTGATCTGTTGTTTTGCTATGCAGCTGCATTTTGATGGAGCTGGAGAACGAGAATCAAACGCCAAAAAAAGCTGTGCAATGGAAAGTTAGTAAATCCACAACGTCCCGTGTTTGTAGAGATGGGCAACAGATCTGCACACGTGCTATGATTACATCATTGCAGACTTGCGACCTGTCATGTGTTAGTGAGCTCCAACAACCACAACCGTCAGTGTTAGAAATATTCCAGTGTGTAACATCGGTTGCCTAATTCTTGAAAAGAAAATCAATAAAATCTGTTCTGTTCTGGTCTGATACTGAGTTTTTGCCCTGGATGTGTGATCATCAGACTTCAGTCCTATCTGCTACATGTTTCATTTAAATTCAACAGTTATTTTTGATAACTCAACACAGCATTAGGGACGCAGACTGACTGGTCTCTTTCTGACCTCCTTGTGAACATTGTGGTATTAAACAGCAGTGCAGCCTCCCTCCCATTCAGAGCAATGGCACAACTGGAGAGTGGAACAGGAAACATCCCCTGTCCTCTCAGGATAGTGGGGTTGTAGATGTGCCTGGGAGCCATTACTGTAAGCCCTCTGAGCCTTCGAGGGGAAGTTCCATGGACATTTTCTACACTCGCCTTTGGGATTACTTTGAGTCCCGCAATCTGAAGAAATCCAGCGCTCTAAATATGCAGATCTAGTTTTCATCTTCTCCTGATCCACCTCCTCGCTTCTTCCCAGATGCTTGCCCACCCTCATGGGAGAACAACTGCTGGCTGTCAACTATAGGCCAGGGCAATTCCTCACACTGAAAAAAATGCATGGAAGTTTTCTATATGCTCCCACAGATCATTTTACAACAGTAGACCTAAGCCTCTCAACACAACTGTTCCCAGTCGGTGGCGAGCTGCCAGTCATATTACGGTCACCAGTAGGACAAATGTTTCTCATTCTGTGTGTAGCTTCACACACATCGACGTGGCTCGGCTGTAAAGATATTCAAGCTATTGAACCAAACCGTTAATGTTCTTCTTCTAATGTTTGGTGAATTTAGAAGAAAATATTATAGAGACAGGGTTTGTTTGACATGGCATACATTAGCCTACTCCTGGTGTCAACCATAAAGATGTGACAACAAAAGGTGCAAGAAATCCAAACTGGCAGCCAATCGGTGTACCCGGAACACATTCTTGGTGTTTGAGTTAACATTAGCGGTAGGACTATATTGTAATGATCTCACTTAAAGCATTTTATGCCTGACATGAGTCCAGTCAGCGCAGTTAATTTGCTGTTATTTATCTCTATGGTAGTGGTAAAATATAAACAGGCGGAAGAGATGACCCACGAACAGTTTGTGACGAATAAATGGCAAAACTCGGGCCTGAACTTGAGGAGAATCTTGTTTTTTGGCCGGACAGCTCGACTGTTGGAGCTCCCTGGCCAGAGATTGAGATACTGTGGTCTGAGACGCTGGGAAAGTCGACCTCTAATTGTTCACAGAAGCCATTGGCAGGAGGAGCTGAGTAATGATGAGTGAGTAAGGCATCAACAAGGGGGGGGCGGATGCTGAGATGAGACCGCTCACACTTTGCCGTTCGGGGTTTTTTCGAGGCCCACTGGGATGCTCCCCAATGACAAACTGGTTGCGCTAAAGAGAGAAAAAGAATGTCTAGAAAACCCAACTCCTTTTCCTTGGCTGGCTTTTAAGAGACGGACACTTTCTTCACGTTTTAAATTGGGCTTGTCATGCGGTTTCCTCAACTGGGCTGCCGGGAGCCGACTGTTTCCACATCGTCCAAATGTTCTGCACCAGTTTTGGTATCGAGAAAAAAAAACAAGGGTCTGCTTTTTCTGGCGCTGATCACTGTGGTATTAAATCTCCAATTTTTTTCTCCAAAAAACTAACACAGCCATGCGCTTGTCTTCTTCACGCCTTTTTGATCTCTGTCACAGTTGCTTGACAAGAGGCACATCTGCCTCTCTGTCACTAACACTGCCACGACCCTGTAAACCCCCCCCCCACCCTTCCCTTCCTTCCACTTGTCGCACAAATCCAGTTTTGTGGTGCGCCGCGATTTAGCAAATAACATCAGTAATGATTCAATTGGGTATAAAGTAATTGAGAGCCGGCCTGCTTGCCATCTGTCTGGTGAGATTACTACTTTCTGTGTAATTAAACGTGTGACCTTGCGGCCGTGGAGGGTGGTGCCACCCGGGCAGCTACTGCCAAAGAGCCAGGCCGTCTTATTTGAAGTTGGGGGGGGGGGGGGGGCTGTTGTGAGGTTTTAACAGTTTAGCCCAGCTGCTAAAGATAGCACAAGCTGATGTGAGTAGAGATTAAGTGGCAGTCTCCTTTACATGGATGTGTCCTGTGCGTGTATTCACACACACCAACGAGCCCGTGTCAAAACCCAAGTCACCAAGCCTTCGGTCAATTTGGCGATGCGAGAGGGGCCCCGCTGAAGTCGCCGTGATCCCTGTGTGCATACAGTGTAACCAGGAGAGGGTACAGACGCTGGGCCCAAAGCATGTGTGTGTGTGTGTGTGTGTGTGTGTGTGTGTGTGTGTGTGTGTGT
>NW_022280034.1:7339921-7360584 GCF_004355925.1 Anarrhichthys ocellatus
GTGTGTGTGTGTGTGTGTGTGTGTGTGTGTGTGTGTGTGTGTGTGTGCTGGCGGGGTCACGACGGGCTGAATAGAGGCTGCTGTTTTAACTCTGATTTTATGTGTGGTTTTGTTTTGACTCCTGAGGTTTGGTTTCCCTTGGACAGTGTCCAGAGATTGCAAGGCCTGCTTCTCCTCAGCTCTCCTGCGAGGCCGACGTGAAGGGGCCCTGCACAGCTTTGTGATTGGATTTCAGTCCTGATCTGGTTGTTTTGCGTTGTAAACAGGGCATTAAAGACAGGGGAGATGGTGCGCTAATGAGTCTTTGTGTCAGTGTGTGTATGGTGGTGGTGGTGGTGGTGGTGGGGGGGTGTTTTTGTGGTTTTCAGCCTTTATCATCTGCATCCCCCATTGTGGTGTCACACACCCAGTCAAGAAGAGGAACTAAAACCCCCGTAGTACGCTGACGACATACAGTTCACACACAAACGCGGGCAAAACTGAAAAAGACATCAGAATGTTTGTTTTCAGTGTGGGCTGGATGGTGTCTTGCAAAACTTCCGTCCATAGCTTGGAAAAAAAAAATGAAAAAATCCCACTTGTTCCCCCGAACAAAAATAACCATTTTAATTACTATGGTTGTGCTATGGTGCAGCCACAGCGCGGCTGGCAGGACCCGGCTGAGGTGGCACCGGCCACTGGGGATGGGGACAAGGTCTGGGCCGGCCTCCAGGGAAATTACAGGGTTGTGTGGAGGGGGGGGGGAGCTGAAGCCCGCCTCCACTCCCTGCTGTCAGCCCGGAGAGCTACGGTTTGCAGCTAGCCAGCTACTCTGTTTCATCTTCACCCTTTAGGGATAATTGGAGATGTACTCTGTGTAATCATGTTTTTTGCTCCAAAGTTGAGTTTCATTGTCTCAGTCGGAGCATCTGTGTATCTGCCCGGCATGCAGGAAAAAAATACAATTTTTATTTTATTTTTAAATGTTCCATTGCTTCTTCCATTCTTACACTTCTGTTCTCTCTCTAACCTCTTCACCCATCTCATGTCTCCCCTTTCTCTCCCCCCCCCCCCCCCCCCCTCCCTCTCCCCTCTCAGTATGTGCTCTGATTACCTCTCCAAACTGGCAATAAGTTGATTGCTTTACAGAGATGATGTAAGCCTCTGCCCTAGGGTACATCAGGTTGGATTTCTCTCGCTTTATCTTGTAAAGCCTAAATTAACAGCTGGTTTGGTTGGAGTTCTCCTGGATCTGACTAAAGGATTAGGCTTGGTTCTCATGCGAGTCAATCCGGTTTGATTTATTGCAGGTCTATCAAAAAAGATCAATGGGAGTCCTTTTGAAAGTAAATCCTTAATCGCTCTTTGCACTTACGTGTCATCATTGTGAATTTCTTCCCCTCCCGTCTATCTCTTGCTCTCTCCTTTCTCCATTCTCACTACCTAATTCTTATTCTTCCCTTACACCACTGCCTTGTCTGTTTTTATTTTATTTTTTTCCCCCTTTATCCTCCTCCACTCCGCCCAACCCAATCTGCGGCAGCGATCTGCCTCTGTCGATGGTATCACGGTGAATCGTCGGATAGATTTTTCTCTGCTCTCATTAGGTATCCGTAGGGGCAAGGCAGCCCTAAGCATGGTGCTAGCATCCTCTGGTTGTGATCACAACGAGACCCTGCTGCTGCCGCTCTTGTTTCGTCTTCACCCAAACTTCACCTAAATCATGCCCCACGTTTTCTTTCCGCCCTTTCGGCCCGGCCCTCAGCTCCGGCTCGAGGTAACAAGGAAGATTAAGAATTGATATGTTTTGTTGTCGTAACCTTGGACTTTTGGGAGAGTGAGTTGTTTAAGACGTGTTGAACTCTCAAATATTTTCGATATCGGCCTTAAAAAAAATCCGGGATGGGTTCGCGTGTTGACCACTTCTTCCTGTCATCTTCATTCCCTCCAGGCATAGATGCATGCTACGTGAAAACAAGTGCTAAACCGATGCTAAAAACATAATCCTTACTTTCAGTCATCGCAAATGTTGGACTGCTTATTGTCTTGCACATTCAAGTGCACATGCTTCCCTGTCGACAAAATGATATAACACTCAAACGACACCCTGCTGCATATTTTCCTCCAGACATTCGTAAAATGACCTGGCAGCTGTTGAGAAGTGGGGAGCGGGGGGGGGGGGGGGGGGGGTTTAAGATCTCACTATACTCTTCCTGCTTCTCCAGATTTCTCTTTCTCCTCTCATTCTGTCACACGTTCTCTTACTCCCCCATCAACAGGGCTCATTAGGGTATCTTCAGCAGCCCCCCTCCACTCCTTATTTACCTCTTTCCTCCATTTCTCAAGGCCGTGACAATCAAGGAATATGTAACTTGCCGAACTTACCAACAGGACAGACCAAAGGGTTAGATGGATGGACAAACGGCATTGAGGATATGCTGATGAAGTTTAGGTTCCATGTCCTGTAGATGGTTTCTCCTAAGGCTCTCCGGTATCCACCCAATATCCATGTCTCTCTCGCGTGTATACTTTGTCCCTGAATCCCCTGGAGTCTATTTTTCCTACGTTGTGATTATGTGCACGGGGCGGAGCGAGGTGAAAAGGTCTCCGGCTCGATCGATGTCAAATTCAGGTGTGTCCTCCTGGCATGCTCGCCGAGCTGGATGGCTGGCAGGCTTGGCGTTTGGAGGTGTGGGAGTGGCTGTCGAGGGGTGGAGGTAGGGTATGTGTGAGGGGTGGGGGAATCCATGGGATACGTGGGAAGGAAGGGCTTGCTGTCAGCCAGCTGGACCTCTTAATCCTACAGCCTTGGGGAAAGGGTGTGTGTGTCTGTGTGTGTGTGTGTGTGTGTGTGTGTGTGTGTGTGTGTGTGTGTGTGGATTGTGTTTGTCTCGCAGAGATTTGTCAAGTTTAGCACACCTCTGCTCCCCTCTTTGGCCCAGCTGAGCCCACAGTGTGTGTGTGTGTGTGCGTGTGTGTTATGTTGTGTTGCTCCAGTGAGAGACAACCAGGATTTCATGTGCACTGTGTTTACTGTAGTCCTCGCTTTTAACGGCACACTGTATATTTATGTCGAGACGACACAGCCTCTCACCCCCTTGATGTTGGAGAGGCGCTGGGGGTTGGTGCGAGGTGGAAGTGGGGGAGAGGCTGTCCCGCGCTGCTTGTTGAGGGTAGGGGAGGAAGGGGGTTGGTGGGGGGGTGGGGTAGTTGTGAGGGGGCAACAAACACTGCCAGCACCCCTCCTGCTCCGCCCCATCCCCTTCATGCCCAGCCCTCTGCGAGCATCAAAACGCCTATTCTCTAAAACTGGTGTGTGTGCACTTTATCCTGCTCTACGTCATACTGTAGATAGCTGGCTGATTGCGTCATCCCCTTGTCATTCATTAGACACAAAACATACTATTTAGCCACATTCCATGCAAGCTTCCTCTCTTTTTTTTCCTGCTCTCTCTCTCTCTGCCCCACTCTCCCTCTCTTTTGGCGTAGACTTTTGCATATATCACAGGCTGGCAGGCTAAGAGCTTGGGACTTCCCCACGCCACACTCCAAGCCTTTGATCCTTTGCTTTGGAGGTAACATCAAAAGGAGAGGCATAGAAAGGCAGCTACTACTGTGAAGTTCAATGTTCAACTTGATGGCTTGGCTGAGGGCTTTTTTTCCTCTCTCCTCCTCTCCCCACCCCCCTCCCTCACCTCCCTCCCTCCTCCCGCTGCTCCCTCGATCCCTCCGCTGCATCCCTCAGCTGACAAAAACACACAGTTGTAGCCAAGGTTTTTTATTTATTTTTTGGTGCCTCTGACCTCACCTCCATAGAACCTATCTGGCACAAAACAAGACCTCCTCCCCGTAAAAACTCCGATATACAGATGGGGTAGACAAAGATTCAGTCGTTTCTTTTTGATGCTGATGGGGGGAAAAGGTGCAGTTCCAGTGCCCGGCCCTTCCCTGTCTCTCTCTCTTTTTTTTTTTTTTCATCCCCTCTCTCTGTGGATAACATTCAGCATCCTATATTGCAGCTGGTTGCATCAATACCAAGCCAGGCCCAATGGTAGCAGCGGTGGTGGTGGATAGGTTAGCTGGAGGAAAAGGGGCATCGCACCATATTGTTTTCTGCACGCCCCCTCTGTGTATATGGATCCATCCTTCCCGTCTACGTCACTTCTTCTGAATGTGAGAGAAAGAAAGTGTCAGAAAATGCTCAAGAGGAGAAAGCAGAGCATGCTTTCATTCAGCTGCTCCGGTTGCTCTGCGTCGACATCGGGCACGGAAAGCTGGCAATCATTCGTTCACAGGAAGACAATAATAATGAACGCCTCAACTGAGTTTCTTATGCAGACTCTCCAAAATAGGGCGGTATCAGATGAAGCTACGCATTCCAGGTCAATGCCGGGCTTTTCTGTGGTGTAGTCGACTGTGTTTAAATGACGCAGACTCGATAAGGCGATCCAGAAAGCTGAGGTGCTCCACTAAATGCTTTTTGGTCCTTCATGAGCTTCCCTGTCTGACTGTGCCAATTAGCAAAGGCGTGTGGCCTGCTTTTCTTCTCCTCTTTTTCCTGCTTCAACTCTTCTTTTTTTTCTAGATAGACGCTCTCTATAATGCTACCGCACACACACACACACACACACATACCGCCGTACACACACAAAGCACACGTTTGGTGTATCATTAGCTTAGTGTGCGGGGAGGCGTGCGAGCCCGGGCTCTCCCCTGCCTTATCTCCATGTCAATCACAGCGTGTGTGTGAACATCAGTTGTAATGATCTCCATCCAGCCTGTCGGTGCGTGTTAGCGCCTGGCTTCCCTCGCCCCCGGAGCAAGCCGTTCCCTAGCTAATAGATGCAAAATTAAGCTGATCAATAGATGGCCTCAGCTCATTATTGACATGTTATCGCGGCGTGGGATTTTTGTGCGGGGGTTTTATGCAGTGCTTGCTCGAGATGCAAGGTTAGAAGGAGGAAAAAAAAAAAAAAGTTAGCTGTCTTCCCCAAATGGCTCAGGCCACTGTGTTTCAACCCTGCAGTGATATTACATTAAGTTAATTTATTCTTACTTAATCTTACGCATGTAATATGTTCTATGATAAAGCCGTTTTCTATTTATAGTACTTGTCCTGTTGGAAGAGTAATCCCCTGCTCAGTGGTAGGAAATGAGATGGAGACTTTGTAAAACGCCATATTAAAGATTCATCAATAATTGGCATGTGTGCTGCTGTTTGTGTTGTGGGGGAGGAGGGTGTGTGTGTGTGGGGGGGGGGGGCTCTTATGGACGGATCACCACGTGATTGAGCTAAGTGGTAATTAACTATGAGAGAGGTGTGTGTGTGTGTGTCCTTATCAGCCTGTGCTTGTGTGTGTGTGTGTGCATGAAGATGCTGGTGTGTGTCAAAAAAAAGAAGTGGGGATGCAGACGGTAAGATGGGGGACAGAGTTGATTTGGAGGTGAACGCTGAGGTCATGTGGTCAGGTTATGGAGGGGGAGGGGGGGGGGGGGGTAGGCTACACAGCCGCTTGGCCTGACCCTCCTCAGGTCTTATTGTCACGGAAGCATCTCCCATTTTAATGAGCACCAATAACCAAGCCCTTATTACTTATTTATTCATTAAGCTACCGCGGCAAAGCGGCAGTACCCCACTGGGTGAGTGTGCGTGTAATTGCTTGTGTGGGGGTTTTTCTTTTTCCTTCTTACATGCACGGTATCATAGTAAATATCGTGTTGCGTAACAACAAGTTAGTTTAAAGCTAATTGAAGCTAAAATAGATGGCCTGAAGCTAATGAATTAGCCTGGACGGTTGGGTTATTGAATCCATAAGCTGAACTCATATTTGAGTTGAAACCCTTAAAATCCTGGGCTTGAGGTATGCTGAGGGAGTGGGCCTCATGAATATGGAGGCTGAACTGCTTCAAGGTGTATGTGCAAGTGTGAAAGAGCCACAAAACAGACTGGCTGTTTGTTGGTTTCGTATGATGCTTTTGTGAAGATTAATTGCCTGTTGGTGTGTGTGTGTGAGAGAGTATGTGACGCCTTCAACATAATGCCTTCTGATTGATAACTGTGCGTAGGTGGAATTGTGTGATAGCGTATAGTGTTTTCACAATATCGGAAGTCTTTGTGAAGCCTGAGAGTGTACACATTCTCTCCCTCTGAGGCATGTTTCTTAGCTTCCTTATATCCAGTCTACCGTTTAACTAATTCATAGTGAACTCTCGCAGAACAAAACCAGACGCCCAACATCAAGGGCAGCGTTCAGCTCTCCTCCAGCACAATACCAAATACAGCGTTCTCCAGCAGAACGTGGGCGCTGCAATCGGCTTACTTTTTCTCCCTCAGCAGAGCTCAGCTGCTGTTCACATTTTTAACTCTCCCCTCCACGCCCCAAACCCTGCTTCCTGCAAACAAAGGTAAAGCATGTAGTGTGTGCATGAGTCGCCCAACCTCTTCTCCTCCTTACGCCTGGCTTGGCCTTGCGTATGGGGCTCAGACACACCTATTCCTGCAGACGTGCGTGTGCACTTCCATGTAGCCTGTAAGTAGGTCAGTGTGTATGAGACTCTAACCAGGAAGGCCCGGGACCTGATCCTTGGCCTGCCAATCCATCAGCCTACTTCCACTGAGCTGTGGGTCCTCTACTGACTACCATTAATAACCAGAGTAATGTATTTATACAGCATGTCAGAATGCCCACAAATCACAGTGAATGTCTGCACTCGTTAGTTAGATGATAGCATAAACAGATGTTTACATGGAACTGACAAGATGATGTTGTTTCATACTCAAGTTGATGCACGGAGGGATCTGTGGTAGCCTACATTTAAAAAAAGAAATAGAATAATAATGCAGGAATAAAACTAAATCTAAAACCTCATGTCAAAGGCAACTGGGTTTTCAGTTTTAATTTTGGAGACGCTTCAACGCTCGTCCACGATGCGTAATACTTCTCAGAAATGATGCATGACTAAATGTCCTCAGGACTAAACCAGTAAATCCAGTTGCCTTTGGCATAAGAACATCTAGATATCCTGTTACACGGATCACTGACTATCTTCATTGGAAGGAAAATAGAAGGACTTTATTATGCTGATGATTTGATAAAGCACCTAAACAACATAAATTATGATTTAGTATCGCGCCACAAACATTAGTTTAATCTATGCAACTCTTATTTTTGGAATAACTGAGCACTTTACTAACCAGACATGGCAGTATTGACGAGTAATCCCACTTAATACAATAAATTAACTATGATTATAACTCCAGTAAGAGTAAGTAAGACCACTCGATCAAGCTGCGCTTACGACCATTGCAATTATACAAACTTCCAGTCTCATAACATACAAACCACTCAGTTTGTCACCCTAGTGGTCACAGTCAGAGGTGTGTTTCTGTCCGAGCAAAGGAAAAGAAAGAGGAAGAGTCACTCATCCAGAAGAGCAGCTCTGTGAAGCAGGAGAACCACCTGAAAGCAGAGGCATTCTGCAGCAGAGCCTGATGCTAAAGGTGCCAGAGCGCCTGTTCATTAGCGGGGCTGACGGAAGACCAGCCAGCTCCTGCTGGCCTTCACCCTCCCTGCCACAATATTTATAGAGCAGCCAAGAGATCCTCTTAATGACCCAGGGAGAGGGACAGTGGGGAAGGGGAGAGGAGAGGGGAGAGGGGAGAGGGGGGGGGGGGGGGGGGGGGTGCAAAAGTCAGAAATGGAACGCTGTTTACTTTCTGAGGCTTGTTGAGAAGTTGGTGTGTTTTGGACTACAATCATGTCACCCTGACACTTCCTTTGAGAACACATCCAGGTGTGCGTGTAGTCTTTGCCATAGTCTGTCATCATTTTAATCATTTAATGAAAGGTGCATTTTAGCTAAACGTTTGACTCGTGGACACTGTCGTCTGCTTGGGATTGTTGTGGACAGATTTGTCAGCAACGTTGTTGCTCAATCCTTTGAAACTTTCCGGTCAATCAGCTGGTGTTTGAACAGCACATTTGTCCACACTTGCTAAGTAAACAGTGTCAGGGCAAAGCCATACTTATCTCATGAACCGGTGTTTAAGGGAGCGTAACTAACTTCCAGAACAGACCCCGTAAAAGTAAAAGAAAGGACACCAAACAGATCAGTGAAAAAACAGTAGTTTCACGAGCCTGTTTCTCTAGCCTCGTTTTTAAGGGGTGAGTAAAGTGTGAGTTGGGTCACGTGCACATTCTGTATACAAAAGTGTCGGGCTGAGTTTTTCTGCAAGAGAGAGAAAGAAGGGGAGGTGGAGGTGGAGAGAGTTGGCAAAGGGAGTAAGGGTAGAGGAGGTGAGGAGGGGAGGCTTTGGATCAGGTCGGCGGCCCCAATGCTGTCGGGGCCAGTGGAACCCCCAAGCGGTTCTGGCTTTGGAGTAAATATGGGCCCAGCGGACCCCTTCCCGCCCCAGGGCACACAAACCCCAGGCCATCCCACATTCCACTTTTATTTTCCTGGTTGCAAAATGCCTCCGGCTATTAGAGCAGGTGGGGTGTGTGTGTGTTTTTGTCTTTAATATTAACTCATAAAATGTGCATTAGTAGAACCAAAGCAGTCATGATGGGCCCCTCTTGTGTCTGCTAACTTTCTCCCAATTTTGTCTAGATGTTGTTGCGATACTGCATTCGCTTTACAGTGAACTCGTTCCTCCACAGACAGGTACACAGAAAAACAGACACAACAACGTATCGTATAGCTGAGTGGGCTGCTGAGGGGGGGTTTCAAAGGGTCTGCGTTGCATTAAGTGTCTCCCTGATGACTGTCCCCTCCTCTACAAATTATATGTTTGTAAAATCACGTGTTTGCTCCTTTTTTTTTGCACCTGTGAGTGAAGACAAAGGCTGCCGGCAATATCCGCAGCAGATCAAGACAATATGCTCGGCTCTCGTTTTTTTAACGGGATAAAATTGTAGTCAAACTGGATGACTAATCTCTTAAGCTCGGTGCAGTTTACTTGCAGAGCTTTGAATGGGCTCCTCTTACTAGCCTTGATCATTTCAGACTTAAATAAAGCTCTTTAGTATAGCGGTCTGTTTGGTGTAATCTGCAAGCTGTCAATCCCATCTCTGGGCGCTCTCCCAGAGGAGCTGCCGGCCCGTCGACCAGAGTGTGGGCGAGCGTTGTTGTTCAGGTGTGAATGGGCGAGTAAGCATGACAGTATGTTTGGGGGGGGGGGGTCGCTCTGAATGCACATGTGTTGTATGTGTACGTGGTCTATGATGACTTTGTAGAGCTATGTCATGTCACAGATGGGTCGAAGATCTGCTGGACTCTCTAGAGCAACACCCAGTATCCATATGCTGAATTCTGAACCCAAGCTGCTCTCTGTCTGTCTGTCTCTCTCTGCCCGTCTCCCCTCCCTTTTTCTCACATCGCTCACATGGCTGGGATGCTTGATGGAGCCCCAGTGGTCCTCATCATCTGTCCCTCGGTCCCCTGCTGGAAAGTGGACCAGTGTTTGGGAGCCACATTGGCACATAAGGAGCCCTGTTTGTTTGATTGGTCTGAAGCCTTCTGCTCTTAATCCAAAACAAAACGAACAAGCCGCGCGGTGGCTGCTGCTCCAGCCGCCAGGCCGCATGTGATAAACGCATCAGATATTGCGGGGGGTGGGCGGGGGTTTGATGGGAAAGAAAGCCGGTTGCTGACCAGAAACGGCCGGAACAATCCTGCACTCTCCGCGTCCGTGATTCTCACTGAAAAATGCATGAGTAAAACTCCTCCCCCTCCCCTTTCTCTGTCAATAGCTGGTATTGATGTTTGGTTAATGTTTGATAGGATGTGGAGAAAAAAAAATGGTTTATATTTGGGAGGATCAGAGTCTAGCACCGGTGCCAGGTTTTAGGCCAAATTGCCTCCGTGCCAGCTTGTTGAATTCGTAACAGCAGTGTGGAGAGCCGGTGTGCAGACGTGTGAGGATGATGTGTGAGCGCTCAGGATGCCCCTTCAATTGTCTCTAGCCCGCTTCGCCACTGCCACGAGCGGTGACACCAGGCCCAGGGCCCCAGCTTGTTTTCATTGTGATGACAGTCGGTGTGGATCTGGGTTAACACTCTGTAACTCATGACATGCCAGACCTCGGTGCAGCAGCCGTAACTCACATGGGTGAGTAGTCCAGCATGCAAATAGCAAGCACCTGCTCGAACATATACAGTAAAAATAAAAGTGGCAGAACAAGTAGCGGATTAATTGATCGACGGAGTGTTTTGTCGATACGGTTTTGGGGAAAAATGCCAAACTGAATTGATTCTGTTGGACTGTTGGTCAGACATGAAGACGTCACATTGGGACCTTTGGGCTCTAGGAAGAGGCTTTCTGACCGATTTTAAAGACAAAATGGTTAATTGATGAAAAAAAGAACAGGTAAAATTATCAATAATGAAGATAATCATTAGTCATAGCCCTTGTAAACCCCTCCCCCGCACCCCCCCCACCACCACCACCACCACCAACCCCCTTCGTGTGCTTGGGAAAGCAGCGGAGGACGGGGAAATCGCAACAGCGAGAGTGAGTTCATCCCTCTGTAAGGATTTAGAGGACTCCCTTGTCTTTCACTTCATCAGAGACAATTGAGTCATTCAGCTCCCATTGTGGGGCTGGCCAGGCGAGGAGGGGCGCAGGGTAGGGGTAGAGAAGGGGGGCGGTGGAGGCTGAAAGGGAGCGGGGAGAAGGAGAAGCCGTCTGCTGCACAACCCGGTGGAGCCGGAGCACAGTCACTGGGTGGCTCTTACAGGGTGGGGGTCTGTCGAGGGGGGCCGTGTTAGTGTTTGTGTGTGTGTGTGTGTGTGTGTGTGTGTGTGTGTGTGTGTGTGTGTGTGTGTGTGTGGAGCAGGAAGAGAGGGAGAGGAGAGAGTTATCCTAGAACTCCGGAGCAATTTGTCACATTGGAATGGCTCTTGAGTTACCCGGGGGGGCCCCCTCATAGCGGGAGAGTTTTCAGGTCGCAGAGTGGGGAACAGGGAGGGGCTTGGAGCAACAGTGAGGGGTCAGGGGTCATGGCCTACTCAAGCCCAGGCGGTGCGTCGGTTAGCAGGGCAGGCGGGCGGGCGGAGGAAGAGGAAGGAGGCCAAGGAGAGGGGCAGGCAGGGGCGGGGGGGTCGGACAGCCCGGTGCTTGCCAGGGCTCCGTTTTCCTTGGCATGCTTGTAAAACCTGCAGGAGAGATTAGTGTGTGAGAACATTTGCGATAGCGGGCCTGAAGTGGAGCCACTTGTAAGGGCATGCACTGCGCCACCCTCCCTCTCTCTGTCGTCTTTCAGTGTCTCTCCACCACACTCGGGGGTGTCACCTTCACGCTCCTTACCCACCTACTCACAATGCTCGACCCCTTCCACCGGCTGCAGCTGTGTTTGAATATTTGCATGTGTGAGCATGTGCGCACACGCAATGGCAGGACTTTCCCATGACTGGATTCACAATCCCCCCCCCCCCCCCCCCCCCCCCCCCCCCCCCCCCCCCTCCCCAGCACTGCCCCGTCTTCTTCTAGCCCCCCCTGGCACCATTGGACACTGTCTTGAATTACCTCATACATGACAGCAGCCCCGTCACTCTCTTCCTCCTCTTTTACTGCTACAACACCAACCCCCCCCTTCTCCTCCTGTCTCCCTCCTCCATGGCAATTAATACCCAGTGTGGGGGGTCCATAAAAAACCCACAAGACCTCAACTCTGGAGTTTTTACAACCTTTCCTTTTTCCACTCTCAGGACATACAAACAAGCATAAACAAATCCAGTTTTTTAAGCAATAAATTACCGTCTTGGGGTCGTAAATGCGTGGTAGTGGTGGAGAAAGACCAGGAAGCGAAGCGTTTCTTTTTTTCCGTACGCCGGCTCTAACAGAGGACATGGAGTCAATAACTCCCTCCAGCGTCTACCACTGGCAGGCACCCCGCAGTGAACTCTTCGCTAATTACCACTGATTTAGACACAGTCTCAGGAAGGGTCATGACACACTCACTCTCTGACCATCTCTGACACACATACACACACACACACACGGCCTCAGACATGCGTACCAACTAGCCGTCACCCTTACTGGATGGCAACACAAAGAAATTGAATCTGCATCACAACAGCCAAACTGCCACAAGAGAGTCACAGCGAGTTCTCTGTGCACTCTAGCGATTGTTTGACGATGATTGCAATTAAGTTATAGTTTATGAAACAGCAATGCCTAAACCTTTGTGCCAAAATGCACTTTTTTAGGTCATTATTGCAAAGAACGACATGATCTCAATCACTCGTGAAATATGATTGGTTGAGGAAGCCTATTTAAGCGGAGCAACAAACTCTGAACATGTGGAAAGGAGAGTTTGGATTTCTTGATCGTGTTGAAGGCTTTATGTCCACATGGCATCGCAGGCACAGATCCAAGTTCACCTGTCAGACTTGTTTAAGGGGATGTCTGGTGTGTAATAGAGCAGCTCATATGACGGCTCATTTGAAATGCCTTTGTGGATACCAATTGAAGTGACACCAATGTTACACCAACGACAGCCCCTCGGTAGCCACTGAGGGCAATATATCAATGTAATGTAACTCGGTAGTTTCCCCTCTTCACGTGCTTTCAGGCCCTTTACCTTTTAGTGCTCTACCCATTCCAAAAGGCCTCCGATCCAAAACAGCTGCTGTGGCCCGCTTCCCTCAAACTAGGTGGCTGTGACATTGACGAGTCTGGACCACATTCTACAGCAAGGTCAACAGCAGGCGGTCAACGGCTGACAAATCCACAGAGAATTTGCGCCATCCATTGATTTACATATCAACTGTGAAGAGTGATTTCTGATGACTTGTAGATTTGTACTTTTGTTGTTTGGGATTGAATATATCAAGATACAAGTGAAACCATTTTAGGTAGAACAGTGATCTCTGTCATCAAATTAAAAGGACTCCACCCAGTTTATAACATAGACAGATGTTTCTCATGACCCTGGTTTCTGCTTATCCGTCTATCTCTCTCTGTGTGTGTGTGTGTGTGTGTGTGTGTGTGTGTGTGTGTGTGTGTGTGTGTGAGAGAGAGACTTCTAATAGAGGCCAAGTCAATCATTTATGGGAGCAGTCAGGAGGTTTAGCCCTAGAGGAACGTGGTGAGACGCCATGCTTTAACCTCTTTATGGGTTCCAATAAAACTCTGACAACAGTCACATTTATGACATTAGGTCATCTTCGAGCCATGAGCCGTGTATAGTACCTTTAACCTCTGCCCCCCCTCACCCCCCCACCTCCAACTGAGTGACTTTATGCAATCCAAGATCATCCGTCAGCTACTTTTTAACAAAAAAACGAAACATTTCCTGCTCAGTGTGAAGCAGCCTGGCTCCCCAAAAGAAGAGTTTTGTGCAGTATGTTTCTGAAAAAGTGTGTAATAATGTGGTTAACACAGCTACCCGTGTGCACTCCTGCTGGACACATGCATCTTCACCCCATCCACCATCCGCCTTAAGATCTTTATTTGCTTTTCCATGCTTTTGAGTTTTCACACCCACACACCTGTCAAGAAATGTCGTCGTCCCGCGTTTGTCTTATTTTTAATTTGTTCTTTTTGGGTTTTTTTGCTTTCTGCATTGTTAACATGTTTTTTCTTTCTTTCCATTCTGTTTCCTTTCTACCATTCAGTACCTACAGATGAAATGGCCCCTGCTAGATGTTCAACAAGGAGCTCTTCAAAGTAGACAAGCACTTAAAGATGCCAGGTCCCCGTCACCGGCACACATCGTTGTAAGTAATACTCCGCCCGGTACTTTTCTTCTTTCACCAGCTCTTCTTCCCTTATTCACGACAGAAAGACAAACGAGCCCTGCTTTCCCTCTCTCGTCCATCCTGAAAAACGTCTTCAGCATTAAAGCCCTCCCATTCTTCCCATTAATAAGATGTTTTGGTTGGGAAAAAAAAATGCACATTCGTTTGCATTTACCCTTAAATCAGTCACTAACACACCAAAGTCAGTTTCATGTAATCCTGTTATTTTACACGTGCACAGTTTTGACGACGGACAGTTCCGTGGATCCCAGAAAGTAGAGCTTTTGTCTATCAGCGAGTGATCATGAGGCGAATGCCACCGTGGCAGGTGCAGCAGTTGTTCTTTGGACAGTAATCCCAGAGAAAATGATAAACCGGCCCAGCCTTGCACTGAGCTGGAAGATTATGGAACACGGGCCTTTATGTTGACAACTTTTTCACGAGAAAGAGCTAATGCTGGGCTGCTAGCATCTCGTCTTTGAGGGGAAGTGTGGGCGTTCCTTCAACATTGATTACCCTATCCATGGAGTTGGAGGAGTAGTCTGGCAGGAGAGTTGGCTGGACAGCCATAGGGGGGGGCATACGCAGTACATACCCACAACAGAGCATCCACCCCAGGCATGTCGATATCTAAAGAGGCAAGCAGCTCCAGAGTGAACAAATGAACGTGAACTTAGCAGTTAACTAAAGGCAGAAAGTTTTCAGGAGGTCAGCGGAAAGGTTGAACATAGGGAGGTGTACGCATGTGGTCACAGGGTTAGCGAGCCAGGAAAATCAATTGAGTGTGGGGATCGAGCAGAATTAGTGAGGTGATCATGAATACCCGGGGGCCATTATTGGACACAGTTGTTACTTTTGTTTTTAGAGTCGGGGCATCTACATCATCTACATATTGTTATGGAAATGAAAAATTTGAAAAGCGCTTAATGATTTTTAGACGGAGATGCCTTCCGAGTTTGTGCGCTCATGAATACAATGCCTCCTGTGGTAGCCGTTCAGCGCCGGGGCTAATAATACACGGCTGACCCTTTGTGTTGATGCACTCTGTGCAACAACACAGTTAGCAGTCGCCATGGAGCTCACACAGAGGGAAGAAGCCATGATTTCTTTTTTATCACACAAATTACACTCTCAGGACAGAGTGGCCCTCTGAGTCACGTTTGACATTTGATCAGTTCAGTTACTTTTATGGCCTGTAATAAATACCATCTCTAACAGATACTCAAAAGTTGGCAAGCCAAGGCCTTGTTGGTATTTTGCCCGTTTAAGTTAAGCACGTCTTAAAATAGCAGGAGTCGACAAGGCTGTTTATTTGAAACAGAAACCTTGTCAAAAGTTGCATTTGAGACAAAGAGCTAGCGATGACAGCGTTATTCTGAACAAAACAAGACCGGCTAAGAACCCTCCTTATCTTTTCCCTGCGATGCTAGAGTTATTTTTATACCAAAGAGTTCAGGGGCCTCTTCTTACTCTGTTATTTTTGGAGACGCGGAGAAAACAGTCCCAACTCCTGTGAAGTCATTAAACTGGTCGTAGGCAGCAAAAGCTGCAGGTAAATACTTGAGGTTTTATCCTGCTATGAGTCACACGGTCTGTAAATACTTACCACCTCACATCCATCTAAACTCCTGCTTTACGGTTCCCTTTTACAGGAAGTTTGAGAGCAACAGTAAAGTGTAATGGTTGCAGTTAAACATTCTCAGAGCGCACTAATGACATAATTTTATGGACATTTCTGTTGTAATGTATATTTTTAAGTTAGATTGCTCTATTCTGAGTTGGGCGCTTTAAACAATCTATAATTCCTACAAAACATTTTGTTTTTTTTTATTTTTGGCAAAATGAATTCAAAGCATCTATTTTTCCACAATGTACACAGAAAGTTGTAGCCTAATACAAACAGTCAGGCATGCAACACTAACAGGCTTGGAACAAAGAGGCAACAGCGAAACACAAAGTGGCTGTGGGGCAAAAACAAACTTGAAACAACAAAGATGGACGACCAGTCAGATGGAAACAATAAGCTTTGCACATTGCTGAAGTACAGATCCATTCACAACCACACAATGTAGTGACCGTACCTAGTGAACTACAGGAAAAGATTATGCGATAATGGATGATAATGGATAGATTAGCATGAGGTAATAACAAACATGTCGGGGGAAAAAGTAACGGACATTTACATTACATTAATTCATTGTAATTCTATTATATTTTCAGCACAGATAGGACATGAGCCAAGGACTATAGGGTTGGATTTAGTCATGATTGCGATCTCAGGTTTCTGTCCTCGGAAGGCAGTTTTAGCCAAAACTAAAAATTAAGTAAAGAGACTCGTCCAAACTCTAAAGGTGTCTTTGCAGGTAAAAAAACCCCCAAAAAAACCCTATTGGATTTGATGATAAATAACTCAGTTAATGAAATTTTAATGAACCTTCTGGTTTTTTTCTTTCTTCAAGCTTTAGTTCTAAGCAGAATACAAAAGCCGAATGGAGCAGAGGGAGCCCTATTAACCCGACACCGTGATCAGTACTGACACTGATCAATATGAGAGAATACATTGTAATATTTGTGGTCGTATTGCCCAGCCCTGGTGTGATCTGTTTGATAGAGTACACACAGGCTGGTGAGATCAGAGGAATTGCAGCACCGCTGCATAGGCGCACATCTCGCTGTTAGCGCCGAGTGATCAAATTGAATGTGAAATGCAGCTTGTATAGTTGCCACTCCTGCCATCCTGCTCCGGCATCCACCTCTGACTGAGAAGGAAGTGTGACTGAATGTTTCCCTGGTTTGCATCATACTGGCTGTTGTACATATAGAGAAGACAGATTACTGTGGACAGCATCGTGAATGCCAATGATAACCTCACACGGACTCCCGCTGGTGTCACTCAATCAGTCAATTCTTTCTTTATTTATTTTGTACCAGAAGTTGTAGGCCTGCATGTTCCGCTACATGATCCCCTTATCAATAAATCCGTCCGTAAACGGTAGTTTCTTTTTGTTTACAAATGCAAAGAAACACTCGGGCGCCTTGATCTCTCCCCGTCTGCAGCGCTAGCAGAGGCTGCATCGGTCGTGATAAGAAGCCGTGGATTGGCCTGCTAGATAACAGCAATCTGAAGCCTAAGTGACCCTGAGACGGTTGAAACAACAATAGAACGACAGTGAGCGATAGAGGGGAAGACATAGATGGCTGGTAGATAAGGCCTCTAAGGAAGTAGTCAGTGTTGGAGGAGAGATGGACAGGGACGGACGTGCAGACAGACGGTCTCGTTTCTGGCCGGAAGGCTCAGTCGAGGTAAAATGCTGGAGGATCAGCCGAGAAAAGGGGAAGTGACCTCACGCAGTCTGGTCTTTCTGAGGGCTGCGCTGTATGCCCCTGTTTACCATGCCCTCAAAGGGGGCCAGGCAGGACCCTTTGAAGTGCCTGACCACCCCGCAGGCAGCCTCAAAACCTGCCGCCGCTGAACTTTTATGCCATTGGCTGAAAGTTATTCAATATTTATCCACCGATTGATGTGTATTTTTTTGAGGCAGAGACTCCCGAGAAACACAGCTCCTGAGGGAAAGATCGTAAACAGCCCTGGCTTTGCCAACTTGCCTTTTATTGTGATGTTTTAATTTGCCATTGTGGACTTGAAGAGACTTTGTGGCTAGCTAGCAACAATTAGCTTAAAGCGGGAGGCCAAATGTAGGAAGTCGTGTGAGTGTGTACGTTGTTTTCTTTTCCACTTTCACACTTCTATTATTTAGACAGTGATTACTGCCCCAGTAACGCAACATAACATACCAGAACAGATTGTTTCGTAAATCCAGTACTTAACATGTGCGTCTATTGATAGCATCAACAATAGTGCAGCGAGGGACTCTGCAGGAGTCCAGGCTCATGTTGGTAATATCATCATAACGTCAGCTGACTGAAAGGTATTAAACCGTCTCATCTCACAGTCATTTGATCAAACGTTGTAATAGATAAAGAACAGAAGCTATAGAATGAGATGTATTTAACAAAAAGTAAGTTTCTAATATTTCCCATTCTGGGAATTGGGGCAGAATCATGCAAATGTTAAGAACACACACACACACACACACACGCACACAAACTACTTTCCTGACATTCACGTGCATACGCACGCTCACACAGCCTTAGAGTCTACAGCCTTGTCCTGGTTGAACAATGTCTCCATTGTTTTGTGAGCTTTCACTGGCAGCAGGGGACGGCTGGAGTGTTAACCATTTCCCAACTGCGCCTCACTGTGCGTTATTGTGTGTGCGTGTGTGTGTCAGAGGTAGTGAAGCATGGGCACAGGGATGAAGAGAGGGAGGGCACTTGCTCCAAGTGTATGGTAATTAGTGTGGAGGAAGTGATGGAATCTGGCCATTTTTATGGCCTGCGAGACCTCCCACCTTAGCCTTTACAACTACCCAACATACTTATTTTATTCCCATGCAGTCTGGTTTCCCTGAAGAATGTGTACTGGAGAGAGGCTTTTGTGAAAAGACCTGATGTGTTTTTGATATTATAAAAAAAAAACAGAGTTGCTTCTTAGCCAAGCAGTCAGAAAAGAAACGCCACAATGACTCTGTGGATCCCAACAATAGGCCAAAGGACTGGATGGGCAATGCGGCCGCTACTCTAGGTTTGTGTTAGAAAAGACAGACCCAGGATCACATTCACCTTCCTTGACCGCGTCTCTGTCCGTTTTAGAGTAATGGGGATAAAGGGGGCTTCCTGTGTCCTGAATGGGCCATGCACCTGGGCTAGCCAGACAATTGCCCAGAACTCTAGGACGCCTGGCCTCCTCAGCTGTTAATGAGCGACCCCCATGGCCAGCAGGCACCACCCACACACTGTCCATAGGGTTTACCTAGAAGGCTTTCTCTATCCTGGCTTATGCCGACCTTAAAAGTGCTCTGCTTTTTCCAAATAACCTCTCCCCCGCTTTTGTCTTCTTTCTGCGCATGCATCCATCCACCCTTAACCTTTGCTGCAGGAGAAAGCCCATATCGCACACATTTATTTATTCATTGTTGTGGTCACTTTTTTTGTCTTATAGGATTGATATTTCTCAATCGAATTTACCGTATCATTATTGATTTGGAAAATCTTAATTTACAAATGGCATCGCGATCGGAGATTTTACCCGAATCGCCCAGTTCTTTTGGGCCCGCCATCCAGACCTCCAGACAGAGACCATTGTGCCTGTCAGCTGTAGCTCACTGTCTTCTCCAGACGAGACGTTTGCTCGAGGGGTCACCACGCTTACATCATCGGCTTGGGCCAAAATCTGAGGCCACCGAGACGTGGCGTCAGGCCTGGGAACTGTGACAATGAAGATGAGAGCACCTCAGTCATTGTTATCCGTCCGGCAGCCTGGACGGCCGCTTGTTCCCACAGACAATCTACTCAGTGTTGGCTTAGTCAGCAACAAAAGCGCATTAATGACTCAAGAGTCTTCATCGCTTACGTTATGGGCTTAACAGAACACACTAAACACGAGTAAAGGTACCCGATAAGATAAATAACGATGCTAACGTTTTTAAAATGTATTTAAATATTAAATCGTAACAGAGCCTCTCCATTGCAACATTTTACTGTAGGAAATGTGAACAGCAGTTTTTTGTATTGACTCTGTGCTCCTTTTTTGTCTGTGTAAATAGATAGGGCATTGTCGTCTATTTTCCTTGCTGTGTTATTTGACCGTTGAATAACCTCTGTGAACTTAAACTACCCCAGGGAATATGTGACTCTGTGTTGGACATGCACATTTAAAGGGATAATACGTATTTGTATCTGTTTCTGTGTGCGTGTGTGTGTGCGTGCGTGTGCGTGCGTGTGCGTGCGTGTGCGTGTGTGTTTCACCAATAACCACAGTGTTCACTGCATAGCTGTAATGAAAAAGCTATCTAGCTGGCCCCGGGGTCAAGCACAAGTACAAATAGAACCCAGTGATCTTGCTGCAGAGACAGCGACTTGCTCAGTAGCTCTTAGGTCCTGGAGCCCTTCAGTAAACTAAATGCCCTGTTGCGTTTCTCCGCATGTTCTGAGACTTCCACTAGCATGTCCTTTCTTCCTTAGGAAATCAATAACTCCCTTCCCTTATGTTCTTCCTCTTTCTTCCTTCCCTGTCCTCTATCATCTTCTGACATTTCTAAGAAAGATGTGAGATCTGAATGTCTGCTCTTCAGAGCAGCAGGTACAAATGTGCCAGGTTAACCTCTGAATCCCTCCCACTTGAAAGAAATGTGTATTTAAAACAGCTAGTAAGACTAGGCAGTTCACAACTTCAATTTTAGTGCAGTGATGCGATGGAAATAGCAGACATGACTGCTCTGGGGACCCGTAGTCAGCACGCTTTCTTACTTCCATTTACTTTATAATTGTATCTTTAACAGCTCTAACAACAAGAAACACATGACTCCGACATTCAGGTGATCTTATTTACTCCTCTGTGTCGAAATCATTATAGCTACAGCTTGAAAAAATAAAAACTGTGCCAAAACTTTGAGGTGACAGTGGATCCCCAGACCAGCTGACTGCTCCCGAACATCTCTGAAGGTGTGGCTGCGGAGGAGAATGCAATGTTCTAGCAAAGTGAAAAAAATGTTTTAACAACCAGCCAGCCAGTACCTACAGCCATGTAACCAGTGCAGAGCCAGTGTTCTCCCATTCTATCTGTGTAAGATTAATAATAATGTGGCCGAACATGCACCCAGGAGAAAGCTGAGCCAGCAGAGACGAGGTAGTAGTTTAAATAACTAAAAAGCCTGGGGATGCATTATTACCAGGGAGAACACGTTTCTTTTGCATAAAACCTGGCCGGCTAGGATTGCGTGCAGATGTGTGTGTGTGTGTGTGTGTGTGTGTGTGTGTGTGTGTGTGTGTGTGTGTGTGTGTGTGTGTGTGTGTGTGTGTGTGTGTGTGTGTGTGTGTGTG
>NW_022280034.1:7360684-7365094 GCF_004355925.1 Anarrhichthys ocellatus
GCAGCATGCTATAAAAGGCTGGTGAGTCGAGCCATAGCCTCTCTGTGTGTCGGGGTCACAGCGAGCCAAACTGTTGTGCACACGTACACATGCTCTATGTGGGTATTCTATTTATTTGTGTGTGTGTGTGTGTGTGTGTGTGTGTGTGTGTGTGTGTGTGTGTGTGTGTGTGAGAGAGAGAGAGAGAGAGAGAGAGAGGGGGATTGAGAGATGGAGAGCTGATATAATTGTGTGACTTGGGAACATCCATCTTTGCCTTTCAGGGGCCCTTCTGCTGGGAATTCCCCGGACAGTCAGATCTGAGCCTTCACCAATTTCATTTGGTGAGAGACCTTTGAATTCCAAAAATATCTTGTTGGATTTTTTTGGCTGATTCCACACGCAAATTAACAACTGATAATTGATGATTTTTAAACAAAAATAACCTCAATTCTGGTGATGATGATGATGATGATGATGATGATGCTGCTGATGATAATCCTGCTGTGTTGTGCTTTTGTGCTATAATTCAGTGCTGCTGCTTTGTTGCTGGTGTGCTTTTTAATGTCTGAAATGTCAATCAGGTGATGGGATGTTTGTGGGGGAGGGATATTTTGGATGGTACATGCATTTCAAGTGCTGACTTAAAATCTTAAACCTTAAAAGAGAGCCTCACTGGGTAGTCGAGGTGTTTTCTGTGTGTTAAAGATTCTATTTGCCTACTTTATTTGTCTTGTGACTAACCGGTCTCAGTCTCCGGATCGTTTTGGTTTAATGGTAACATCCGTTTTAGCTTTGGGAGTCATTGTGGGTGTATTTGGTTTGAATTAGCCTCAAATCCACCAGCAGGAGAAGGCAGTCTTTGTACTTCATTGAGAAGCTGTTGTGCTGTCTTTATTCACAGCATCTGGGCCTGAATGTAGGACAGAGAAGACATGTCATGTGAGGACAAAGTGTTGACATCTACTGGTTGAAGATTTGGATAAAAGATAAACCTCACCAATAAATCATGCTTTATTGTGCAAATAGAAAAGTAACGCTGCATGTTATCTAGTCCTTGTCCTGCAACCTTTAAAAAAAAAAAATCACTTTAATACAAGCTGTAGTTTAAAGGAAGTAGAACTTGAGGGTAAAGTTAGTTTGAGTTCTCTGTGAGCTGACATGCGGAGGACTTCAGCGAGCCTTGTTTTGGGTTTGTTCAGTTCATCTGTGTGAAGCTGGATAGATGCTGGCATTATGATACCCAAAGGGCAATTTATTAATCTCCTCTGAGGCGACCGTGGCTCCGTGGATTGCCTGCTTGAATTGTTTGACTAATCAATTGCTTGTTGATTTTGCACACTCTGCAGGGCATTTGTTGCCAGTGAATAACACAAGTCAAAAGAGAGAGAAACAGGTAAATCATGCTTTATTGTGCAAATAGCTATTAATACAACGGTGTCGTCTCCGAGGATTTAGAAGAAAAATAAGTAACAACAATCCCCTTGTCAACCTGCTGCCTGACTCCTCTCCTTCTCTTTCACATGTGCCTTTGCTAGAACTTGTTTGACAAGGTCTGGCAGGATCACTGTTGGGTGTGCCTGTCTTTCTGCATGCGTGTCTGACAAACACACCTTTGTCTACACCAGCGTGTGTGTAGTATTGTTGCTTCTAAGGTGTGACTTGAGATTTAGATGACAGGTAGTCAGAGCTAGGTCAGGCTATAACTTTCATGTGTTTGCATACAACAACGTGCACTTATCTAACCCAGAGACTTGCAGGCCAGATATTGGGCAAGAAGAACAACTCGGAAGGCTTTTAGAGAGTCGGAGTAATCATGATTTGGCCATAGTTCATTTGCACAAAGAAGTAGGATCAAGGTTCAGAAGTCTTATTGATAAATAATCTAATTTATGACGAACCACTCCCTAACAGACCGGCAATGTCTCCAGATTGCACGATCTCCGGCTCCGTTCTGCGGCCGGCCCGGTGAGCGACAACAGACTCGGCGAGCTCCCTACGCTACTGTATTAACGCTGGAGGCCGTTTCACAGGGGAACTTGTTTTGACAGAACTCCAGGTGTCTCATTGTTGGGGGCTGGCATGGTTCAACAGATTTACCAATTAGCACTGGGCTGAGGGCGCAGGAAGGGTGGGGAGCGGAGAAGAGGGGGTGGGAAGAAGTGAAACGGGGGGGGATGAGGAGGAGGAGGGAGAATGGATGAGGCGGATTTGGCCGCGGTGATGGAATGAGGTTTTGAGCGAGAGGTGCTGCTAGGGGGAAGGTGTGGAGGGAGGGGAGGGGAGGGGGCGGAGTTGTGACCATACGGAGGCAGGCTGGTGTAAGGCGATTCGTGACCTGGTTTTTTTGTTTTTTCCTCCCAGCAGCAGCAGCGTGGAAGGGGCTGAGGTTTGTAGCTGAGCCACAAAGCGGAGGGGAACTTTGTAGAGAAAGAAGAAGAAGGGGGCAGGAGGGCAGCTGAGGAAAAGGGGGAGACTCGCTGTTAATACGTGAAAAGTTTTGTCTCAACATACACCTTATCTTAGCTGAGATCTTTCTCACTTTAGGTACGTCCTCGATGAAATATATTTTGAGTCATTTGTTATCGATAAACTCCTGACACTTGATTATGTCGTACACGTTGCCAACACACATCTGTCGGCAGGAGCGTTGGTTTGTTTTTGCTGCGAGTCCCCCTTGGCTTGCTGTCCTCACTCTTGTACGAGGCAGAATTGTGTGGGATTAAACACGATGTTATTACTCCCACTAACCCTCGTTGTTATTCCTCAGAAATGTCTGCCCCTTTTTCCAGGAAGTTTGGAAGTGAACTTTTGAAAACTGGGTGATGTGATTTAGTGAATATCCCAGAGGTGGCCTGCAGAATTTGCAGAGTAGTTTTGGGCTTGTTTTGAGTGATATGACACTGATACACGTGCATTGTATGCATGCAGTATTGACAGCCTTTCTGAAGTTGAGAAAAGTTTCACTTTTTAGAGGAGCATGCTTTTTTTTTTTTCGTGTGTGGGTGTGTGTGTGTGTGTGTGTGTGTGTGTGTGTTCGAGCCGACCAATCACAACAAAGGAAAGTCAGGCCTTCTCTGTCTGTAGGTAGCTGTCAGCTCACCACAACAACCAGACTAAAACTGTGATAGCAGAGGAGAAGTTAGGTTCGTCTGATAGTTTAGCCTGCAGGCAACGCATGGGGTGTCTTGTCTGAGTCACTGTTCGATATACCGGGGACATAAGTCATGCTCGTGGCAGCCAGTCTTTAGGGAAACTATTGACCTGGGTTCACAATACAGTCGTCGAAGTTTAATGCTCGACTTTTGGCTTTAAAGTTTCAAATGAAGTCAAAGTTAAGTATTATTGGTCTCTAGGAAAACTTTATACATACCATAACAGGGCCTTTAAGAATATTCAGCATTGCTGTGAGTTAGAAAGCTTCACTCAGTATAAACGGTCCAAACTCAGAGGACTGAATTCAGTTGCTTTTTTAAATATATATTCATAAATATACTCTTTACCAGTGCTGATACCCATATATTGTGGGCTACCAGGGCTATGCCAAGATACATTAAGACATTAGTATTTCCTCAAAGCAATCAATAATCAGGTGTTTCAAGAATGCACCAAAGCAGTTATTGCTGCGGCCTCAATTCTAATCAGATCTCTGCGCCGCCTCACGAATCCTGATTCTGGTTTCGTAATGACTTAGCGTTGAGCGATACCACAATTGCTATGGCGACTCTCTGCTGTGTACATATGTACAATCAGCTGGCGATTGAGAGTGATGGAGACAGCCTCTTGGACAGGGAGAGAAGATGGGGGGGGGGGAATATGAAGCCCCGCCAAATTCCCCAAAGAACAAATCGCAGTTATGGATGAATACACTGTCACAGTCAAATTTGACGGTGTGTGTGTGTGTGTGTGTGTGTGTGTTGAAGACGGAGGAATGCTGAGTGATTCCAGAGAGCACTTAAGCCGCCTTGAATTCAGTTTTGTGTTCCCACCCGCGTTATAAGGGAGAGGGGCTTTTCTTTGGAGTTTGCGAGGGTAAACATTGGGTATCTGCTTTCTGAGTCGTTTAGCATGGTCCTCCGTCACCTTCCTCATATATTCTAAACAATGTTTTCCGGTTTGTCGGGCCAGCCCGAACGAGACTATCCCCCCAATTTATTTGATTTTGTTCCTCTTGGCAGTTCCACTGAAGACCTATCTGAACTCTTCGTGGATTTGTTTGGCTCCGGTTTTGATGTGCGTGTTGTTATTTTCTTCTTCTCCGTCTCCCGAGTGTGTGTAGTCGACGGTGCCTGAGTGCCAGGTCCTGCTTTTGTCTCGGCCCAGGGAAGGAATTTGATGAGAGACTTATTTTCCTACCCAGTCAGTTCCTTTGAGCTCTCTCCCCCCCCCCGTCCCCCTTCCCTCCTGCTATTACATGACTGATTCCCGTGA
>NW_022280034.1:7365194-7369663 GCF_004355925.1 Anarrhichthys ocellatus
TGTTGTTTCTCTTTTTTTTCTCTTTTTTTTCTAATAGTCTGGAAGTTTGGGACACTTCTTAGCGGCACGTGACCCTGCGATTTCACTGCTCTTGCATACCTGTGCAGGTGCGCACATGCTTTCGTATTTACCCATCCAGCCTTTCCAAAAAATGTACTCTAATTAAATGGCCTGTTAAAACGTCACTGGAATCAGTCATGTAATAGCAGGAGGGAAGTGTCACGGGGTGGAAAGGAGACCTGGATTCCATGAGATTAAGGAGGATCGTCATACTCGACGTTTTGGATGAAGGCAGAGACGGCTCACTCCTGACATTATATGTTTTGTTTTTAGTTTTTTTTTCATGGGAGAGAAGTTTAAACTAATGTGTCAGACCACTTTTTCCTCATCAGCGAGATGTGCTGTAGCATTGGCCAGACGTCGTCTGCGAAAGATGCAGAGAGTTGCATGCTGGGAAAAGAATAAACAAGCCTGTCACCAAAGTTGGGAAGAATCCTTAGTGCAGCGCTACTGTCAGAAAGCAGCTTCCATTTCATACATTATTAACATTACCTAAACGCATTATTTGTGTATTTATTCATTCATTTGTCTTGTTAACACCCTCCTGGAATAAGATAAACAGCGCGGCCAGACTGGCTGTGTGACAGTTGAGTGTGAGATTTGAATAAAAAAGCCCAGCAGCGTGATTGGAGCGAGACAGGAGCGGATTCTATGGACACCAGAACTTCCTCTCCAGGCTCATTAAGGGACAGTAAGGCGATGATGTCGAATCGGCGCGCACTTTACCGGCCTGCCTTTTTCTTTGAACAGCGTCGCCCTCTTATCTGCAACATGCTCTGTTCCTCCATAACAAGACGCTCCCACTCCCGTGCACACACATTCTGCCTACACACACTCTTCATACTTATTTAGTTTGTGTAGACAGAAAACTCTTAAGTATGTGGCTTGTCCACAGAATTTTGGCAGCTTTTGTTGTATTTTCTCCTACGCTATCGAAAAAGCCTGGTACTAGTTTTTTTGTTCTTTTTTTTTCTGCACAGACATCACAAATGGATATTTTAATTGGAACTTTTGGCACTGTCTCCATCTTGTGTTGGAATGGCAGACAAGTGAGTGGCTGGTGAGGCCGGGGCCGGGCTGATTGGTGTGTAGCGAGGCGTGCCTAAATCAACTGGCAGCATGAATACCTCGCTTGATTCTCACTGGCATTCACTGGAATCCACTGGATCTTTGGATAAAGTCTGGAATAACCAACAAGGGAGCGAGAGAATACCTCCTGCTTCCTTGAAGCATGACTTCTCTTTGTTTTCGCTGGTGCAGTTTATGCCAACTCACTTTTTTGTTGCTTTTGTAAATGTCAGAATCAAACGGCTAACCCATGTAGTCGTGGGATTTCAGCCATAGATTCATTCAAGGTTTTGAACTGGTAATGAACTCAGGATAATGGAAATAATCAATGTTACCACAGTGAATTATCACTGCACTCTTGATGTTTTTATTTTGACTTACTCAAAGCAAGTGGTAAGCCTTTTGGGATTAGCGAGGAATAACAAAAGAAAACTGATGGAATCAGCCCTGAAGATGATTTAAAATATCTGCTTATTGTAGTGACACTTAGTCTTCAGACTTTGTGGCGGCAGAGTTTGTCATGACTCTGTTACGCACCATTGTGTCTGGATGCCTTAAGCTGCTGCAAAGGATTTAAGAAATGGTGATGTCACACCAGGAACTTTGTGCGCGCATGAAGACTAAAGCAAATGACTCAAACAGAGCTGATAAAACGTGCTTACATGTGACGTGACAGAGATAGTCCTGAATACTCAACATGGTAAATGTTATTCTTTGGTGGAAGAGCAGTGCTCTTGAATAATATATAAAGAGACGACAGCTACACCTATTATTTCTGTGCCAGACGTCATCGACGGTAATCAAAAGAGTTTAAAGTAGTTTTTGGTAGAGATTGATTCAGCATGAGTAGTTTATCCATTAGTGTATCTTTTTAATCAACCACTTCCTGAGTTCAGGGAATTTAAAGTGAATAGCTCACCGACCCTAAATGACATATTGGGTCTGACTCCTTGCTCCAGCGAACGCTCACTCTGGCTCCACTGCAGCAACTAACGCAAACCACATGCATGAGCTGCGTATCTGCATAAGTACACACCTGTTTAAACTGTGGGCAGTCTTTTTACCTCAAACAGTAAATTCTGGCACACTCGCGCCAGAGGCAGAGCAGCTGCGGAGAGCCCGGTCAGGTTGGAGTCATTGTAATCCTCCTTGACATGATGTAGTCCTTGTGTTTGGCGGGGACCTGTGTGTGTGTGTGTGTGTGTGTGTATGTGTGAGAGAGGAGAGAGAATGGGAGAAAGATGTCATGTGTGTATGCGTGCAGGTGGGGTTGTGTGATCTGTATACTCACATACAAATAAGTGTATTTGTACATGCGTGTGTGGCAGTGGGCCGTAGTCTCCGGGCTGGTAGTCGGTGCTGTGTAATTACCTGGCTGTCTGCCACCGAGCCCCACCAGAGCACAGACAGACGTGGAGCTGTGTGTCTTACGCAACGTAAAGCAGCAGCCCGACTGAGCCACAGGCACAGCGTTTGTTCAGCTTGGGGTCTGGACACAACATGCCATCTCTTGAGACAAGGTCGGAGACAAAATATATATATTTAGAAACATTGCTTTGAAAAAAATGAATAATAAGTGTATCCTCAGTTCCATATAATACATTTGGAGCTACCTTCATGTTGCTGGAATAAAACCCACTTGTCATTACAAGTGTCCATAGCTCAAGGAGAAGTCCTCAAATGGCCTGTCTTGTCTAAAACCCAAATGTATAAAATATAACATGATGTAAAACAAAAAGCAACCAATTTCCACATTGGAAATGTGACAAAAATGGGAATTTTGCTTCATGAATTACTTCAATGCAGGATGGATAATGCAGAAAACAATTAAAGTAAAGTAACTAAAGTAAATTCAGGGTTGTGAAATGTTGCACCACTGCCACAGGGTAGAGAGCTCTGAAACAGAGACGGAAACAGGGCCAGCCAATCAGAAGCCAGGAGAAGCCACATGACAGATTCATTTCATTGGCACAGAGAACTCTCAACTGGTACGTGACTGCTCGTTGCTTCACCACTCACCGGGGCACTGACATCTGCTCTATTGCTGAGGTGCACCCCCCCCCCCCCCCCCCACCTGTTAGGGGCCAGGTCCAAGGTGCACATAGGCAAGCACATGGCACACGAGCTGCACGCTGCGGTGTCAGCCTGCCTCTCCCGCCATTTTAATTGTTGTATCTCGTCAGCCTTGATATGAGCAAAAAGGGAGGCCTCGGCAGAACCTGGCACATCAAAGGCTACCTCCCCTAGTCTTACAAGTTGCCTGTCTCTTTGGAGGAGCACAGGCATAGGAGAGCCAGAAAAAAGGGGATTGGAGAGGCGGTGTGGATTCCCGGCTGGAATGAGTTTGATGGGCTAATTGTAGCCCCCAGTGGACACAGGCACACATCACAGAGGGCCGACAGCACGGGGAGCTGAAGCTGTGGATGAGGAGCTGCAGTGGCTGGAAAATACTCCTGCGAGCTTTCTCCTCCATCTCTGGATCTCTGCACGTGGCTCTCTGATACCTTTTGATTTCAGCATTCTGTCTTGAGCATATTGATTTCAGGAATATTCCCGACATATACCACTTTTTTTTTTTTCTCAACTCTTCCCTCATTTATTGCGCTGCACATTTCAGTTTTTTCGCTTCCTTAGCTCTGTAAACCTGGCAGCTCCCTTGAGAAGCCTGGTCCAGCCCATTTCAGGGTTTTCTCACTAGCCTGCAGTTTGTTTTCAGTGTTTTTCTGAGATGGAGCTGTAGGCCTGATCTGCTACCTTCTACAATTGAGACTGTCTCCAGACATGATTGTGCTCATTATTGATGCAAGCATTGCCGGGAAGCATTGACCAGAGCGCACGTTGGTCATTGCATTTAATAAGCCCTCTGACCGCGCCCAATCGGAGGCCGAACCCTAACACAGCGCATAACAAAGCAACGTATAGCACAGAACAAACACGGACAATACTTGTGCCTTACTACCAACAACATTACCAACTGGCTCGACTATAGTGGTGATCAAATAGACTCTCCGCAGCTTTGAACAGCTCTCTTTTTTTCCCCATCTGCATCAAAAAGAAATCAATAGCTGAAACTTTTGAGCGCACGTATCGGTTTCTCCTCCCATTGCACCCTCCCCTCCCCTCCCCAATGCCAGTTTGGCAGTTGTGCATTATGCCACAAGAGTAAAACACAGTTAAAAGGAGAAAGGCACAAGGAGATGACACCAGCGAGGAAGCGCCTTGTGTTGGGTAGGGCCTTGGCAGGAAGAAAATCAATGGGAAGGAACGCTTCCATGCACGGAAATGGCACAATGGGAGAGAGAGAGAGAGAGAGAGAGAGAGAGAGAGAGAGAGAGAGAGAG
>NW_022280034.1:7369673-7372927 GCF_004355925.1 Anarrhichthys ocellatus
AGAGAGAGAGAGAGAGAGAGAGAGAGAGAGAGAGAGAGAGAGAGAGAAAAAAACACTCTTCTGAACATCTTTTGAAAAAAAAGCAAGTTCTTTGGTGAGGTTGAGTTGTGTGGTTAAGGTTTGTTTTATCCAACTGTGCGGAAGCGTGTGTAGCTGTCTTTCAGGTCTCTTTTTAGTCGAGGCGCAGAAAGACTACTCATGGCATGTTCAAGGGCACTCAGTGGACACGGATGCCCTGCAGGAGGCGGAATTATGAATACAATATGAGTAAACAGACACCTACATATACTATTAAAATGGTAAGCCTAGTACTTTGCAAGGGAGCCTTTTGAGTAGTAATTTGAGCCGGTCCGTAGCAGGTTCAAGCGTACTCCTCTGAGGGTCATTGATAAAGACTTGTGAAAAAATCTGCTACAATTTGCCTGATGGTGCAATGATTTGCACATCGGCAGTAATGTATTCCTCTGTGCATTCCTCCAATACAACCATTTTAGTATTCAGTTTAGTGATAAAGGATTTTTTTTTTTACACAGCAGCTGTGAACAAAGAACACAATAGCGCACAAACTCGAAACACAATTCCGAGCCTGAGCCTTGAATGGCATTCAGACTTCACTGTGACTGAGTGAACCCATTCAGTGGGGAGTACGCGGCGGGTTGGAGAGATAGTATCAAGTTGCCTGCAGATGGAGGTCAGTGTGACTGGCACAGTTGGCACCTTGGCACAGCAGCGGCGTGCTGCAGCACTCAGCTCCGCAAAAGGATGCGTCGACTGAAGGGTGGGTGGGGGGAGGGGGGGGGGGGATCTGGGGAGCGAAGTGATTTTCTCACTTCTCCCTTCTTTTATTGTCTGCGCTTCCTGTTTTGAAAGCCATTAAGGGGCAAATTTCCTCACAGCGAGAGGGGAGATGAAAAGGCCCGGTCTTTTGAAACATGTCCAAGCGCAAATGTGGAAAAGAGGGGGAATGATAGCTATCTGTAAACATCTCTGTCGAGGGGTCGACGGAAAAGGAATTGTGAGGGATTGATATATTCATTTGCCTTCTTTTTTTTAATTTCCTGATGAAAGAGATGCTGCAGTTTTTGTTCCAAGCCAGCTGTATTGCTCTATTCACTACCACACTAATATATCAGGGCAGGCTCACATAGCTACACAGCCACCACCCCCCCTATCCCCCTTCCGAAAATGCTTTGTGACATCTGCATCCACACATGTCTGCATTCACTGTAGCCAGTGAGTATTCATAGATGAGTTGGTTTTTGTCATCCATTGATCCCTTCAGGTTCTCTGATCACAAAACTGCACTTTAAAGTAGCTTTTATGTGGCATCATAAAGGTAATCTCTACGTATTTGAACTGAGAGCACCCGAGGTTACCTGCAGTACCTGACATGGTTATGAAGACTTGATCAGGCCCTTGGCAAATATTTTACCGGCATCACCAGCTAGTCATTTCGTCATTTGTGTTTAGTATCTGCTTAGTTGGCATTCAGTATATTTACACCAGTTTCCTCTCCGTGGTGCTCGCTTCGTGTCTCGAGAGTAGCAGTAGCTTGGTGCTGCAGACTCTCCTCCTCCCTCTCCTCTTCCTCTTCCTCCTCCCTCCTCTACCCCTCACTGCCCCCGAGCCTGGCCAGTCTGTGCCTCTTAATAAAACTGACAGGCTCTAATTGGGCTTAATTGCACCCTTCGGGCGTCGTCAAAAGGAGTGTTGCTAAACAAACTGCAGGGTCTGCGAGCAGGCCAGCCAGTCTACGGCAGCGCATTGGCCACTGAGCTCCTGCCTGCATTTATGTTGTACAATCGCTAAAAGCTGTTGAACAAATGTACAATCTGTGTGAGTGTATGCTAGCACATTAGGAATGTGCATGAGTAAGCATCACATTTAATGGTGTGTGTGTGTGTGTGTGTGTGTGTGCATTGACGTCGGAGGGATGTAGCAAACCATTCATTTCCTCACACGAACAAGAGCTCACAAGTCTGAGAATCTTATGCATTCAAGTAGGCAGCGTCACCTGACTGTGAACCTCCACGCACTCCCCGCCGCTAAATCGACGCCGATGGTAAAACAGAGAGCGTCTGTGTCTTTGAGGACGTGTCTACAACTCTAGGTGTCAGAAAAGCCTTTTTAAATCCCCGCTATTATGAAACCCCCCCCCCGTCTGCTTTTCAGCGGTATGAGCAAAAAGATGAAGTGGTGCTCTACATCCCAGTAGCACCACCTCCTGGTTAACGGACACGTGCGACCGAGATGCTGGCTTCCATTCGAACGTGCTCTAATTCAGAGAGGTGGGGCAGGCGCTCGCCACATGGGCCTTTGCTGGGTCACTGAGCACAATCGATGGAGAGCTCCAGATGCGATTGAGTCATTGAAATGGCAAAGCCTAACCTGTGTGTGTGTGTGTGTGTGAGAGAGAGAGAGAGAGAGAGAGAGGCGGAGAGTATAAGGCGGTGGTGACCCCTAAAGCTGCGACCCGCAAGGAAAAAGGAGATAATCACATTGAGCACAGCGCTGTGCTAAAATTCTTCTGGCCATTTGTTCCCTTTTCTACCGTCTGAGCTATTTACTCATTACAGCCTTTTCACAGCCTAGTTAGTCTTCCCGAAAAAAAAAAAAAAGATTTTAGACCTCCATCTTGTTTTTGAAGGCATACAGCTTGATACGGAAAATGCCACAAACGGGAGGATTTCTGTTGTGTGCGGCGTGCGAGCACGTTACGCCAGCAAAGACACGGGGAACTGAGGCATCGGCTGTGTTTTTGTCCAAAGCTTAAAAGTCATGTAATGATGCGGTGGCTGAGCTGGAGGCCCCATAAATACTGGAAGGGCCTCATTTCAGTGGCCGGCTGCTGCTTCAGTGCCTGACTAGCAGACTCTGTCACCCCTTCTTTTAGGAAAAGAGTGCAGAGCACATAATTAAGATATACAGCCCAGGGTGGACTGAATATATAGACTGAAAATATAGAGGAGCAGACCAGTTGGCCTCAATCACAGCCTGTGGTTTAGTGTTTGGCTGCAGACGGTGCCCAGACCTGTACGAGAGTGTGTATCAGTGTGTGTGTGTGTGTGTGTTTGTGTGTGTTTGTGTCTGAGCAGCATGCTATAAAAGGCTGGTGAGTCGAGCCATAGCCTCTCTGTGTGTCGGGGTCACAGCGAGCCAAACTGTTGTGCACACGTACACATGCTCTATGTGGGTATTCTATTTATTTGTGTGTGTGTGTGTGTGTGTGTGTGTGTGTGTGTGTGTGTGTGTGT
>NW_022280034.1:7372937-7392510 GCF_004355925.1 Anarrhichthys ocellatus
GTGTGTGTGTGTGTGTGTGTGTGTGTGTGTGTGTGTGTGTGTGTGTGAAGGATGCAAACCCCGGCTCCCTGACCCAAAGTTCCTTCCCCATTCCGTCTCTCTGTGTTCATCCCTGTAGTAATATATAATCCTGCTGTCTGGGGCAATAGTGTGTATCTGAGAGGACGCATCCTCCTGCTCTTTGACTTTACACCCAGCGTTCACACACACACACACTTTGCTGCTCACGCCTCAGTTGTTTCAGTGCTTTGTCAGTCTCTAATGATAACTATCCATCAACGGTAGGGGCGTTGCTCTTGGAAATGAAGATGGATTGAATTAGTGTTGAGTGCGCTGGCCGCTGTATTGTGGCGGCAACCCGTAATTACACTGTCAGGCCCATTGAACCCCCCTCGAGGAGACGCTGAACTTAACACATTTGCACCAGTGTTGATTACAAGGTCTCTTAGTCTGGGGCGATTCACATCATGTAGTTCCTAATGGCATGTGAAAGGCCCAGTGATTTGCGGAGGATTACTGTATTGCAGTGTAGACAGAGCGGTTCCCCCTGCATTCACTCAACAGCAGGGATCGACCCCGCCTGCTGAAAAATGTACATTTATTGTTAGAAAAGGCTGGCATATCATAAACAAATGCACATAATCATGTTTGACACTGAGCATTTAAATGTAAAAGCAGTTTGTAATTCCATGTTATTACGTTTGTGAACCACAGTACTCAGCAGTTGGTTTTTTGCAGGGAAGCTAATGCACTGACACAACGTTTGAAACGTGTCTCGAGTCTTCTTGCATTCTGACTTTGCAGAAAAAAACTTGTTTTTTTTAAACGTAAGTAAACCTTACAAAGTGAATAGTTTATGTACCAATTGTGAATTCTTGCGTGTAATTATGTTGTAATGTAAGATGTCCGGCTTCACGGATTTGCAGATTTTTTACAAACAATGCTTAGAAAAGTATTTGGCTGGTAATTAGCGGTCAGGTATCTGTGTACGACTCTGCTGTATTTTGCAGTTATAAGCAACAGGACATTCGGGCGAATTCTGAATGGGAGCTGACATTACACCAGTGGTCTTTGAAGAAACACAAACAGAGATAGCGTTTACAGTGTGGGACGGTGACGGCGAATAAAACAAGCATAAACAACCAAACTCCCCCCCCCCCCCCCTCCACCACCCTTTCCCTCTATCTCCCCCTCTCTTTGGGAAATGAAAATTGGGCTGAAGTGTTTGTTATTAAATGCATCCGGAGAAACTCCAGGAAATGGACTTAATTTCATATAGAGGCACATGACTCGGAGGATCTTAGCGAACCAATTAACCTCACCTCGGCTCATTAAAAACTCTCCTTTCATGGCCAGAAGCAGCGACTCATCCGCTAACACGGGACATGAAAGCCCAAATTTGTCCATCCACAACTCTTAAAAGTAATTGGAAAGGTAGATACGAAGGGCCGGTAATCGAGTAACACGGCCCAACTCGAGTGAAGTTGAAAATAGAGGCGATCATTGAGAAACGGGGGACGGATCCATCGCACAGATGATCTCATGTGACTCTGAATATATTATCCGCTTGGGAAGGGCAGAAAGTGTGATAGTCCTTAAAAAGTTGCCCTGCGGGATTAAGATTTCACTCAAGGTCACCACATGGTTGAGGGGCATCCTGAGTGCAACAGCAGCTGGGAAAAGACCGAACCATCTCCCTCACATGATGGAGGTCAGTTCACTTAGTGTCTAAATGAATGCCAGGGGAGTTGTTCTGCAAATTATTTCAGCTAGCAGCAACTACAATATCCCAACGTTATTGAAACTTCCTTGGAAGCACATAGCCTGCGCTGGAATTTGACAAAGAGGGAGAGCTAAATATTGGTATATGTCTACCACCGACGCACGTGTCTACGTATATGCGTATAATGTGTGCGCGGTGGTGTTTTCCTGCTTTGGTTGCATTTGTAAGCGTTGTTGCATGGGGTTTTCTCTTTCAGTCTCATTGAAAGTCCATTTGTGAACATTAATATTAGTCATAACTTAAGGATTACGGCGCAGTAATTGCATGTGCAACGTGACTTTTTTTTTTTTTTTTTGCACATAAAACATTATTTCCAGGCCTTTTATTGAAGCTATCTAATGGGTTAATGGCATTGAGAGGAAGCCATTCAGCTCTCTCCACCCCCCAGCATGTGTGTCTGGGGTGTGCATTTGTGAGTGCACGTCTTTGGCTCGCACTGTGCACACTCATCAAGCCGCATGCAAACAACCAATCTCTGTCATCCGCATCAAAATAATTGCAGTGAGATAAACACACCATTTGACCATTTTCACAGTGATCTAATCTGAAGCCGGGCTGTGAAAGCGCACGGGGGGAGATGATCAAATCCCTGCTTAATGGAACTGATCAGTGCTGTGTGTTCAACATTCAGCCGACAGCCGTGTTACAGATGCATCTCTTCGTCTTTCTCTGCATTTAACACGCCCGCTTCGTCCCTTCAGCCTTGTCTACTAACAACAGAATTTAGGGTAAAAATTACATTTCGTATTAATTCAGAATTTGATAATGCAAACTAATTTTTCTTGGCTTTATGTAGCATCTAGATTAGATGTGAGGCCTTTTGTCTTGAGGTCAGGATGGCGATGAACTGGGAGTGTATCGGTTACAGCCCCCATTGCTACACGCGTTTCCATCTCCCTTTAGCTAGAAGGCTAAACGCCATCCGAAATCTGATTAGCCTCCATTATAAAGAGTGATATTTTCATCCCGCCGATTCTCGGCACTGCGTCAGAGCATTTGGTCGCTTTAATGCCGGGAAAAGCCTGCTCTTTTGACAGATCGTAGATATTCCCAACATCACTTGTTTGGACATTTCTGTCTTTTGTGACATGGAATAAAAGATGGGCAAAAAAAATAAAAAGCAACTAAATAATGTCAAAAGATCAGAAATCAATGGGCCGGAGGAACTTGATCCGCACGGCTCCGTGTGTGAGCAACCCCCTTCCCCAAAACCCCCCCCTTGCATTACGAGTGTATTTCCACCGGCGCTAAAGTTGCTTTTGTTCACCCTCTCGGAAATGTAACTCAAGCACGAGGAAGCCGTCTGACAATGTTTGTATATCGGCAAAAAATAGCCTTTTACTTAAAGGTTACGGGCCAGGGTTTATTGAGTTACATGTTCGTCAGTGGAGGCAGAAGAGTTGAGCCATGAGAGAGCGTCGTTAATGTGTAGGTTTGTATTTCACATTTTGATGTAACCGTGATGGAGAGTAGCAGGAAATGATCAATGGGGCTAAATGGATAAAATGGTAGTTTAGATGGAAGTTGGGTTTGAGCATGCATTTATTTATTTAATTTTCTAATCAAACAGGGAACATTTAGTACATAAAGCAAAATACTAAAATAGGTTGGAAAAAAATCTCAGGATTTTAAATGACACTTTATTAAATGTAATAATATATTTATTTCTGCAGTCTTAAACTGTTGCTGTAAAGAGAACACAGGAGTTGTTAATAATAACCAATATATATATATATATATATATATAACATTTTAAATTAGTCTTTAAATTGTTTAATGTCCTGAATATAATATACAAAAATAAATATATCATTTTATTTACAAAGAATATCATTAATTTGGCACAAGAGCCTTCTGACAATATTTTTGCAAAGCAAACGCATTGCAATAATACTTTATATATATATATATTTTTAATTCAGTGCGTCTTTAAATCAATGATAAATACATGTGTGAAGATTGATTTTGAAGAATGATGAATACCGACAAACAAAAAAGACCAACATTGTTTCCTGAACAGCATTCTATTCCTTCTGATCTGATAACAGCTCCCCTTGTTGGGTAAGAATAGATACTGCATTTATCATCATCGTCGTCATATTTTTGTACTGTAGGTCACCGGCCCGGCTACTTTATCGCCTCCTCTTATTCCTGAAGAAATGATTTACTCTGTTAAAAATGTTTTTTTACGGGTTACTCTGGAGGTTACAGTCTAGGGTTTCAACTTCTGTGGGAGTTGTGATCTGTTCTAATGAGAAAGGAAAATGCAGCAGCACAAGGCTTTGTGTCACCCACTGAGGCTGAGAGATAGACGCAGGATTAAAAAAAAGAAAAAGAAAGGGTGGAAAAAAAACAATTTCTGGCCATTTCTACGAGATAAATTAAATTTCTTTGCTATTTGGAGGTCTTCTTTGAAAATGCAATTGTAATGAACACATTCAAAACCGGAGAATAGATTTACCCTCAGCTTCAAATAAGTCGCCGTTATCGGACTCCGTCATTCGCTCCTTTCCATTTTCGAGCTGCTAATTGATGTTTTTGATGTCGGCGAGAAAATTGAAGGAAAATGTCATGTGTGAACCGGCGCGGAAGTTAATAAGATTGACTTCGTTGACTGAATTCACAATGAGCGAAGGAGAAGGCGTGTAATGGGGACTGCTGCGAATTTGCCCGTCCATCTGCCGAGGGATGAAATCGACACCTTGCACGAATGGGCCCGTAGAGGTCGATATGGAGGGGATGGAGCGTTTGGGGGTGCCCCCCCCCCCCTCCACCGCAAAAACAACACAAAAAAAAAAATCTGGGTTTTGATTTTTGTTTTCCTACTGATTGGAGTGCATAAGCAGCTGTTTTTCCAGAGGGCTCCTGCCCTAACCCGAGCCCAGCTTTTTTTGGTGGAGTCGTCTCCCAGGGCCGCCTCCTTCCTCGCTCCAAACAATGCTCGTTCTTAATGCTGTTTTGAGTCTGAAAAGCCACGGAGCTTTACAAAGGTTAGATTAAGATGTGGCTAAAAAGATGCACCGATATCAGTTAGGGTCATTGCATATGTTTGGCGAATGTGTAACAGAGCCTGAACTTAAATCCCCTTAAATAAAAGGATAGAAGCACCACCGGGGTCGCTCCATCTTGAGCCATTTATCGGGAGCTGGCTGAAAGCCAAACATCGGCGCTTTAGTTCTCATGGTCTTCCTCTTAAAGTGAATTTCATCGACTAATGTAATTATTAGTGAGAATTTACCATTTTTTTATTAAACGTATCATTCATTTTTCACTATTTATTTGGCGGTTCACATTAACGTAAAGTGTAATGGGTCCTACGTTTTTTTTAATTGGGGAACGGATTAGTGGAGTTTGGTTCAGCGCTTCTGATTATTTTTCCTGGCCTAAAGGGGGCTGAGCTAAACCCCTAATACGGCCAGTACCCCTAAGCGCTCTTCTTTTTGAAGACACCAAACATAAAAAAAAAAGTGGCCTCTGCTAGCGTTTCGGCCCTCCGAGGATCGTGGATAAGGGACATTATTCTCAGAATAGGCAATTAATTCCGCTGGCAACGATCGGTTAGAGCTTCTTCCCCCACCGCCCCTCCAAACGCCCTCCTCTCCACCCTCCACTCGCCATTTGAAATGCTAACACAATGAAATATTTTCCTATTGGTCCGTGTCCCTCGGCTAAGCCACCGCCGCGGGCAAAGAATTTCATCGACTGATGAGACCACAGGCGCGCCTGATAAAAAGGTTAACTGTACGTGACACGCACTCCAAGTAGCCCGCTGTACCTTCAACTCTCAAGTTCTGTAACTTTTATTTGACTTTTTATTGTTTGCGAGGCCGGGCTTGTTTGGCCGCCAAGGCTGAAAAGGAAGCGTTTTTTTGTTTTTTGTTGGCGTATTACTGAAAAACGAGGACAACGTGACGGTTTCTTTTTTATAAAGCAATTTCCGAGCATTTGATTGTGCTTTTCGCTGCGATGGCATTTTGCAGACGAGTTCCTATTGTCCGCTGATTATTTGACGGCCTTTTTTTTTTTTTTTCATAAAAAGAAAAATGGGTTATAATCAAATGCAATGCCTTTCAGATGATAACTCGGGATAGTTGTATGCATGTAATGCACTGTTTCAATGCGACAGAGGAATTAATTTGTTGAATGGGGTGAAATTGATTAAAAAGAATAATTTGTATTTCCTCTGAATTATTAGTTTTATCATTTTTGAAAGAACCTAAACCACTTGCTTTCATTTACATTTCCCCCTCTACACAACACAGTATACATTTTGTGTCCATTGTGTTGGATTGTACAATAGCTTGGCTCTGCTGTGTGCGAATAAAGAACAATCCAGGTTGGCACATTTCTTCCACCTTCAGGGAAAGGCAAGGTAGACTGCCAGAGAGTGGGAGGAGGATTCCAGGCTGTTTTTAAATTGTTAGTAAAAGATATATGGGCACAGAACAGGTATGGCTGCTGCAGTACCCCCAACCCCATCTTTCATGCACACAAACACACTTGCACATATACAGTACACACACACAGAGTGCTGTGCGAGGACTGAGGCAGGTGGCTCCCCATGGCTGCAGCTTCATGACAACATGCCATTAGAAATAGCAGGCCTGTTGATCAATCCTGCCGACATGACAGCTTCGCCGCGAGGCCTGGCTCTTTGAGTGCCGACGCCGCGGCAGCTCCCTCTCCCGTTTCTCCCCACTAATTGGTGAAGGTTTCTCTTATATATGCTCGTGGCACAGGGCTCTTTTTCCTCCTCCACCTCCTCCTCCTTTTCTTCTTTTTCTCCCTCTCCCTCTTTTTGCTTTTTTAGCTTCTCTTTCCCCATCCATACCCCCACCGCTGCCACCCATTTTTATCTCTTTCTCCCTCTCCCTACATATATACATATATATATATATATATATATGTATAAAATATCTATGTTTTTATTTTCATTTTAACATTGTCACATTGGAAGTGATAACTTTGGATGAGATATTGCAAGTGGGTTGAGTAAAGGGATGTGTGTGCCGCGGGCGCTGTTCGTTCTGTATTTTTTGCGGGACTACTGGAGCTGGGATTTGACATTGACTCTAGGCAATGTGCATCAGCACCAGATACACAATGGGGATCATCCAGAACAAAAAAAAATAATTTAATCTTTCTCAGGTGAAATGAAGGAGAAACTAGACACTCTAATACATTTTTATTTTTAATCGCATGGTTTATTTGATAATTTAGGCACGGGTGCCATAAATACTCCCTCCATAATTAAGTGACACTCTGTCATTTACGTTGAAACTCGTTGCGTTATTACAAATCTTTTGCTTTTCGCGAGCAGCTGTGCAGCAGAATCCGTATTTGTGTGTTTATTTGATTTGTCACGTAATCCCTTTCTTTCTCATCAAACAGAATTAAGTTGAAAATGTCAAAACAATTGTCAGGAATTGGCTGTGTGTTGCCGGCTGACTTGTCACGGCGGCACGGGGCTGCATTCTAATTCCACCAGCGTTTTTGCCGGCGCATCACTCTTAAACGCCACCCACTCTGAATCTCTTCCAACTAAATAAATGAGAGGGGGGGGGGGGGATAAGCACACATTAAATGTTTAACTGTCTCGCATTTGTCATCTGTTTTACCCCTCTTAATTAAAACAGCCACAGCTTAGTACCGGCACTCCAAGTGCAGACACACTTGCACTCGAACGCACACACACACACACACACACACACGGTGCCTGAGAGCGCCGGAGCCTGAGCGCAAACACTGTCCTGCCGATAATTAATTTAGCCGTTAATATTTATTGTACTCGGTCCCGCTTAAGTTAGCAGCTCGGTGGAGTGCGAACCTGAGATTTAGTTTCTCAGTCTTTGCAGGCTGCAACATGAGAACAAAAAATACGTTTGTTTTTTTGTGTGTCCTTGTTTTTTCTTTTATTTGTTGAAATAGAGAGGAAGAAATCTGTGGGCCGGTTGTGATTTGTATCTGCTTCAGTATATTCAAGTGATACGCTGCATGTTGAAAACATTAACTACTACCTCCACCCAGTGGCACAAAATGAAAAAAAAAAGGCAGGTGTGATTGGCAGCACACAGTATTTAATGTAGTGGGAAGACTTGCCTTAAGCAAAGAGGGGGATGTATTCAGCACACAATAGTGCTGCTATCTCCCACTCTGCATTGTCTCTCTCATCGCCGACCTTATTACATGCCGTATTTGGCATGAAGAATCCCCTTCTTATCGACACTGAATTTTAATGCGAATGGCGCTTACATGGCCGTCTTATTCTAGTAGTTGTTTTGACACCATATTGCATTTTTCTGTGTGCGTGTTGGTTTATTATTTCTTGGTGAATCAGAAAGGAGATCTGTCTGCGCCACTGTTACACTCTACTGTGCTCTCAACTTGCTGACTGCTCTGTAAAAAATGTGGTGCGATTGAACATCGCGTGGCACCGCAGCTTTGCCGGGGCTTCTCGCGGGCATCATGAGCAGACGTAGGAAAAGGGAAAGAGAGAGCTGAAGCTCGGGCCCGGGGTGAGTGCGAGAAGAGAGGAGAGGAGAATTGGGGGGTTTCTCTGAAGCCCCCTCTCCAGATCCGAGGAGCGGAGAGAGGGGATCAAAGTGGCTTGTTTTATGTGGCTGGTGTGAGACTTTGAAGTCTCAGAGTCACCTACAGCACTCACTTCATCAAGTTCACTAGTGTCTTAATAGCAGATCAATAACTTTCAAAGTCAGAGAGTTAATTTGATACTAGCGCTGATGTGATCACGCTGGGCCACAGAGCTGCCTGCCCTGCTCCCTCTCGTCTCTCTCTCTCTTCCCGTCTCTCCTCCTCACCTAGATTGGACCTGTTTCAGGCTCTCGACTTGAATTAAGCCGCGGTGGGTTTCTGTGTTCGGTGCCTGTTTTCACAGACAACCTCCCGTGAACACTTAATCAGTGTCTGTGCTCGTGTCACAACAATTAACAGATCATTTGTATAATTACAATTTAATATACGGCATTCCTACGCTGCCATTTGAGATCTTGTATTATAAAGATGTTATTTATTAATGTGAATTTATACTGTCTGAGCTGTAATGCAGATATTTTTATTTGTCTGATTTTTTTTTTTTTTTTTGGGCAGCAAATTATTTTATTTGTCAGCCTTGAAATAATTATTATAATTATTAAGACTCAAATTATTGTTTATGAAATTTGAATTAAAATCCTGGTTTGGCTCCCTCATTTTATTACATTTATCATTCTTTGCTGCTGAATTGGATCAAGTCTAATTCATGAGACGCCTCATTGCGAGATCTTGCAAATATCCGTTCTAAATTGTAATAGCAAAGTATGTGTGTATAATAATAATAATACACATTTAGGGGACATTTTAACATGAATTAAATTGAGAGAAAATATAACAAAGTGATATCTAAAGTTTTAAATGTGAATGGTGCGCTTGGAAAAAAGTATTCGGCAAAGCCGACGGCTTTCGAAGAGATTGGAAGAATGCGTGAAAAACGGAGCGCTTTCTTATGCTCGCTATTCATTTCACAAAAAAGGCAGCACCATCTGTATTTGGGTCCGTGACACCAGCGAGGCTGGATCGGCACCTGGAGAACAAAAGGCCAATTTAGTATGTTCATCTAAGGGTTGCTAATGGTATTAGGGCGCCGGCAGGGTGGTCGGCAGGGGCTCGGCGCTCCAAGGTGAGCCCGCAGCTTGACCCCCACACTCACACCAATTCACTAGGCTGCTGGCATTAGTGCCCCACATCTGCCATTTTTTGTTTGCGCGCCCCCCCTCCGTGCTCTCCCCGTTATTTTATAGCAGTATTCTTCAGAAGGGCGAAAGTGGAAAATAAGTTTTAATTCGACCCAAATAAGATTTTGCACGCGGCCGCTCCGCTGACGGAAATCAATGTACGGAGAAAACTGATCAGATAATTGTGGGAAAAAAGGGATGGAGCCTGATTTTGGAAGCTCGACTCTTGTGTTGCTCAGAATATACAAAATGTGAGAAAAGACAAAAAGAGTTTGCTTTTTGAAATCATGCAAAAGATCCAGTGACGCTTTGGGTAGAGAGGAGTGAAGAAGATGGCGTGTCATCTGCGTAATTCTTCAAGACAGTTACCGGTAGGAATGCTTTTGCTTCAAATATTCCTGATACGAGAGAGTTTTATATTTATTAAACTGTTCGTGGGGGTAAATTGGAATGACATCATTATGTAGAAAATATTTAGAACTGTGCATTGTGACATATTTGATGAAGGTTTTGGGAAATTGCGCAGAGAGCCGTATTTGACAGCCGGGGGTTCCTGGTGTGAAGCTGTTTCTGAGGGAAGCGGGTGGCGGAGCAGGGGAGGAAGCCAGGGTAGCGCAGCGCTGCAGCGGGTGGTGCTGCTGATGGAGGCTGCCTGTGTGGTCCTTCCGCGGTCGGTGCTCCGCAAGCTGGAGGTCCAGCGTTTTTAATGAATGTTTCATGTTAAATTTAGCGCCAGCGATGTTCACAGTGTAGCGCTTGTACAATCTTATTTCTATTAATGTTCCAACAAAGGTGGAAAAAGCAAATCCAGATCTTCTCGTACAAAAAATAAATAAAAAATCAAGGAGAATAAATCCGTTGTATTTTATCAAAAGAAGAAAAAAAAAAGGATGTTCTTTGGATTTTAATTTTGTCTTCCGTCATCAAAATTATTTGTAATTTATGATTTAAATCCTTTAAAAAAAATGGTTAAAATTATCAGTGAAAATATTTCTATATTCGTCTCCTTTCTTTGCTGAGGGTCCCGCTGTTCATGCACCGTGAAATCTTGCTTCATTAAAAGTGTATTAATCTTGTCTCGTCTCATGGGAGGTACCTTAAGATGATGTTGTGTCTTTTTCTTTAAATTGTTGGAGGAGAAAAAAAAAAAAATCTTCCAGATTTTGGTCCCTGTCAGTCAGAAATAATTGTGTGCTTAATCTTGTCCCTGATGGATGACTTGGAGTTCAGCAATGGGCCAGCTCCAATGACAAATACAATATTAATATTCATTAACTGCTTTGACAATGCTAATTTTGATGCAGTAGTAAAGGGCCTTCCAAAGTTAGCGGCCAAAGCATCAGAGCTGAGCAAGGTGGCAAGATAATTTGTGCTGCTTTGCTGAGCTGAAGGCTTTTAAAGTCTTAAGCAGGGGAGAAAAAAAGGGCTAGGTACCACAAACAAAATAAAAGAGAAAGGGAAAAAGTTCAGACGCATTGGAAACCAGGACTGTGGAAGTAATGCGATCAAGAGACGGCTACGACAATTTGACACCTCCAATGCTGCATCTTTGAGCAAATCATTTTTTTTATTTTAACAAAAACTTACAACAAAAGGGGAGCACAACATGGTAAGTCAGCACATTCTTGATTTTTTTTTTGTTGTTTAATCTTTTTTCATCTTTTCAATTATCGCTATTTGAAGATCAATAGTCATTTTTTTTCTGCTGTGGTTAAAAGGCTCACAGCGGTGGTACGGTGGATGGTCGGATCACGGCTTTAAGAGTGGGCTTCCTCTCTTCAAGCCACCAGTTGGCCGGGTTGAATTTTCTATCGCCAGCTCTCCCTAAAACCAGACGGGGCTTGTTACCATTTATTGGTATTTTTTGGTGTTGTTTTTAACCGCTGTTGGTGGCTTGTTGTGTTGACTTTGGAGTTGGGGCTCCTTTTCCCGCCTCTCAGTTGTCTTAAGAGAGTTCCGGCGGGATAGTTGGAGGTGCAAAAGCTGCACCACAATGACGGGTTCTTTTGGTGATAAATATCCGTTTTTTTTTGTCTTTTGTGTGGCTGTTTTTTTCCCGTCACTTCTTACATCAAAAAATTGTGGCGACCGAGGAGCAAACGTGGCCGCGACACTACACACCCTTTGCCCCGGATCGGAATGCTTTCTCTCGCCTTTTTTTTCTGACACTTTTTTCCTGCCCGGCATTTGTGTTTTTGATTTTGTATTTAATTTAGTGTGACTTGCGGTGAATGGAGCGTGGCTAGTTTTTGGGGATTAATGACATGACGAGAGACACCCCGCTGCTTGAGTTTAGCCAAGTTAGGGCAACTCCTATAGACGGCACTCCACTACCTTTTATTTCTGCCAAGCCGCTGAATGAAAGCCTCTCTCTCTCGCTCCCTCTTTTTGTTGTTCTTTCAACTTATCAAAGAAAGAGAGATGGACACAAAAGAGCTTATTAGGGGGGGATATGAAGATGGGCGAGGGGGGAAAGAGGGGGTCCCGGTCAGACGCGGAGAAGAGAAGAGAAGAGCAGCGCAGCCTAAGTGTGCGTTTTTGAATGCATGAGGGGGCTGAGAGTGAACAGCCAGCTCTGGCCACCGTGGTCCTCCTCGCTCTGGGACCTGAAGGGCTACCGTCCTAAGTCGGTGCTCTCGCCCCGGTTCTCCGGACACTCTCTTATCGGCTTAACCCATCGGGCGTTAGCGAGGGGCTGCCGTAGATGAGGTGCTGCCCCCCAGTGGATTAGTGGCTGACATGGTGGTGGGAGTCTGCTTGGAGTCTGTGCACTACCACGAGTGCCAGCATGCTTGTTTTAACCAGGAGCCGAGCAGCATCCCAAATACAGCTCTTTTAAATGGTAAGACTTTTCAACATTTTAATTACAGCTGTGCTTTATTCCATGGTGCTTATTTGGCTTTAAATATTATGTCTTGATTGTATTTGTTCGTGGGTATTTGTCTGGGCTTCGTTTGGCAATTTATAACACTTATGTTGCTAAGTGACAGATTGACAATTTGGATAATGAAAGGCACTGTTTGATTGCTTTGTCTTGACAGCCTGACAGGGGTGTATTATTCTAAGACTTCAAACTAAATAGTATTATTGTTTATTGTATGGTAAAACACAATTATATTAAATCTAATTGACAAATTCCACTATTTATATTGAAGCAGTTTAAAATATTATACGTTGTATTGGCATCTAAAGTCAAGGAGTTCTGATTGTATCTTCTACTTCTTTGCTTTAGTTAACATAAATAAATCAGGGTTCATATTCTTTCTAGTTCATGTCTAAAATCTTTTAGTATCTGCAATTTTTCACTTTATCTGATTTTTCTAAATAACGTAATTACACCGTAATTATGATCGTATATATTCTAAATGAAGAGAACCAGGACTTTGAGATTAGACGACTTAGTTAAAGGGCTTCTCTCACTGCGGTTTTATTCTGCATTGTTCAAATTTATCTGTGAAAATAATTCATTTGTAAAGGTCAGAGGCCGTTCCGTTTCCTTGTTTTGCAAAAGTTTTTGTTCTCCCTTTTTTTGTTGTATTGCACACTTTCTGGTCTCGTGCGAACATCCCAGACAGTGGAGTGGAATGGAGTATTTTCTTCTCCCCCCTGTGCTCTCTTGTGTTGTGGCGTTGACGCCATTGTCGCTGGGTGATTGGGAGCTGTCCATCACTCGCTGGTGAACTGGCAGTTTACTTAAGAAAGTACACGTGGGACAAAAGGAGATGGCAGGAGTGTGGCAGGCCGGCTGAATAGAGGGAGGGCAGGCAATTAGCCACCGCCTTGTCGGAGCTCTTTTACTTGTCAAGCCGGAGCCGCGACGCCATTGTCCGAGCTGTGTAAAGGACATTCCCAGGGCTTTGTTTTGGCTTTAAGGGCCTCGGGACTGCCTGCTGCAGGCCAGGGGAAGAGCAGGAGTCCCAACAGTGACAGAGAGGCTGAACGAGTGCAGGAGAAAAAGAAAGGAACAACGCATTAAGAGAAAAGTCTCTTTCAAAATGCATTAATACAGCTGGAAAACATGTTTTATTTGCGTAGCTTTGAAAGATATTTTAATTCCCTTAGTTAAGATATATTTTCTTTAGTATTTTGCTTCATCGGGTTAAATAAAAAATGTATATATTAATGCTACTGTGCTTAGATGGTAATATTTCTTTCTATAAATATTTAATTTTTCATGGTAATTAGTCAGATTTGGGTTGTTAGAGGTTATAAAAGGTAATAAACGGATGACACATCTTGTTAATTATAGAATGCAAAAATGAAAATGATCCTAACCTTAAGAAACTGTTTATTCTGTTGGCAGAATTTTTATTTGTGAAAGATGTAAGTTGCTTTGAAAAATACAATTTATTTATCCGAGGTGGTTTAACTCATTTTTTTTTAATTTTTCCTCCGATCCTTTAGACAATATTTCCCTAATATTAAAATTTAATCCCATGGTTTTTTTATTGAGACCCACATTTTTTTTAAAAACGTGTTCAGATTTTAGGAACATGTTTAGTTTTCTAAATCACAACTCAGTTTGATGGAATCTCCTTGTCTCTGCGTGTGTGTGTGTGTGTGTGTGTGTGTGTGTGTGCGTGTGCGTGTGCGTGTGCTCTGATGTCAAACAGATCTCTTGAATTTCTTTGCGCTTGTTGACAGAAAGTCTTGACCACGCGAAGCTTATCATTTAACTTAAGTTCTGAGAAGAATGATGGATTCTGAAGGTGACATAGATGCAGAAAGGAAGGGAAGAGGGCAGTGAGGAGGGGATCGAGGCCTTGTTCACGTGAACCTTGAAAAGAGACGGAGTTGAGATGGGAGTTAAGAGAAAGATTGTTCACCACTCTAAGGTATTGTTTAGAAAAAGGGTGAGATGGGGGGAGGGAATAAAAAGGATTGCAAAGAAAGGTGCCACGTCCGTGTCAGAGTGAAGAATTCCACCCCCCTCCCTCAGAAAGTGAGTATGAAGAGGGGACTGTCAGCATCACACAGATAAAGTGACTGTTGGCCACACTTTGCTGAGCCTGCCCTCCCTTTGTGGATGTTGTTGTGTCTTGTTCCCTTCTATCTCTCTCTCTCCCTCTCCTGCTCTCTCCTCTTTGTCTCCATCTCTCGCCTCGCTCGCTTTACCTTGTAGCCAAAGCTTTTCAAGCTGCCAGTTCGTCTCTGGGCATCCTGGAGGCACAGCAGAGCCCACACACATACACACACACACACACACACACACACACACGTACTCTAAGAAACACATACACAGGCCCAACGTACAGCAGGGATTTGGGTAATAACTGATTTTTGTGCGCGTATGTTTGTGAGTATATATTTTTTTTTTCTGGAGTTATTGCTAGTGGGAAGATTGCTGCAGTGCTGAAAATCTGCTCACAGTTTTTTTTTTCTTCTCTCTGTCCACATTCTGGCTTCTTGTGCTTCTTGTCACCGGCATCAAAACTTTCGCTGAGAAGAAGAGGAGACTCTAAAGCCTCTGTGGTTAGAGTGAGGGATTTCTTTTTTTAAGGATGGATGTGGGTGGGTGGGGAGGATTGTGGTGACTGTGTGTTTATGGGGGGAAACTAGGCCTCAGACCCTGAACCTGCTTTAGACGCCTCAAGAGATGCACACACTCTCTTATGTCAAAACCTGAGGGAACAATGTTCAGCCGGCCTCGGCACCAAGTGCAAAGAGAGGGGGGCCGATAAACACACATGCACACACGCCACACATGCCCAGCAAACACACTTGCACACAGTGAAGGAAGGAGCCAAGGCAGAAACAGACAAAGAAGGAGAAGTGCAGGAGAGAAGCGTCCAAGAGAGAAGCGAGAGAGCTTCTCCCCGGCGTAGAGAGGGGAAGGAGGAGCTGGGGGGGGGCCAGGTGGAAGGAGGAGGAGACGGGGGCGGGGGTGGGACCGAGAGGGTCATGTACCCGCGGGATGGAGTTTCAGCCGGGCCGGAGGAGACGGGAGCCGAGGCAGGAGTCCTGGGCCCCGGGCTCTCTCTCCTCCAGCAGGTGGGCTACTGGCACCTCAATCTGAGCAGCTGGGTGAGTAACGCAGTACTGCTCCCCTGCTTCTTCACTGTCTCTGCTTTTTCTTACCTCTGGAGGCTTTTAGCATGATTCTGACAGGTTGTTGTTGTTGTTGTTGTTGTTGTTGTTGTTGTTGTTGTTGTTGTTGTTGTGGTGGGGGTGCAGGTTGGTAGTAGGTTGGGGAGGGGAGGGGGTCGGTATTTGGGTGGAGAGTCGTGGCCATCTGATTTTTAAGGGTGTTTTAAAATGTGCTGCCATATAGAAAACTTTTGTGCTCAGTGATGCTAATTATATCAAATATGCATGCAAATAGCTCAAACCATGGATTGGTGCTCCACAGACTTTAGTAATTGACAAAAAGAAAATCCCCAAAATGTTATCAATAATCTTAGATTAAGGCCTAAATAATACACGTGTCTCTGAGTTAATTAAAAAAGTACATTTTCTGAAACACGGTTCTCTCAAGAGGAATATTATTTATTTGATCAGATGATTTGATCAAGCTCATGTCTTAACCATGAAATGTAAAATAAGATTTCAATAACCTCACAGATTAACATATCCCTTTGTCAATGTTGCCATCCAATTCAAATTCTTAATTGCCCGGCTTTCAACTGAAATTGTGAGGGTCTGATTGCATTTCAAAAGGCAGAATTCAGTCTGGCTCTTAACGGTGTGATACAATATCAGCTCCTAGAGAAGCCCCTTTAACTCAGGTATGAGAGCTCAAGAGGCTGTTTACATTGAAAAGGGAAAAGCTTCAACACACGTGTGTCTAAAGAGGCGATTTGTCTTCGCAGAATACAACAGTTCTACCAAATACCACTTCATAGATGAGCTATTTGTGCGCAGTTTTATTTGTCTTGTGACATGTCAGAACGTGTCCTTTCTGTGATTCCATTTGATGTGCCGACTATCAAAGATGGGAAGCAAAAATAAATGGTGACGAACGACTTGAGCGCTAGCGAAAGAGAGCAGGAGGGAAGGGGAGCAAAGGCTCTGGCCCATAATATTTTTGTTCAGCGCTCTGATCAAGCAGTCGGCATGTCACTGCAGCAAAGTGAATAGATTAACTTTTAAATATACTGTGGTCTCGGGAGCCCCTTGCCCTCAGAGACGCATCTTCTCTGCAAAAGAAAACTGATCAACACCTCCACGTCTGCTTTTAAAAAAATCCTTCTGCTCCCCCTCTACAATCCCCAGGTTCTTAATATGGTGGAGAGCTCTTTCTCTCTCCAGTGATTAAACCAAGAAATATTGTTTCTGAAATGTTTTTTTTTTTTAATCCGCGTGGTATGCTGGGAGATCGTGGCTCTGATAAGCCTTTAATTTTGTCGGAGCATTTCATATTCCATTGCCGTTAATCTCCAAATATTCCTTTTAGATTGTCTTCTTGAATCTGAGGATTGATTTGACTTGAGTGCTACCAGGGTGTGTGTGTGTGTGTGTGTGTGTGTGTGTGTGTGTGTGTGTGAATACTGGTTGGTGTGATACGCGGTTTGCTAGGAGATGAAGGTCTTTAGCCTAGAGGGGGCACTCTATACCTCCCAAAGGAGAACAGCAGTCGTATGTGTAAACAGATTTCAACAGGACGGCATGGAATGATACCAGATGATTCATTGGATTGGTGGCAGCACAGCTTTTACTTTTACTCAAACCAAATAGTGCGCACGTACTCGCACACACGTACAAATTACTCTTCTCTGACACTTTCCCCAGCTCTCCAGTGTTGTGTGTGTGTGTGTGTGTGTGTGTGTGTTTTTCTGCATAGTGTCACTCCATGTGCCTTGGACGTGGGCCACTTGCACGCTCTGGGAGAGGCTCAGGGCGCTCTGGCAGCTTTTTCTGCTTGCTTTGGAATTCGGAGGCCTGAGAGGACCTCAATCCATCACGGCACTGTCATCCCCACATCTCCTCTCTTCCCGGCCCTCCCTTCCCTGCCCCGGCCTCACTACAGCTCATTAGCGCCCCGCAAGCTGTTGTGACAACTCATCATATCATGACATAAAGCAGAGAGTCAGAGGCTCAAGCCCCCCCGCCCCGCCCAGCCACCCTTCTGGGCCCGCAAGGTCACCACCTTCACATTTAGGGCTCAAATTGGCCCTGCGAGGTGCCGCCAGGCGGAAATGCAAGGCCAACAGCTTTTCCTGTCCGACCTCCACCTCTCTGTCTCCCTCCCTTTGTCTCACTCCGTCCCGCTGTCACTTTCTCACCCCCTCTGCCTGCTCCTGTACCCCCCCTCTCTTTCCCCCAGAGGTCCGACTTGAAGCAGCTCATTCGTTTGTCTACTTCCAAAAGGCTCTTTTCACACGGTGGCGCAACAGCATTAGTCCACCGGCTTGCACGGGAAATATTTCACACTTGAGATGACGTTGAGGTCGTACCAGCACTGCAGCTTTTGACATGAACTAACACTTACAGTTACTTTGTTTAAAGTTCTGAAACTAAAGAGAGATGGTGGTGTTTGTTAGCCGTTCATAGTAGATTGTAGAGGAGCACGCAACGACACAAAACGAAACACATTCAGGCGTATGAACATTTAGAGCATGTGAGCCTTGCAGCTGGAAATAGAAGAATAGAATAGAATAAATAGAGCCATGGCAATATCAATAACATCACCAGAGGCGGAAAAACCACTGCTTCTGTTTGTGTCTGCTGTACTTGTGTGCTGCCTGCACTTCACAGCGTTGGCCTTTCTCAGCAGCAGGCGCTGTATGTGTCCTGGATGAGGAAAGAGTCAATGTGCTCATTGATGTTCGTACAAGAGTGTGCTTTTGAATTTTTCTGCAGGGTCTTTTGAATGCCAAATACTCTTTTTGAGGCTCGAGAACCTGGTCTTTATGACTGCAGAGCAGGGCGTTTGTTTGTCTTCTGCTATATTTGTTTATTGTAATGACGGAGGTGGTGGGAAGGATGCAAGTCAGCGGGGGTGTAGGGGCAGGAAGTGCTCTTTCTTTTCCCCTGGCTTTTGTTGAGCAGGGAGAGTAAAGCCTCCCACGTTGCCAGCTTTTGTTTCTCGGCCCTCTTTGGGCTCTGTGCGGCTGAAGCACCCCAGCGGCCTGCCAGACGAGTCCTGCGCTCGTATTGTCCCCGCAGTGGTCCACGGGGCAGGTGCTGGGCCTCCTTTTGCGCTGGGACCACCGGGTGCTGCCTTGACGTCAGCGGCAGACAAAGTGGTTGCTGCTGCTGCTGCGCGCGATGATCGCGTAGTATGTAGAGTGGGCAGGTGAGCCGAGTGAAGACATCGGACCACATGAAGTCCACGTCAGCTGACTGACCATATGAGTTGAGTTTGACTAACGGCACTGACAGCTTTCAGCCATGTCAGCAGAAGGAAAGACACCAAAGTAAAAAGGAAGAAAGAAAGGGGGGTGCCACCAACGTACTTTCTCGTCTTCACATCCAGCACACCGTCTGTAGTGGAGTGAGCCGACTGGAGGCAGCGGTCAGTCCAGCCCGCTGTTCTTTGCCTTGGTCTGGGCTTTTCAGGGAGGGGAGGGGAGGGGAGGGGAGGGGGGGGGGGGGGGGAGCACACTCTTATACCACATGTGACTATGATGTAAATCGGCTGGCTTCTAGCTCTCCCCGTGTCTCTCGGTCCCATACACACCCTCTCTAACACCCTCTGTCTAAATGTGGACTCAGTGGATGGGCATTTTGAACCGTCTTCTCAATGGCCGGGGCCCCCGGACAAAAGAACTCATTTAAATGGCCACTAAAGCTTTTCAGCACCAAGAGACGAAGAATCGACAACATTCTTTCACATCATTACCCGAGGGAGGAGCAGGGAGTCGTGAAGGAGGAGGTTAGGGAGGTGAGATATATATATAGGACTGGGGAGCAAGAGGGGACAGAGGCCGAGGCCATCTTCTTGCATTCAGCTGCAGACTCATCAGCTGCATGTGGCAGCTGTCATAACCCCCATCCTGGTTGTTTATCTGCCAGTTTATTCTTTTTCATCCCACCGTTCTAGATGTGCAGATCAGATCAGGACGCAACGAGGAGTGCCTCGGTTTGTGTTTCTTTTTTAACGAATCCCACTCCACCTACC
>NW_022280034.1:7392610-7437172 GCF_004355925.1 Anarrhichthys ocellatus
CCCCCCCCCCCCCCCCCCCCTCCTCTTCTTCTCTTCTCCTTAGCCTTTTCAGCTCAGGGCTGTGAATGAGTCCCAGGAGTCTCTCTGCCTCCCTGGAGTTCTGCTGGGGTTCATTAATCTTTCATTGGGACCATGGCAATAGGGAATGCCCCCCCCCCCCCCCCCCCTCCCATTCTCCACTCCCCCACCACTGCCACTACAGAAAAGAAGTCTAGATGGCCAGGCTTTTACGGACCATACAAATGGACAGCTTTAACTACCCAGTGACAATTTAGTAGGAGCATGTACTGTTTGTGTATGAAGCTCTTGCGCGGGGCCCGATATTAACTTTGGCCTCTTGATTAGTTTGCAGCATTAAGTTCTGCTCACATTTGTCCCGCCTTGGGCCCACAGCTTTGCATTTGTATTGTCAATGAGCGTCGGGCAACCGAGCGTCATTTGTATGTATGCCCCCCTGCCAACATCTAGTCCCATTAATGTTTTTCAAAGTCTTTTGGAAATGCGCCACAGTGGAGCGCTTTTTTTTCTTCTTCTTTCTTGCATGGGTTAAAGTCGCTAATGAGGGTGTGTGGCCTACGAGAGCAGATCGAGCACACGCACGTATATATACACACACACACACAAGCAGCTCTCCTGCTCGCCTCGCCTCTCCCCCTGAACATATCATCCATGTTATGATAAGCCTGATTAGTGCTGCTTCTTTGACTGCTGAGGGCAGGATAAGGATGTGTGGGTAAAGAGGCGAGAGCAGCCTCTTCCACCAGCCTAATCTACAGCAGAGCTCTAATCTGGTTATTTTGTGGTCGGGGGACTGTGTGTGTGTCTGTCTCAGCCCGGCCTGATGAGAGGGGCTGAGCTCCGGTTAACGCAGGGGCCCACGGCAGCACACCCCAAAGCTCCACTGTAATCTTTGGGTAATTGAAAAAAGGGGGCCTGCACCACTTAGGAGCACAAAGAGAAGATTACATAGCTAAAACTAATTTGGCAAAAATGCAGAAATGGATTTTCAGCCCCACCTCCTCTCCACGAACCCTTTTATTACAATACACCCCTACCCTCCGTGAACCAGTCCCTGGGGGAATAGATGATGGAAGGGGAGCGAGGAAGAGGGGAGACCAGGAGGAGGCGAGCAGAGCGCTGACTGGAGCTGCTAATGACTGTGGATTTACACACGTTGCCTTGATTTTGTGGTTTACAGATGATCGATTACTTGACTGCAGCCGTGGTTGAAAGTGCCTCATCACACATCAGACCCAAATGTGAACTGGCAACCCCCCAAGCCTCTTAGATTGTGTTACAGAATTCTAGGGTGACACCACAGAAGTGTTTTTAATTACAAACCACACTATTTCCACTGTGGCTTTGCAGTTTGGCGCCTCGAGAGCACCGTGAATTTTGATGGCTCTTCTTTCAGACCAAGTTGTAATTCTGTGTGCAGGCGCCTGCAGTCTCTAACCCCCGAACCCAAATATTAACACCATGGCCTCTTTTTCTTTCCCCCCTTTCTGTCTCCCTTCTTCTTCTTTCTCTCAGTCTAATAAGGTTCCAGTGGTACAGCACCCTCACCATGTGCACCCTCTCACGCCTCTGATCACCTACAGCAATGAGCACTTCACACCGGGGAACCCCCCACCTCACCTACAGACAGAAGTGGATCCCAAAACAGGTATTTTTCCGCTGAGTATGTGTATATTTTTAAATTTAAAGTCATGCTTTTTGATTCCTGCTACAAACACCTTTTAGTAAACAGTACAGTGTGTTTTAAAGGTGTCTTGATGAAACTTCTGAACACCCCGATACCTTTCAAAGAAGTAGAGAAAAACAACAGAAGCAGTTCTCCTCATATAAGGGCGCTTCAGCTCGTAGAAAGTGTTTGCACTGATGGGTGTGTAAATGTTTTATTACGCCCTGCCACCATGGTTCTCATGCACAGGACTTTGTTTGTCTTGATGGCGTCTGTCTGTCTGTCTGTCGGCACACTCTTGTAAAAACAACTCAAGATTAAAAGATAATTCAACTGTCATATTTGCATTAAAGGTATTCTATAAAGTAGGCTGTCTTGTTAAACCTACTATCCTCTGTTAACAAGACTGTGGTAGTTAAAGTGAGACAAAGTCACAGTCAGCTTAAGTACTTCTTGTTGACAACTGCGGCTCATCGGTTACCGATGGGTTTGGCGATGGCGCTCATTAACGTCGTTGGGCCTCAGTGGAAAAGTGGTCTTACATTGGAAAACAAGAACCTGAACAGTGGCTCATAAACCACCTCGTAAAAACATGGAATTCAGCAAACCACCAGGACTTCTTCATGGCCGCAACCCCATTTGACAGCCACTGTAGTTGGAGGTCCTCGCATCTTAAATACCAGAGTTCTCACGATAGTCGGCTCGGAATGATGTCTTCAACTTTAGTGTGGAAAAATCCTCGAAATGGAAGACGTGACCCCGAGAATTTGGATTCATACAGTTTCTTGATGATCGACCGTCCACGTTTAGAAGTCAGATTCTGCCCACACACCTCTCCCACAAACGTTCAGCACACATATTTAGGCAATTCCATCCAGCTCTTCATTCTTGTCAGCCAATCCTTTCAGGTTAATGCATTTTCAGTGCGAGGAATAATTTCATTCTTTTCAGTGGTCTCTGGTGGACTCAGTCAATGTTTTAGGTAATAATGTTCCCTTATTATGATGGTCCTTACAAAGGGGAAATAATGTGCCAGCTGCTGTTTAATGTAGTGCTTAATAGGGCTGCTTAATTGGGCTCAGTGTTTAATTAATTAATGAGCTATATTAGGTCTTCAGCGCTGGGTGGCGATGGGATAATCTTTGAAAGGCTTTCCTTTCTTAATAGAATTTGCTTTTGTAATTTGCTTTTTTGTACTCCGAGAAAAAAGTTTGCCATTGAGAGACAAACTGCCGCGCAGCACGTTGTCCATCGGTAACAGAATCCCCCCTTTAAAAGTCAGTTTCTGGATAACCTGGATCCGCTGCAGAGCTTGGGTGTAACCGCCAACACCGTCCAAGTTCTGCTCTATGAAGATCGATCTGTTCTACGTCGGCCGTGTTGGCACGGGTCAAAATATCCGCGACAACAGCTGCACGGGGCGAGCCAGCTGTGTGAAAGAAACGCACATCAGCCAAAATGAAAAGTCTCCCACTTCCTGAGCGCACACACCTCCCTGCTGTGCTTTTACACGTGTCTAGTGGTCCCTGTTTTAAGTTCGCCATGAGAGAGAAAGTTATTTTTACACCCTTGCTGTGTACGAGACCTTTTCAAGGCATTCATTAAGGGCAGCTTGTCGATGCAGTTTCTTAGCCCGTCAGCTGCCACAGAAAGCAAAAGCAACACCGTGCGACGCTGTGATTGCGCGGCGATCCCTTCAGCGCGAGCTGTCCTTAAATTTGGACATCTTTGTCACTGTTCGTCTGTGGGGGATAACAAATATAATGTTAAATCTGAGGATCAGCTGGGATGAATGGAGACCAACGAGCCAATACATACGCTCACATTGTCATTAACTGTGTGTCATTCTAATAATGGCTTTTTCATGTACAAAATCGGGTAGAACCCATCCAGCCAGTGAGTCGGTGTAAATCAGCCTGACTCAACCTGGAGCCCTGTATTAGCCCCTCTCTGATCACAGAGAAGGCTTTAATTATATTGTTGTGTTTTGTTAACTTCAGTCATTTTATATAATTAATCCTCTGAATCCGCAGACAAATGTGACGAGAAGAATCGTGTTGGTATTCTCTCCTCACCTCTCTCCCCTCTGCCTCTACCAACGCATTGTGCCGCCGCTGCCGCCTCAAAGGCCTTTGATCAGGAAGTGTGATTTAGCACCGTGTACATGCGAGCAACAAGCCCTCTTCCTCCTCCTCCTCCTCCTCATCCTCCCATCTGCACCCCTGTGATGTGTGTGCCCCGTTCAGATGTGAAACTCTCAACAAAGAACGAATTCAGCACCGACAAAGATTTGGTTCTCTCTCTCTGTCATCATCCTGTCTGTCCACCTCCTCCCTGCTCATGTCGTCCTCCTTTCTTCCACAGGAATCCCAAGGCCTCCACATCCTCCAGATATATCTCCTTATTACCCGCTGTCACCTGGCGCTGTCGGCCAGATCCCCCATCCGTTAGGATGGCTAGTACCACAGTAAGCGAACCCTTTTTTATTTACTCTTTCTACTGCATTCTCTCATGGGTTTTGTAAAAAAAAAAAAAAAAAGGCTAGCAACACCCACCTATTGTCACGATTAATAAACTGTATATAAATCCAGATCGTTAACGAGAGAAACGGCAAACAATAGCAGCAGGATATTGTTCTTTATGTACACAAACTCAATTATGGAAGCTGTCTCTGTCTCCTTTCGGTCCCCAGGTGGGTCTTCTCTCTCTGTTTAAGGCCCCTAAAACTCAAAATGGATCCCTTAACTTTCTGATACACTCACTCCTGGACCACAGCAGCCCATTGCAGCTTCCTCAGGCCCTCCACCAACCTCAACTTGCCAAATACTATTTTGCATGTCTCTGTAAGGTCCAATTAGAGTAATGAACCGCGATTGCCCGTATTTTACCCACAATTCCACACGGGGGCTCTCCCCTGGTAACTCTTGTCAACACTTGTTAATATGACAAAAGGCTACAAATTAAGCTCTGTTAATTTAATGTTTTCTCACCGCGATCTAAATACCGAGAGAGGCCCCGAGCACAGCCATGGCGCCCTTTGATTTGCTGCACTTTATTTTGGTATAAATTTACATTCATTATTGTTTGTCTTTGGATGTGTAGACCTCAATTAGCGTGATGGCTCCATTAAAGAGACCCGCGCTTCGTCTTTAATTATCACAACAAAACACCTAGTTCCAGCTCGGGGAGGAACAGGGCCCCGCTCTGTCGACACCGAGGGAAGGGTTATGAAATTTAATTAGCCATCGCTATCAAGATTTGTGGCATTCAAATTGTTCAGAGTTTTCCTCCCTTTGATCTACGCTCTGCAATCCCCTAGATTTTTGTCCTGATCAAATGAGAATAAAGAGGCCCACGGTGGGGAGAGGAGAGGGACAGAGGGCTTTAACTTCTCCTCTTCCATCAACCCTGTTCCTTTACCTTTTTGCCTTTCTTCTTTTCTTCCCCCCTTCCCAGGCAAGGTCAACCTGTTTATACAGGGGGTTTTAGACACCCCTACCCAACTGCGCTCACTGTCAACGCATCCATGTCAAGGTGAGTTGAGACCTAGGAGCTAAACACACTCACACACACACACACACACACACACACACACACACTTACTCATACCTTCAGTTGTGCGTCCGTGTGTGTTTGTGTTGGCTGTGAGGGGCAATGCACAAGCAACACACATGCACGCTCGCATGCAGAGACGGCGAGCAGCAACTTCTCCCCTTAAGGAGAGCTCACACTCCACATCCCTGTGTTCAAAAGGCCAATTCTCTAGTGCGGGGCTCCAGCTAGCATGCTCAAATATTAATTATATTTATCATTTTCTAATGAGGCCCCTGAAGAACATTTACCCCCACTGCATGTCAGGCAGATCTGAAATGAGCCGGGGCATGTCCATGCTGTGAGTTTGAGCAGCCAGACAGATAAACAAACACAGCAACACTTTGATGGGGACTAGATGAGATATATACGCCGTGGCCTGACACTTGGCGCTTTGGTCCAGCCCATTAGGGTCCAGCTCAAGTGCTGCTGTGGACATTCGTGCACCCATGGGGGGTATGTGTATTTGTTGCCATCTTGTATACATGTGTGTGTTTGTCAGTCGGTGTTAAACTACTTACTATTCCCTCGAGGGATGTGTGTCCTCTATATTGTGTGGGAGGCGAAAATAATTAATTTTAGATGACTAAAAGCCCTAAAAAGCAACAACACAAAAACAAACAGCTTGCCACTCCACTCCCTCCTCCTCCTCCTCCTCTACACGCCCTTGCAGCAGGGGACTATGAGCCGGGCTCGTGTAGAGTCGAGGGATGAGGCCAAGCTTCAGTATAATTACAGCCTGATTGGAAAAGCAGTTCCTGAGGGCGGCGTGTTTAGACCTGTGTGACATTGATGGATCATGTAGATGCAGGGACGGAGGAGACGCAAGGGGGACATTTTTTAAAGCGCAGCCCTGAGAATACGGGGAAAGCTGAGTTCGTAAGCTCACAGACAAGACAGTTCAGTTTTGTACCATTAGTCTTTCAAATATAAATACCTAATTGCATCAAATTCATTCTGGAGATTGGTGTCTGGATTAGAGTCAGATTCGCCCCTCCCAGAAAAAGTCTCAGGTGCAAAGGGTCGGACAATGGGTTTGTCCAGACATTGGCATCTGGCAGCGGTACCCAGCCAACCTGGGCTTTAAGTGACTGCTAATTTGGTCCCTTAATGACAGCCTCTACATTGTGATCATCTTATTTCCAGTGGAGCTAATTGAATATACTGGCTGGGGTGTGTGTGTGTGGGGGGGGACTGGCCATGGGGAAGAGCTAATGCCCTGTGATGAGGCCCCCTAATTGAATTAGTATAACTGAATAGAGGGAGGGCTCTGGGAGCTCTCTGGAGAATGGGAGGGTTTAACACATCTCCCATTGAAAAATCTAAAGTCTGTTTTGAACAGGACAGAGCAAATACATCAATTTGTTGACAAAATCTAGCAAGAAATCTGTCTAATTGTGTCAGCAAAATGGCAGAATCCTTTCATACATAGCCTCCAGCCAGTCGGTTTTGTTCAAAGAATGGACTCGACTGTTGTGATAGCTCAAACGATTTGTAAGGAAGCAGGCTGACTGGATGAAATCGGAGAGAAAAGACACCCTGGCCTTGTACTCTTGTCGGGAGTCAGTCCTTCGCAGGAGTGCGCTGCTTCGGTATATCAGTCCCCTGTGCCGTAGCTCGCAGCTCGCAGCTCGCATTAGGATGCAGGAAAGGAATCTGCAACCTCGTAGTCCTGCAATGAGCACCTTACACCTAGGTCCTGTTAAAAAATGCATTCTTTTAGGACATGAGGGGGAAAAAAGCCAAGGAGAGTAGAGACAGTCAACGGAGCAAATGAAAGACATTATTTTGATAATGGGGTTGGTGCCAGCGCAGGTCCCCGATATAGTGTGTGTGTGTGTGTGTGTGTGTGTGTGTGTGTGTGTGACAGGTAGGAGGAAGTGAAGGCCCCTTTGCCCCTTATGCTTAAGCCTGCCCTTTGATATGTTCCCCCATCATCGTGCTCCCTCTCTTTTCCTTGGGAACGGGAGAAGCGCACCGTCCGGATCATTATACATTAAACAGGCACCGGGGCTATTGCTTCGCATTGGCAATTAAATGGCACTGGCTGACACTAGGCTTGCTGTACCAGTGACCCCCCCTCACCCCCTCCCCAACACCGCTAGCCATTCTTACCTTTTAGATTGAGACGTAGAAGCCCCAGGGTTGGGGCGGGTGGGTGGATGGGTGGGGGTCTCTGCTGCGTCTCCTTCTCTGTGTTGGTTAAATTGGTCCAAGGCGCGGCTTGCTGCTGATGAGCCCGGATGACGATGATGATGATGCCCCCATGCTTCAAAGGGACGGCTGTCATGTTTAAACCATAACCTGGGCCATGCAGTGGCAGCAGCAGGAGGAAGGGAGGGGGGGAAGAGAGGAAGCGAAAGGAGCGTGGAGGTGGTGAGGGGACTGGGAGGAGCAGAGGAAAAGAAGAAGAAGGAGGAAAAAAATAGAACTTGGAACAGAGGAAATTTTAACAAGTGCACAGAGAGAGAAGGAGGGAGGGTGAACAGGGAGAGAGGAAACGGAGTGAGTGAGGAAAATGCAGCAGCCCTAATGATGGGCGATATGCAGCCACTGCTGCCGAGCTCCCCATCAACGGATGACATGGCACAAACACCAATGTGTCAGTGATGAAGGGAGAAGAGGGGAAAGGAGAAAAAGAGGGAAAGAGTTTGAGGCGGAGCGCACTGGCACTCCCCTGAGATGGCCTCCAACAGAAAGTAGTTGTTCCTGGCGAGTTTATCCTCATCATTATATTCTGGCTCGGAGCCATGCAGCCAGACACAGCCAGATAATGAGCTGCTTTAAAAAAAGAAGAAGAAGAAGAAGAAGAAAAAGAATTATTCCTCCTTTTCTCCCTTCTCCTTCATCCTCCTCTCTTCTTAAATGTGTGTGTGGTCAGGTGGAGCCGCGCTTGTAAACACACACGTGCAGATAAGACGCGTACACATTGAAATAATCTTGACACAAATAATTATGGTCATACATACATGGGCGCACACGGCCAATGAAACAATGTCATAAATACGGGTTTCTGGCCTCGATGTGCGGAGCGGTTGGAGACGATGAAATGATGATCGGAGCGTAGAGCGATGAAGATAAAAAATGTCTGTGCTGCTGACAATGCTGAACTGGCAGAAAAATACGAGGGAGGAAGCAAATAAAAGACCCAATACCTGAAGTGATACTAGACTTTGATCGAACATTTTACTCTAGTTTGCAATATTCCTTGATAACACATAATGGTTCAAGCTTTACTCCTCCAAAACCCAGCGTGTTCATATCAGCGCTGAAATGCTAAAAATGCAGTTTCCTCAAATATACCAATGACTTGAAGTTGTGCAGTTGGCATTTGTCATTTTCTACGCCTGAGAAGTGCTTTATTGGTCTCGGCTCCAATAAAAGTTTTGGATGGCACTGATATATTCAGCCTGCACAGTCTCTCCTTAACTATGAATAGAAAAGTGCAAGGTGCTTAGAGCCCTCGAGCCCTCGGACACTCTTAAATATCATTTTAAAAACTCAATGAGGTTGTGATTAAATAAAGGTGAAGAAAAGCACTTTGGTTTCTTCCAAAATGGCATTCAAGAGACTCATCCTTGTACAATTGCACTTAATTATTCCCACACAATATAGCGGTCATGCTTCCAAGTTGTTTTTTTACTGATGATTTGGTGAGGATTTGTCATAACTTGCTGTTATACTTGTGTGTAAAGTGTATAGCTGCACTCAAATTATAATTGTGTGACATTTGATTTAACTATAATTTGCAATAGTAGAATCTATTATAACTGATTGTTTAAAAAAGATATAGCCTTGGACATTTTATCGTGGATGTTTGTATATGTGCATGCGTGTCTTTTCTTGTAGCTAAAGGCCAATTCCATTTCTAATAAATGTAATAATCCCTTTGTACTTTGACATGTCATTGAAAGAGGGAAATGGAATTTAGCCCCTTTAGTCCTGTGTATACATGTGTTCCATCTCCTCATTTCACCCGTGTCCATTCTGACGATTTACACAGTCTTCTGTCCTCTAGGTTCCCCCCACACATGGTGCCCCCCCACCACAGTTTGCACGCCACGGGCATCCCACACCCAGCCATCGTCACACCCAACGTCAAGCAGGAATCCTCCCACAGCGACATCTCTCTCAGCTCGTGAGTTGACCTTTACTGCACTACACACGTTTCAGCCTCACGCCACTCAAAAAGCAGTCGTGGGTTTACTCCGCTCACCTCTCAGCCCTCTGTTTCTCCACAGGAAACAGTCCGACGCTAAAAAGGAAGAGGAGAAGAAGAAGCAGGTCCACATAAAGAAGCCTCTGAATGCCTTCATGCTTTACATGAAGGAGATGCGGGCCAAGGTGGTGGCTGAGTGTACACTGAAGGAAAGTGCTGCCATCAACCAGATCCTGGGGCGGAGGGTAAGAATCACAGATCACAGCAGCGCTGTAATGATCAAACTGAAGGATGTATCGCACAGTGCTGTAGAGTTAAGTTCATTCGTGGTAAAAATCTTTCTATGTCTTCTCCCTGTGTTTTACAGTGGCACGCCCTAACGCGGGAGGAGCAGGCCAAGTACTACGAGCTAGCCAGGAAAGAGCGACAGCTCCACATGCAGCTGTACCCGGGCTGGTCAGCACGAGACAACTATGTAAGTTTTTAAGTTTACAAGTCGTAGGTGAATAGGCGATGTCCAGGATGAGTTGTTTCTTTTGCTTGTACCTAGCCTGAGGGATTACTTCCTTCTTGTCATTTTCTTGTGATATTTATATCTGAGACTTGACAAATTGGCACAACCTAAGCCCAACCTTTTTGCAACAAAGTCTGACCATGTTGTTGTTTGTATGAATCCTCTGTGAATGTTTTGCGCCTCAAGACACTTTGTTCTGACATTCAAGTGCTCAGATTCTCATCGACTTTGTCCAGTTTTTGGGATCAAGCTGACAGGAGTCTTCCACGAGCAGCCTTTTGAGAAATCTGTCTTCCAAAACAGAGGCTCGTCACGATGTCTAGATGTTCACAGAGCAGAGGAAAATAAGACAAAAGATTACAGAAAAAAAGAAGAAAAGAGCAGAAATGAGAAAGAGGAGGGATAATTGTTGAACTGGCCTGCAGTGGCTGTTACAAACCGGAGGGCAGAGACGGAGACAAAAGGCAGAGAAAGAATGAATAAATAAGTAAACACAAAGAAAGAGTCCTATTCTCTGTTTCATGTTTTGGGCATTCTGCAATATAATAACTAAGGTTCCTGTCTGTTTCTATTTTTTCTTTCTATTTTTTTGGCGGCTAACCAACAGGGGAAAAGGAAGAAGAGAAAAAGGGAAAAGCAGCAAGCAGAGAGCAATGGTAAGTGAGCTGCAATTATCTCTCATATTAGAAGAGCCCCATCATGTGTCAGGCAGATGTGACATCTTGCAAGATAAAAGTCAAGCTAGTGTTTTTTTTGTGTGTTATGTTCTTTTTGAGTGTGTGTTATTGTGCCTGGCTTTTTTTTTGTATAGTTATGCTTCCCAATGCAATATTTAAATGGTAGAGTTGCTTGTAATACCCCCCTTTCCCATTTTCCCCTAGCCTTCCCCAGCTAATAACAACTGAATATGCATGACCCCCCCCCCCCCCACACACACACACACTCCTTCTCACCTCCCCTCTTGACACCCCCCCTCCCTCCCCCACTTCCCACTTTGCCCCTTAGCGTTCTGATATTGTGATATGTATGTTTTAAGAATGTGAAGTTGAAGCATTGTGAGAGCCATTAACTTTGCTAGTGTTGTGTGCGTGGCCTCGTTTGATAATGCCTGTGCCCTGCAGATAGACTGCACTACAGTACTGTGTGTGTGTGTGTGTGTGTGTGTGTATGTGCTTGCTGAGCTGCCCTTTGCTTGCTTTTATGCATGCTTTTATATCAACATAAGGAAAATCACTTACATCTTAAAATTAAGGAGGTTTGCTTATTCTATGATTTATCCATTTTTATTCTTCTGATTCATATTCTTCTGATCGTATTGTGAGGAGCGATGGCGACTTGTTCTGTATTTTGCGCTCGTTTGGTGACGGATCTCTTCTTGAAGGCCTCTCTGTCTGTTCTTTTTTTTCAGAACACAGAGAATATTTTCCAAACCCTTGCCTTTCACTCCCTCCGATTACAGGTGCTAATGTCATTTTGAGTTTTAAATTACTAACTTGTTTTTTATTTCTTCTTTTTTTTTTTTATTAATGTATACTTATTTATCAATTGATGTGCAATATTAGGCCAGTTTAAAACAAAATCTAAATATACTCCTTTTTGCTTGTTTTCTGTTTCCTTTTCCTAAAATATTGCTATTGTTTATTTAACTTCAAGCTAGATTATATTTAATTTAGTTAACCTCAATTTACTCATGTTGCTCATTATTCTGGAGCATTTTTCCGTATTTTGGCACAATCACAGTATGCGTGAGGAACTGATTACATTGAGCTAAGTTATCATCGTAGAGTATGACCTGAAGGAAGTGATGTCAGGGTAAACCTCCTTAATCTGTACGCTTCAGTAGCTGCAGTTTCCTATCGGCCAGCACGAGTTTGCCTTACTCCCCCCTTTAGATCCGTCTACTCAGCCAAGACCTGGTCTCAATCACTCCACCACGATCCTCTGCTGTCACTCGGCTCTAATTCTGACAATCGCACAGTTCCTGGTCTGAGCTGGCAGCTTTTCTGCAACAGACGGCCAATGTTGATGGAAAACAGTCAACTGTTTGATGCCAGGTCTAAGGAGTAGATTCCCTCTTCACGTTCCAGCCTTTTTCCCCTGGCTATAGGGCTAACTCCTGACCGTGCTTTTTTTAGTCTGCTACTGCTGCCTAGTTCTACCACCTTTACCGTGTCTTTGAAACCACAGTGCACCGATAACACCTAGCAGTAATTAATCCAACCTGCATTTGCTCCATTTATTACACCCTCTCGACCAAATACGCATCTTATCTTCAGCCTTAACTCCAGTCAGAATTTAGATTACTAAAAGCAATTGTTTCTATATTAATCTCGTGATTTTATAATTTGCATGCCTTTTGATTTCTACTAATGTCTGAAACACACTAATTGTGTTCAGCCCTGTCTTTAAAGTCACACTTGAGAATGGCTTTAGGGGTGTTGTTTTGGGGGGGGGATGATTTCTTGCACAATGAGCCAAGCTTCATAGATTCACTGTTACTTGTTTTTTTTCTCTTTATTTCTCTCCTCCTCTTGATTTCTGTTCCTTATTGTTTTTGGTTTTGGTTCTTTTACTCCTCTCTCTGCTGGCTTCCCCTCACTGTTGCGGCATCAGACCTGAGCGCTCCTAAGAAGTGTCGAGCGCGCTTTGGGCTCGATCAACAGAATAACTGGTGTGGCCCGTGCAGGTGTGTATGGTGTGTGCTTGTACTGGCCAGGGCCAGGTGAAGGCTGTGTAACTTTGCACTGGGACTTCCTCCTTCGCTCTCTGCTGCTGCCGCCTTTTCTTCCTCTTCTCTCCCCTCCCTCTGTCTGTCCTGCCAGGCTATCGTGACCTCTCAGCTTCCTCCAGCCACGCCCTGCCGGTCTATCTCTAGGTTTTTTGGTTTTTTTTACCTCCTGAATGGGTTGAAGGGTGTTAACAGCATATGCTAGAATGTTTGTATGAATGGTGTCTGTGCATGTGTATTGATGAAAAAAAACATTTCCGGGGTTACAGGGGTTTCATTGCAGGATGTACAGTACAATAAACCTCACTGACATTGGTCAGAAATCCTAAACTGGCAGGTCGGGGCTTGGAGGATCTGGAGCCTGATGGCTTGTTCAATATGGAGGACATCCCAGTGTTGCCAGCCTAAACCTAAGCCCTGGCTACATGTTTTTGTCTGTGTAATGACGTGTCCATTTTGTTTTTTCTTTCTTTTCCTTTTGTTATTTGTCTTTGTGTGTATGTTTGTGTCTACCTCTTTGGCTAACAGATGCAAATACCCCAAAGAAGTGTCGTGCCTTGTTCGGGCTTGACCAGCTGAGTTTATGGTGCAAACCATGCAGGTATAACTGCTGTAGAACCAATGCGAGGAAGGCATCCGCAATGAGCAGCTTCTTCTCCTCGATTACTTGCTCAGATATCCCTTCTCAAACGTGTTTCCGTCATCGTGGTAACAGATGGCAAACTCCTCTGCTCCTTTTCCTTAATGAGGAGCTTCCTGCTCTAAATTCCCTCACAGCAATTTTTCCTCACTGAACTCGGTTCAAGCCCAGTGGCAGAAAATGGATTTCTAAATACGATTACTGAATCTCAACAAAAATATCTCGCTGTAATTTGGAATAACGTTTCTTACAATCCGACTTGTCACACGGTTGAAATCCATTTTCTCTCCATGCAAGTGGATAATTCCCTCTCATCGTAACTGTCATGTATGTTCTAATTGGCGTCCTTTGAATAACAATGTTATGCTTACAAATTTAGCCCTGCTTTCTCTGAGGCCCTGCTCAGTGACACTCTTTTCTGTGCCCTCTTCCTCCTCCTTTCTCCACCTCTTCTTCCTCCAAACTCCTCTTCAATAACCCTTACTTAGTCCCTACCTGTTGTCTTTCTGTTCTGACACAAGCAGTCTTTGAATTGGGAATATTTTCATGGTAGGTATTTGTTTCTGCTCAGTAATACCCTTCTCTGTGTCTGGCTTGCACCACACCCTGCCCCACCTCTTTCTTGACACAACCCTTCCAACACCCACCATTGCAACACATTGTTTGTTTCCGCTGCTACACATTTCATTTGTATCGCTTTTTATCATTTAAATGGGTCGGCTTTAAATTTAAATTTTAGTCAGAAGATTTTAGCGTTTTGCTACACTTTGCAAGAGGTCGTTCTTAGCAGTTTATACGCCTATTTCAAAGGGCAGCTCTTAGTTTGTGTCACAAAATGTTACGATGTTCTTTGAAATAAGGAGGGCATCGCAATCACTCAACCTCCGCACAGTCCGCCATTGTTGGCTCTCTTATTTCCCTCCGAGCTGAAACACACATGATCAAAAATACTGAATTATTCCTCACAACAATAACAGCAGATCATTGAGATCAGGAGGCGTTTTAGGAGCCGAGAGGTTAAAAGTTCTCTCTGGGCTCCATTTCCTAAAAGATGCATCTGCTGTAATTTCCCCCGAGACGGAAAAAATCAATAGCGTACACAGGCACATACTATGAATCGATATGTCTGTTAAAAAATGGATATTAGCTCATTTGTTGCGGTTTGACAGACAGTTATTCAGAGCAAGATGTCTATGTAGTGGCAAATGATACCTTTTTACGGCCGGTCGATACTGCGCACCACCCTGCACTACAGTATCAGTGTAGAACGCACTAAAAGCCTTATCCCCACTCTTTTCTAGACTTCTGTAGTGTTCTATACTGTCTGCTGTTGTGTGCCTGTACTGTCGAGCTTATCGGAAACGCATGCTTGTCTTTCACCCGAGCATGCGATCAAGGTTCCGTGAGGTTTCTTTCTACGTGATTTGTTGACGTCCCTCTTCCTTCTCATTATCGGTAGTCTGCTCTCTTTGTTTGTTTTCATGTAGACTATTTTCCCCCTTAAAGAATTACAGAAAAAAGGGTTTGATTTGACAACCTTAATTAAACATTAGATCAGCCTCATATGTTCCAAAGGCCCCACTCTTTCTTTTATTAAACACCTCAGTCTTCTTTTTACCTACTCTCTGTCCCTGTGAGTCTTAAATACTAATACTTCATGGCCTTCAGGCATCCTTGTGATAGAATGGAGAGCCGAGAGAGGGGTCACTGCCAGGGTCAGGGTAAAGATGAGGTGGGCAGAGATTCCCCCTTAACCAAATCTGAACACAGCCTTCGCAGCAGAGTCACAATGCAACAATCCCCTACCCTCCCATCTCCCCTCCCCTCCCCCTCCCATGCTCGTTCGTCGGGTTCCACTGAGCGTAACGGGTCTGGCCCCGGGACTCAGCAGGCAGGGGGAGGGTCCCGACCTCAGGCAGGAATGCAAACATGATGCCTTGACCCCCCTCGCGCACACACACACACACACACTTGTGTCTGTGGGGCAGATGCGGAGTAGTGTGGATCTTGTTGACTTTTTGCCTCGTATCCAAACTCTGTCCCCTCAGGAGAAGAGAGAGTAGGGCCAGATCGAGGTAGACGAGTGAGACAGGTCCAGTAACCTTGTGTTGCTGGAGAGAACAGGCTGATCCCCCCAGCTGTAGCTCTGCCTGTAAGAAAGGCTGGGTTTACGTCCAGAGAGCAACCATTACTACATCTAATCTACTCTCATCATCGCCATCATCATCATCATCTCCGTCTGTGCTTTTCATTTCCCAGCTACTTCACCTGTGATCTCTCCTTGATGTCTGTCCTGTCTGATGGTTTAGTATTTGGAAATTGACTGTCATTTCTACCACCTTTTGGTCTTAGTACGAGCTCTTTAAATGCACCTGCAAAATGTGATCTGTCATGTCAAACCAGTTTCAAATAATGATTTTTCTAAATTTAAAATATGGTGACGGTGCATTTAAGTCGGCAACGGTTCTAAGAGGCGATGCAGTTTGAAGATGCGATGCTAAACGATGCTCTCTTTCTCTCGCTTTGTCCCTCAGGAGAAAAAAAAAGTGCATTCGCTACATCCAAGGTGAAGGCAGCTGTGCCAGTCCTCCCTCTACGGACGGAAGCTTACTAGACTCCCCCCCCTCCTCCCCCTCCTCAGTGGTTCCCTCCCCCTCCTCAAAAGAGTCCAAACCTCAGACTGAACAAATGCAACCTCTCTCACTGACTATGAAACCGGCCCACCAGCCACTCCACCACCCGCACCTCCTGGCTGGGCCTCCACCGCCATCTTTGGTTCAGCTGGAAAACTCTGCTGCAGCTAGGAAAACGCCCGGCGCCTCCTCCCACAACGGAGCCCTGGAGCGCGGTGACGTCACATCCTCGCGGCAGCCGGGCTCTTCTGTGGCGTCCTCAATGGCCCGGCCCTCAGCATTGCTGTGTCATTCCCACTCGCTCCTCTCCTCCACGGCCCCTCAGCCTCTGTCGCTAGTGACCAAGTCTATAGAATAGTCTACCTTATTCTTCTCCTCTTTTCTATCTCTGCACACACAGATATACACACACACACACACTCACTCACACACACCTTTCTAGGCCCTCTCTCTGCTATATTTCACTCGCTGTCGGTTCATTTCTCTTTATGTTTCTGTGCCACAAGGCTTTGAAATTTAGTTTATGTTTTATTAAAGTTCATTGGTCAATATTTGACCCGTCATTATCAAAAAAAAAAAAGAATCGAATTATTATAAAGAAATGATACAATGAGCTGTAGTATAGCTTTGTGAATCTGCCAAAATTTTTATGGATTTTCTTTTGTCTTTTTTGTAGTGTTAAAACAGTGCAAACAGAAAAATGATCTAGTTCAACTTCAAAATGTTTAAAAGACGGATATAAAAAGGTAGGCTAGATTATTCAATGAGCCCTTTTCTTGAAAGAGTTGGTTCTCCTTCTTTATTTGTATTAAATACGAGCTTGCGAACCAATCATTTGACATCTGTTCAAACTCTAGGAGGGCATGAGGCTAGCGGCGACACCTCTTCGAGGAACAACTTTAATTGTGATGTTACTTGTTCTTGTTTAAATGTACAGAATAATGGGGAGGGGGGATTACTGTGTTAAATATGCATTCTTCCACTGCGTTGTCTTTTTTCTTTGTTGTTTACCTTTGGGGTGGAGTCCGGCAAGTTGGGTGGGCTTGAGGGGAGGTCGGGGTGGGAGGGTTGAGGGTTATTAAATTCAAAATGTCACAACGCTAGGACCAGTAGTATTTATTGCTTTAGAGATTGCTTGTTGTATCTTGTACGTGTCTCTTTTTGACTTTTTTTTTTTCTTAATACATTGTACAAATATTTTTTCTTAAGGTAAGCGACTTATATATGAATGATCATTTTTACGAGGAGGTTTTAAAAGGCAAAATCTTTTGTTATTGATTTCTTTCCTCACTGAAAACCTGGATTCCACTCAGTGTATTGTGTAGATCTCATGAACAGAAGTATGCACAACTTCATTTCAAGAAATGCGTCTATAAGCCATTTTACAAAAAAAGAAGAAAAGAAAACTTGAAACAAGACCTTGGGTACCGTGTCTTCAGTAGTTGGAAAAGTGTCTAAAGCCCTTCTTTTTTATTGCACAGTCACATCTCTCAGACTGTAGATTCGTGTACAGATTTTCCGTGCCAAATTTTGTGATAATTTCCTCTGCCCCTCTAACCACGCTGTAGGGATCCTTTTTATTTTTGTCGTTTTTTAAAATTTCATTTCGATACCATTCTTTGCTGTGACGTTACATAGATTGCTATGTATGTAGTATAAATGTTGCTATAACAAATGTGTTTGGTAGCAAACTGTCAAATATTAAAATTTAAACTTAATGAAAAGGCGGACATCATACTGTATAAACCCACAAGGGCCAAATTATGTATATTAGGAAGTTCATAAAAAAACTATGAAATACAAAAAAATACACAAACTGCCACTTTTAAGTACACTACTACATATAGGTAGATAGAAAAAATAGGCATGTTGATGTTGCAAGAGGCTGTAAAAAAAGCTACAAGAGAATCATCCACTCGGTGCCATTGTAGTTGACATGACGCGACTGTAATCTGTCGATTTCTTCTCTGGTTTATTAAGATGCTAATGATAAATAGTTTGAATGTTTCCTTAACGGCTGTGATGTTCCTGTTCTATTTTATGCTCTTATCTTTTTGTTTGTTTGTTTTTCCTGTTATTTTAAATGGTTCCAAAACCATGTTTTTTTGTAATGAATAAATGTTTATGCTGTACAGTCTCTGTAGCATGCAGTTCTGTATTAATAAAAGCAACTTAGTATGTGCACATTTGTGTCTTCCTTTTTATTTTGGGAAATTCACCGGCAAGTTCCGCGACCTGAGAAACTGTTGAAACAAGTGGCGCTTAGTCAGCTACAGTTGTCCTCTACGGTTCATAACAGGGAGTCACCAGAGAATACCACAACAATTAAGATACCTCGAGTCTTAGTCTAATAGAGAATCATGCCATTATGATTAAACATTACAAATACTTTATCAGGTTTCATGAAATGCAATTAGCTGCAACTATATTCAAACCCAGCAACCTTGTAAACAGAGTGCACACCGTGTTACTTGTGTAAGCACCAACAGATAGTAAGAAACGATCAATGAGGTCGTTGTCTAATTGTCAAAAATGTAATGCAAAAAGTTAAGACCGATAGTTCAGCTCAAGTAACTGATTCCACAAATTCCACTGTTTTCACTACTTTTTGTTTGCACACATGAAAACTGAACACCATGCTTCATACAAGCTATGCTACGTGCAGCTTTCAGCCAATTGAACACTCAGTATTTCACTCAAGGATCAGGAGTTGTGAGCAAGTGATTGAAGACCGCAGATCCTCATCAATTTCCCTTTTATTGGTTATTTTAAAGACAAACCTTTTTCATGGTGTGAATGTTTACTCACTGACGTCTGGGATTTTTAAACTGAACATTGACTATCAGTTGAAAGAGAACACATGTCCTCTTTTGCACAAGGCCATCCATACAGACAGAGAAGGAGGATCATGATCAGTATTTGGTACTCTTTGTCAGGTATGAATAAAAAAGTATGAAGCACAGGCAAATTAGCTGTGTTGTGCTAAATGCACAGTACATATGTGAAAGTGGTCTGGGATCGATTCAGCAACTTGCTGATGAACACTTAGACAAGTCAACATGGCTTGTATATTAGTGTCTGTGTGTATTTTGGACATCAACACATGCAGCACCGCTGTCAATAGGTTGTTGGATGTTTTATCGTAGTTGTGATTTCATTGTGCTATGAGAGTTCTATCAGTAGTTATGTCAGGAATTTTGTGCACAAATTTTCCGTATTACATCGCAGTCGAAGACGCCTTGTTCGGATCGGTCTCCACATTCATGATGTTCTCAATGGATCAAGAAAACAGTCTTTTTGAGTGTACATGCTGGCAAGTGAGTGCAACATGTTTATGGATTCACTCCGTACGCTGAGGAGAGCAGCATTGATTTATTTTCAGTAACTTATTAAGTTTGCTTAAGTCTACAAAGTATCCAAGCGAACAACAAACAACAGTATTAAAGTGTAGCTGAAATACTGCGTGCGTGTTGTACTTGAACAGGGTCACAATGTACAGACCGTCCTCTGGTGAATACAAAGCAAAGACGAACTAAAACTAGGGGGATGGGTTCAGCTGTCATCAAGCAAAGGCGGGACTCTTCTTTGTTCCCTTTGAGTGTACACAATATGCACATTTAATGCATTTGTGTGGGCTATACCCTTGAACTATAAACCATGAGACTAGCAACATACAAACACAGGAGCGTCCGTGACGGTTCTAATTTATTTCAAGAAGCAGGAACGGCATTGTATACCTGAGTAAAGAAATTGACATTTTTTTGATGTCAGTGTGGCATGGAGGAACAATGTTGAAGGCCATCGCTGCAGCAAGCATACAAATCACAAAACATTGCAGAACATGTCCTCTAGGTTACAAAAAAACGTGGATGTTATTTAAAAAAAAGAGATGTATACCCCTGACCCTGATCACGGTAGTAGAACTAAATTGAAAGGTTGAAGGAATGGCCGCAGCGAAACATCTACAATCTCCTTTGCTGGAGATGAAAATGCCACATATTTTCCACAACAGCTTCACGTTCACAGATGTACGTTGTCCTTCATAGTGACATTCCTCTCTCCACCCCAATTAGGTGTATTATGAGTTTAAAAGAAAAGAGGATAGAGGGTTACAGTTTGTGAAAGGAGTTCTCGAAACGCTCTTGAAGCAAAAAAAACGTAAGTGCCTGAATTGCATGGATAGCTCAAAAGAACATATTAAAACCAACTCCAATGCATTGAGACTGCCGTGACCCTCATCAGGGAGGGAGAACATCCCGATTTACTCCTCCTGCCCTTTGATACGCTGCTCGCTAAAGAGGACCATTGCTCGGCCAACAACATTCATCGTTTCGAAAAGCACTTCGGTTATTGTTTGAGAATTGGAATACTGAGCCAGTGCCCTGTTTGTGCTGCTCTTGACCATATCTCATGATCTCAAGATTTAACTTCTGTGTCCAAGGATGAACTGGGGGGGGGGGGTCAATTGATTTCTTTGCAGGATTGTCGGAAAAAAACACAGAGTTAAAAGATTCTTCGGTCATGTCAATACTTATTATAAGTTTGCACTTTGGAGAAGAGGGTGAGAAAAAGGACATCAACAAAGGGGTGATAGTAAAAAATAAAAGATACAGTAAAGCAAGGTCTGAGTGTTTCCAAGTATGTGCTGTTTTCTCAAACAGTGGTGTGAAAAAAAGAAGTTTAATCAGAGAGCCGTGGAGCAGGTAAAAGGCCTTTTGGAATTGTTTTAGAAAGTGCTTTTAGGAGACAGAGTACAGCCCACATTATCAGAGTCGCAGCCTAACAACTGACGCGCAAAGTGCAGGATCTGGCCAATTTGTGTTTTTTGTAAACGGAATTACATTTAGGATTATCTGTTGCTACATGTTTGCAATATGTTTCTATTTGATCTGTTTGGGTTGAAAAGAAAAAAAACAAATGTAGCTCTTAATTAGCTCTTGAGTAAACACATAAAAGAACTCTTGGATGGCAGGAGCCTGTAAAGGAAAATCATTTAGCCTTTAGGATTGATAGTGGTTACTTATTCTCATATTTCATTATTTTTGATGGTAAAAATAACACAAGATACATTTTTAGCGATTTGAATACAGACCAATGAGTAACTTGTTGACTGAATACCCTCCTTAAATCAGCCCACTCTACAATTGTCCTCTAACCTTGAAGAACAAAATGATGAACATGAAAGGTGGGCATTTTGAGAGATTTTCTCTTTCCTCCAATATGAAAGAGTCTCTTTTATCTAAGAAATAACTAAGGGCTCCCACACAAGGGGCATTTTGGTACAATTTGGTGCACAATACCTTCCCTCAAGGACTATCCTGTGGCGTGCCAGTAACGAGGCCATCTTTAATCAGAACTATTTTGGACCTATTATGGCCATATTGTGTGTATTGCACTACAATAGATTGTGGGAAGAGGGACAATGAAAGCAGCGTTTGAGTACACAGAGGAGAGGAATAAGCAACAGAGAGTGAAGGGTCATTCCATCAGAGAAACTTTCAGCAATTCAGACAACAACACGGAGAGCCTTTTCCAGCTTCAGTAGAGTCAATGCTAACTATAACTATAACTCAGTCAGGAACACTGTCGTCGTAGATATTTATCCATTTATTGCAACAAATGGAAATACAGTTATACTTGGCGCTGGCGGCTCCGCTCTTAAAATGCTCCCTGGATTAGCCAAGCAGCTATCAAGCCAAAACAGTGAGCACCGTGCATAAATCCCCCCGGGTATACAGGAATGAGCCCAAAGTAAGACTTCGAATACCATTACAACCAATCCTATGCGAGATGGACTCAAGCCTGGGGTGGAGGAGGCAAAGCTTTGCCTGCAGCACGGTCTGTAACTGCATTGGTGTAAAAAGGATCAGTGAGGAGAGAAGTCATATTTAAATGGACCGCCTTGAGGTGAAAGTGGGCCGTGATTGGTGTGTGACTGATTAGAAACAATGATTCCATCAGCTGGCTGTTAGCTGGTTACAGCTGGGGGGGGGGGGGGGGGGGTAAGACCTCTGTGTCCTGCATGAACTAACGCGATGCTTCATCTATAAATTCTATAAAGGTACATTATTGTTTAATGCTTTCTACTTTAACTGTCAGAGGGGTTACATGTTACGACAGATACTTTTATTCGTCACACACTTGCAGATATGCGCCTTCAATGGATGACATCTGGGAAGAAGCAGACCGTTATACAGTCCACCTGAGAAAACGCCTTCTCTGTGCTGAAGCTCTGAGGTAGAAAAATTCTCTAATTGCCAGCTGCAATATATTTAATTTAAATATGTTTAATTTAAATTAAACTGGCCTGTTTAGATTCATTATGAACTGAAAATTCTTGACTTGGACATTCAGACATCGGTCAGTGTGATTTACATTTCCCAAGAATAAAATTGTCTCTGACGTCAAGAACATCAGAATACCTGAAGCTGAAATCACAGACCATTCAAGGAGCTCATTTCTCTTCTTTGTTGGTTCTTGTCAGTATAGTGTGTCAAAAAAAGTCAAAAAGTCACAGTATAGTACGTTGAAAAAGTCATGGTATAGTTTGTTGAAAAAAGTCATAGTATAGTATGCCATACAAACGTCATATAAAATGGCACAGTATAGCTTGTCGTACAAATATCACAGAAAATGTCAAAGTACATTATGACATAATAAATCTCATTAAAATGTCAAATCACCAGCCATGCAGAGAAGATGAGACTGAAGATACATTTGGAAAGCCAGAAACTTTGACAAGTCATCAGGAGGCCACTGACCATAAGGTCACCCTATCAATGAACTACAGCAATATACTGTTAAGTGTACTTACAGTCTGATCATATTCTAATGCCTCATCTGCATCTCAACTAAGAAGTGCTTCATATGGGGACTTGGTCGTGATTACAGAACAAAAATAACTTGAGAGGCCAAGACTAAGAGAGTGAGTCAGGAGAGGTGCTGCATATATACAGGTGTTATGTGTATGTGCTGCTGTCTGAATGTAGGCTTGTGTGTCACCTTCCCAGCACAAGTGCCCTAGTCCCTAATGATGGCGGTGTGCAGCGAGCTAACTACCCTCACAGTGGAGCGAGCCCCCAGGCTAGTGCCACATCTCTCCATCAAGGCCTGCCTTCATCCCGCTTTACACTGGGCCCTTTCCAAAGACACACACACACACACACACACAGGGAGAGAGAGCCAATGACAAATAATTCATATTATGGCCTGCCTGAAAGTTTGCCACACTACCTCATTAAGCAGCCTATTGTAACTGGCTGACATTCTCTCAGCATAATAACATTCCTTGGTCGGGTGGTGTTTGAAGTGACATCTCACTAGCGTGAAACAGAAATAAATAAAGAAATAAAAAACACCCAGTTGTGCTATGTTGTTTTTCACCTTCGGAACTCTCAAGGTGATGTAACTTTAGCTACTAGATATCAATAATGGATGCCTGTTGCTTCTTGATATGAATGATAGATATTAATGAAGACACTATGGCTCAATCCAAAACCTACATATTGAGTTTGATCTCCCACTTAGGGCCGCATTGATTTTTCCTCTTAGTTACACAGTCCAGTGCACTGCTTCTGACATACCAACGAACATGAGTCTGTTTGATTTCATCTGCGAAAAATTTACAATGGGCAAAGAGAGAGGCAGGCTGGGTAGATAGGGAGGAGGAGGAGGAATAGCAGCGGATGGAGGGGGGCATTCGGGAAATGGTGTGTATGGCTTGATGAAGGTGAGGAGAGGGGGGTAAGTGAATACGCTCTATTGATGTGCTCCATGTTTGCGCACACAGCAGCAAATGGCAGAATGGCAACAGTGTGGGAGTTTTTTTTTTTTTTCTTTTCTGAGTGGCAATCAGTCAGTTCAGAGGCGATGAGCTCCTGGCGAGCCTACAAGGCATGTGGCTATGGTGCTCTCTGTCCTGGGGGCGAGACGGGGAGAGCTCTGACTTAGCTCTGACTTTTCCGGGGCATCAACGAGGCATGGGAGAGGAAGCTGAAACTTTCTCAGCAAAGTGAAAGGGGGAAACGGTGGTGGAGGTGGGGGAATCATCCAAGTAAGGCAGACTTGAAGTTAAAGCACCGACGAGTACTTCAATCTTCACTTCAGTCTCGACAAGTATGCCAAACATGGATTTTGCATAAACACACAGCACTTCAGAGGCAGACGTAGAGATAAAGATGAAGTTAGTCGAATAACAAAAGGGAAAATGAGAGGAAGATGGAAGGCGAACCCCCGAAAACATGAGGAATGATGGGAGACAACCCCTGCTAAGTTGGATTCTGCGGCTGTCTTCCATCTCCCTCAGCAGATAGCAGGAATGATAGCAGTGCATGTTCCAGCCTCCTGTAATGAAGTCCAGATGCATCAAGTCAGCTCTGCTCCTCATCATCACAGGCTGTGACCTTGGGAAAACTACCTCAGCCGTGTGCTTCTCATATTTACAGAATACTGCAGAGAACCACCAACCACGCTCGCTGCTTAGGGATTAAGAGTAGAAAATTCCACAGTAACAAAGGCCGAATCCAAAATGGCTGCATCTCTGAACCTCTGTTTGTATTCAATTAACGGAGTGGCTTGCATTGTCCTCTCTTTAATAGTTTTCTTTCTGCGTGAAAGGCGATGCTATTGAGCTGACCCCGCTCTCCATGTGTAGTAACACAGAGGACGCTGTCAATGCGGAAGATCTGTGCCTCTTTGTCTGCTCAGCTGCACGAGTCTGCAAGGATGACACTGAGAGGCCAAGGGGACATGAAGGCATTTCAAAGACCAAATATCTTGTTATCAAAATGTTTTCACATGTAACCAAAGTAGCTCGGAACATTGGCTAAGAAAGCTGCACCGTGGTTTAACAATGTGCAGTAAATTAAACTCAAATTACATTATATTATAAGCACAAAAATCCAAATGTACTGTAGTTTCTCTTTCAAATAACGCTTTGTAATTAAACATGAACAGAGTGGCCTTACAGAGAAGCACTTGCTATTGAATTTGAGGAGAAAAAAAAGACAGTGACATAAGGAGAGGTAAGTATTAATGCACTGGGTGCGGACCTGGATGTAAAACCTCAGTCTAATCAATTTAAAGTAGCGGCAGTCTTCCTCTTTTTAGCTGCCAAAGAAAAAACTTGAGTAGTCCTTAAAATAAATTCTTAAATCATTCGACGATAAATATTCCTACGCCCCTTGTGAAATTCAACAATCAGTTTTTCTCTGAATATATGCTTAACAAGATGGTTTCATCCCAAAGCTGACAATGGGAGCAGATCGTGTTTTCTGTACTGGATATTACTTCTTATTACCTCTTTTAGTGATGGGAGATTAGAAAGCACAAGACACACTGATGTGGCTGAGAATAGCAGGTAAAAACATTTCACTGATTTTCCAACTCTTCAGTCAAGTGCAATGTATCAAAACTTCAGTGGCGCGCGCTCACTGTATGAAACAAAAGTGGTGCAAAAGTGGGACGGCTAGTCTCATCGAGTAGACACAATTACAGTGTGGAGGATATGCTGCGAGCATCGCATGTAAGACAAGAGAGCCATTTTAAAGGAGATTAGTGCTGACACCTCCCTGTGTCTCAGCGTGCAGTGATCACACTGCGCCAGCTACTGTGTGTGGGAGGCCTTTTGTCACTTGTACCATTCAAAGTGGGAGAGGGAAACCAAGCGATGGGATGACACCCAGCCGCCTCCGATAGATCAAAACCAAACTAATAAGCCAGGATGCTCAAATTAACAATGAGGGCTCTTGTTTTACTCAGCTGCTTGACTTCCTCAGCTGAGGCACATCAACTACACAGGCACATTTAAATCCATATGAGGACGAGACTTTGGAAATAATGACCGCACTCAGCGTCGTCGGAAAAAAAGAAATTTGGTGGAAAGAAGATAACAAAAGCTCTTTTTTTGTTAACACACCTCCGTGTTCAAATGTAAAGCGGACGTGCGTGGCTCACAATTGCAACAAAAAGTGTAACAGACAACAATCGATAACAAAAGAAGTAGTTCAACCGAGGTCGAGGCATATTAAGAGGCCAGTCATCCACTTAGTGTATACATTGGAGTAAAGCACATGAGGCCCTCCCTTTGCAACAATAATCCATCTCCATTGTTCCCCTGAAGAGGCTTGTTGAAAATTAATTTGGGCTGGTCAACAGTCAATAACATGCTCCCCAGAGACACGCAGTTTAACCCCCCACTGCTCAGCGTATTAGAACACACACACACTCAAATCCACATTCCACTCAGTTGCCTCTCAATAGTGAGAGGAGAGCATTATTGACCAATTTCTGAGCTTAATGTACCTGCATTTCACCCTCCAGGCAATCCACCCTCACCTCCTCCACCCGCTTTTATCGGGTTCTCATGTTCTCGTGTTGTCTTTTATTCATGTTGCACCATTAGACAAAGATGTTCCAGTGTCAGGGAAACAGTGATGTGAGGGTTGTGCTTGGAAAGTTGTCATAGTGAATGAAGACCAACCTCAAAACAAACTAAGAGGTTTGTCTTTATTTAGTCCTTGGTTTGATAGAATACTACAAACATGCTGTTTGTTATCTTCTTTAATTGTACTTTATTGGTATGATCATTCTAAAAAAGGGCTATGTGTTTAAAATCGTTGTCATGATAATAATATTAAGAATATTTATATTTGTATATTAATAAAGGGAAATGTATGCAGAATCAATTTAATGCAGTGAATTGTGTGCAGCAGTAATATGATCAGACAAATCTATTACACGTGCAAACAATACTTCATTTGGTGGGTTTCAATTTGCAAACATTCATTTGGACAGGGATTTTGTAAAATGGTGACAAAATATGATCACACCATCATGATACAATTCCACTCAAACTGGATGAATAACTATATTAAATTATTGCCCTGCCTACTAGTATATTTGACATACCCTGCATATGTATTTATACATTTATTTAAAGTCATTTATTTGAATTATACAAAAGAAAAGCTGACAAAAACAAACATTTCTGAGTTTTCACTATGATCTACACTATTATGCGGTGTGTTTTTCTGAGGACAAATGATCCTTACAGAAATGCAAAGAAAGGAGAGGAAAAAGCAGTGTACTGACCGGTACAACATCACGTTATACTGCTGTATATTCATTTTAGATCACACGAAATACCTGACAATGCTGCTGTCAGCTCTGTGTTTGGCCATTCAACACTGCAGAAAGCGTTTGACGTTACAGTGTTTTCACATCTTTTGCTGGAAAGAGCACCACATATGTTTTAGGGTACTCAGCTATTTTCCATGCTCTCAAGTTCAGTGTTTGCAGACACAGGCATGAGGCAATTCTGCAAGGGAAAAACATAATAGCTCACACTGTCCACTGTGAGTATTTATTTGTCCATAAAGTAGACATTGTGATTCATCCCTAAGGGTCACCGTATAAAGAAAGCATCTCTGTCTAGTGACAGACTGAGGCAACAGCCGCCAGAAGTGTTGCAATTTCCTTGAACAAATTTTGGACACTTACATCAGGACATTTCTTCAACTATTAGCTTTCCCAGGACTGAAAACGCACCCAGATGACTTGACTCCAGACTGCAGATTACAGTTAATGTATATGGATGATGACACGATTAGTGTAAGACTGAATGCTGATAAAGCCTTAGTGGAAAATGAGACGGAAAAAGACCATTCTGTTGTAGAAAAGATTTGTGGATATACATGGGTATGAATTTCCCTTACTTCTCCTTTACTCACAGTACATGTCAGGGCCCTGACATGTAGTATTCTTCAGGGAACTTTTGCACAATAATCCCTTCTTACCTTGTAGAAACAATTAAAAGTGAACTGCAACAGACATTTGGTAAATATCTTTTCACAGTGTGAGGACTTGTTTTGCTCCGTAGCATCTCGACATTGAGGAGGAAAATAAAAGGCTTTTCTCCAACTCACTTGGCGCCAGCTATTCACAACCAATCCAGCGTCCTGGATATATTGATAACAAAACTCTGCTTCTCCAACTCTCACCTCCTCTGAGAGGAAAACTAAAAGCCCCTGAACGTTTGGCGCTGCTGAGATGTGTATACAGGAGCACACATGAGCCATTTTGTCAGAGCAAATGGTGAGGGTTTGGCACTGAGTGAAGACACCAGAGTAGAAGCGTCTGTATTAAAGTTGAGAAAGAGTGAGAGAGAAAAGAGAGAATGGGGCTCAACCCCCCCCACATCAAAGCTTTTCCCTCCAGCGGTGTCTTGTGATATTTATTTATTGAGATGATTTTGCCAGAAACCCAGTGGCCTGGCTGTGCCCCCCCACTCTTTGATATGTTGCTTGGTTCTTAGCTGGCTGTCCTCAGAGAAAGAGGGGTCGGGGGGTCAGCCAAAGAGACCCCCAAGAGGAAAAAACATGGCTCACAGAGTACACCTAGAAACACCACACACCATACCATATACACGCACACACACACACAGCACACCAGATGATGCACGGGGAAAAGAAGAGGGTGGGGGGAGGGGATCAGGCATTGATTATTATTAAAGGGCCAATGATTTGTTTCCTTCACCATTTGGAGGATCACGGTCCACATCTAAATGAATGTCAGATTACAGCGCACTCTTGATTGTCATGTTCAGTCCTTGCACCACAAACCCGCGAAACACCGGAAGAAAACATGCTGAAGTGTTATGAAGCTCAAGAGATTTCTTTTTTCTTTTTCATGAGTGCGTCTAGTGAACAAAGAACACAGGAAAACAGCCTTGGGGTTCATTTCTCTCATTGAAATGTCCATATATGAAACAGGATGACACCTTGGATATGAGATATCCACACAACGATCACTTGTATATCAGTCACATTACAGCAGTTCAGCCGGGACTCTTGTAACCAGATGAAGTGTCCTTTATGGGCAACAAATGGTCACGTGCTGCTCCGAGAGCTAAGATTAGCAGCTGTGGAGAGCCAAGAAGGACGACCCTGATCCAGTAAGCCCAGGTGGAAGCCATTTGTTAGCACCATGTCGTTCGCAGTGTGAAATAACCTGGGGATGGGGTGGCATGTTTAAGCCAAATAGTTTCCATGGAACAGTAAAGCGCTGGACTGGAAAGAGGTGTGGAAACATCGGCTTGAATTGACATGCCATGCTCAGTTTTTCTGCTGTCACATTTGAGGCATCTCAGGATGCACTTGTAGGAAAGAAATGCATGCAAACAATACAGTACAAATCTGACGACAGTGGAACCCATGCATACTGATGTTCTTTATCATTTGTTTTGGCAGTCACTAACTCTGAGTAAGTGAGGAGGGCCCCTGTCGATGGGCCCCTGTGTCAAAGCTGTCCACAGAGAATTCCCAAAGTGGGGCGGGGAGCCACTCCTCACTGCACCGCAGGTTGTAATTTCAGCCACAGGGGAGGGCATGCTCATCTTTTTTGCGTGACAGATCTCCAACATAATGCATTGTCAAATAATTCTTAATATGGCGAGTGTGACACGATGGCCGAATTCTCAATATTCAGATTTGCTCTGGCTCATAAACTCAGCCGCCACCGCGTGCCATCGGCCCATCACTCAAGACATCTCCACCCCCAAACCCTCCTCCTCCTCCTCCTCCTCCAACTCTTCCTCACCTGTCAGCGCATTTGAATATGAGGTGGCGCTTGGATGGCTTCCACAAAATAACCCTCTGGGAGAACAAGGCCTGGCAGAGACGTTTTACATGTGTAGGTATTTTGATTGAGGAATATGCACATAGCTCTCCTGTGCCAATGGATGTGACAACCCCTCTCACTCCAGTCAGAGGTCTTCTCCAGGTTTATTTACACATTATAAGGTTTATCTCATCGTCTTGTGAAACAAAAAAGTCAAGGCTGTTACAAATCAATTGGAATATTTGCCTCTAATGTAGACACTCATTGTTTGAACAGGCTTTTACAGAATTCCCTGGCAAACAAGGTGGCTAGAAATGAAAGGCTCGACAATGTTTGCTTTAGTTTGATGACGAGAACAAACACCGACAGAAAATATCAAGGACTGACAATCACTGCCCATCTTTCTCAGTCGCCCCTTCAATAAGTCTCCATTTAACACCCCCTATAATTGAACTTGTGTAAACAATAATCCATCTAAAAGCAGAAGGGCCATTTAACACAGAGTGATCGTCTGTGTATGAGGGTAAACAAACAGAGTGCTACTGGATCTGTCATGGCTTGGACTCCTCTAGATAAAGATAGATGTGGGAGTGGGAAGGAGGGAGGGGGGGCCGAGGGACTGGGACAAGGCAGTAAAGAGCCGCGTCAACTGCTCTCCCTCCTCATGCATTAAATTCAAAGGAGTCTGGTGTGCAAAACTCCCACTGATCAATTGTAGGCAAAAGGGAGTGGAGGAAGGGAGGGGGCCCAACTCTGGTTTGGCATACGTGATCAGCACATTGGGCCAAATGATGTCATCCATCAGGATGGACACTGCAATTTGCCATCTATTTCCTCATCAATCAAACTTGAGTGTTCTTACAAGGGGGTGGGATACGTGTATATGTATGTGTGTGTGTGTGTGTGTGTGTGTGTGTGCGCGCATCCATGTCTGGCTTCGAGTGACAGAGAGCATTGGCAATCTCCAGACCTTACCTGAAGGGCATTAAGTGGCATCAACAGAGTGCAGCAATCCGTGTCACTGCTCTTTTATCCATAACTAAGATTTATAATCAGTTTAATTTGAATTAAACAGGATAGATACAATAAATCAGTGATTTTATTTACTGCAAATCATTTTTTTGTGAAATATACTATTCCAGTTTAATTCCCCTCTGAATTCATGATATAATTTAAACCCTGCTCGAGTAGACTTTTGGGTTTTATCTTTTTTTTCCAAACTGCCTATATGGTCCCTGCTCTCTCTCCTGCTGCCCTGCTATCAGTGACTTCAGAGCATTCAGCTGTTGAGTTGGTTTGAACTGAATGCGCCTTTGGCTCTTGTGTATACTGTATCTCATATAAGATCCTCTAACTGACCACTAGATGCGATCCTGCTGAATTCACCAAAGAGCTCCTTAATACATTTAGTCCGAACTTTTTTTAATCTAATATCAACAGCTACTTAGCCACTGGCACATTTTCATACACTTTTAAACATAAAGTATTTTAACTGCTCTCAAAAAAGCCGATTCAGAATCCTGTTAGTCTCAGCATCTACTGGAAGCTTCAATCTTAAAATACAATTTTATTGGAATTAGCTACCATGAAACCAGTAACTTCAGCAGACACAGTGGGAAAAATACAGTATATATGTGTGTGTTAAGTAATCTCTTCATAAACTGGATTGCAGGATATGCGGTATGAAGCTAATCTGTATCGGTTTCTCTTTAGAATAAATATTTGATTTGATAAAAGGAGGGTGTCTTCATGTGTGAATAAGACCGAGACCCTTTCGGTCATTCCAAAGTCTAGACTGAAGGTCAAGTGTGTTTAAAGGATGTGCCTGAGGAGATCAGCGCTAGGATCACCTTTGCCCGCTGGCTTATAACTGAACGACGCTGATGATGGCGGAAAGACGCCCGCTGGGAATCCCAGAATCCAGAAATCGAATAATACTGAACATCAAAGGCAAATACATTCTTTAATTCAGTGATTATACTTCAACTGTTGGTATTGGAACTCAATACTCGTTTTGTTTACTTGTAATACTTGGTTTACAATACATTTTAAATCATTTTATTCAAACAAAGTTCTTGTACAGCTGCTTGTGTTTAACATTTGGCAACATTGGCTTATGTGAAAAAAAGTGTTTATGTTTTGTATTTTCTTTCTGTACTAAAACTTGGAAATACTATAGTATTGACATTAGTATATGTACATTTAAAATATCTTTGTTCCTTTTTTTTCCGTCCTTCTGCATAGTATTAGTACGACTCTGACTTTTACTATTGTCGTCATTGCTACGACTGCTAATAATCCATTTATCTGCAATCTCACGACCATTATGTGACCTAGCAGTTCAGAAAAAAACACCACTCTCTCCCTCATCACTGTCCTCTTCTTACATTGTTGAGATAATGGTCTCCTCCCCTCTGGGGGGGGGGGGGGGGGGAGAGCGACCGGTCTTCTCTGGGACTGGAGAAGATCAAGTTCACCTCATTATTAACCTACACACCCCCTCTGACCTCTGCAGCACCCACCCACCAGGCAGCAACATGTGCATCTCATTGTGGGAGGAGGACTCATTGGCCTCCTTTCTACCCCCGGCCTCCTCTGGCTGACTCGTGTGGAGAACCAGAGCTGATTTATGGGCCTAACGGATTGCTCCCAAGTGACACGGATGCTTTGCAAAATGTGATGCATGACTATGGGTTTGGACAAGTGCTTTTTGCATGATTGCTGAACAGGCAGAGTTAGTTATTCAAGCTGTATTTATTCAGGAAATCGCATTGAGATCAAGATCTCTTTCGCAATAGAGACTGAGAACAAATTATATATGCAGAAGATCCCAACAAGGTTATTAATATGAACAACCACCACACACATGGCTAAGTAAACTATTCACAAATATTATAATATATATAATTAAAGAATAGTAAGGCTTTAAAGGCTCTCAGGGGAATTAGTGTCTTCTGAACTCAACAAAGGATGTTGAATATCTCTGCAGCTTCAAAAGCAAAGCCTTTTAAATATAGACACAGGAACGCTGATGACCGTTCAACCCGTTCATACAACTCACAGTGGTGAGTGCGATAGTTATCTTGTATAATGAATCAAATGGCACTGTGGTAGACAGCGTCCAGTGGTTTAAGGGTAATGGCAGCAGCATGGGCATCCAGGGTATCTCCATAATCCAATCCAGACAGTACGGTGAACGGTATAATAGCTTCTCTGTTTTCAAAAAGAAAAACAAGCTCTTTGTCAATCTAAGAATCACATTTAAATGTAAAATGTTTGAGCAAGATGTAACCGAATTCCCAAGTATTTATTATGTTGTATCATTTTAAAGCATGGATTGGTTTAGGAACATTAGCCCTTGTGAAATGTATGTAAAATGAAACAGGGAGGTTCATCAGCAGACTGTAATCTGGGGAGGGAATCGTTTGCGGTGGGGCTGGTGGCACACAAGATGGTATCATCAGCATAAAAATGAGCAGCAGTGCTGAGTATAAATGATGTACAGTGGAAATAGCAGTGGGCTTAATATCAATTCTTGAAGGACACATTTATCAACCATTTGGAGGCTTTATTCAAAACACTTTGATCTCTATCAGAGAGGTAGGATTTGAACTAGTCAGCAGAAAAGAAAGCAGCTCATCTAACAAAATGTTGTGAAGGAAGGATCTGATAATAAATGACAGGAAGTTGATTATCTCCCCCGACACAGATATCCAGAGCAACATAATCACATTTCTTACACAATTGTTGAGTAGATATACAGTGAAACAGTTCTTTGTTTCATAAATGATCACACCCCCTCCTTTGCTTTTACTTTCACATCCTAATGAACGGTAAGGCATTCCAGCAAGGCCCAATGTGTGTTTGCACGATGGAATGAAATTGTGTCACTTGGGGTTAACCGATCAAGTGAGTGCAAATCAGCTATTATAACGTTTAAGCTCATTTGATCCAGAATTTCATGGGATTGTACACAGACATGGAGCACATCCACCTTGACAAACTTACCGGTGAGGGCAATAAAGCACTTTAAAGTAACATTAAAGTCTGTGCTTTCTATTCTAAATATACTGGATGATCATGCAACATGCTACATTTGGACACAATCAGCATCCAAGGTCCCCACTTTTACTTTTGCTTATTTTTGAATGTTACATTTGAAAAAAACAACAACAACAGAAGAAGAAGCAGAAAGTGTTTTAATGTGGACTGTACTGGGTTGGGCTTGTTAAACTCAGACATGCTTAGTGTCGGAGCACAGAGACACAAAACAGAAGGACAGAGGGCCGACAGACAAAGAATAAATATGCAAAAAGAACAAAAAGTAGAGGCGCTGTACAAAACACACACACACACACACACACACACACACACACACACACACACACAACAGATCCTCTCTTTCTCTCTTTTTCACTCTCTTTGTCATCCAGCCTCAGTGCTAGCGAGAGTGCTGGCATCCACTAGTGCTGGGAGATGTTCTAAGACCTCTTCTTACTTTGTGCCAGCTCTGCTATACCCTAGTGGGTGTGCGTTTAAGTTTCCCCATCTGCTTCTGTTCACATTATCTAGCTCCAGGGCAGGCACCTTGTCTAAAATACACACATGCACACACACATGCACTCGCGCACAGACACACACACACTCACTCAGAGTTTCATCTTTGTGCTGATGACGCAATTTTACAGTTGTGTGAAGCCCACACACACAGCATGGCAGGGGTGTTATTTTATCTTTACCTTCCTTTTCTTTTTCGACAGAACAGGCGAAATCAAGAGGAAGTGCTGGCCTCTGGAGAGTGGAGGCCGCTAACTTCCTCTGAGCGTTGTGATCACGGGCTTCTCATCCCTGGAGGTTAAATCAGCGGCGGTGCTCAGAGGACTTAGGGGAGCAAACATCACTAGCAGTTCTGCTGTGATTGAGGGGCCAAATTTGCATCAGAGTTCTCCTGTTTTTGAAATACCTCCTCAATCAAATCATCGTCTCCCGCGTTGGGTTATGACTTTCGAGGTACGGGCGAGCAAAATGAAAGCTAAACAAGCCTCTTTAAGAACACAGATTATGATATGAGAAAATAAAGGCTGTAAGTAATATATGAGAATGAAGGTGATTTGCCATGTCACGCTATTAAATCAATATAGCAGCTATGTAGCTGAGGAAGGGTGAAAGAGATTGAGAAAGAGGCTGCCATTGTCTATTCCCCCCATGTGATGTGGCTATGTTCTCTCTTTCTCTGCTATGACTGGTGCCATAAAAAGCAGATTGAGCTGTCCGCTCAAGGGGTCAGAGGTCAAACTCATCCTGTCAGAAGCAGGCTGGTGGTCAGCCGCAGGGAGGGGTTAGGGGGCTGTGACCTGTTGATTGTCTGAGGTATGATGGACTTGGGAGGTGGTCAGGGGGAGGCTGCAGTGTGCGGCCGCCCATGAACTATGAAGAAAATCAGTGGCGACAAGAGGTGACTCGGGTTGGCTGGGCAATTCTGTCACCACCTGACTCTCTTTCCTAAAACTGTGGAGGAAAAGAGACGGTTGAAAAGGAGAAAGAAAGGGAAAAAACATGTCCAGCAGGGGGCTGTTCTTCTAAGAATATTTCTGTTCAAAGTCTTAGTCAGACATCACTCAGAGTTATTTGAAAACGCATCAGTGGAAGCTAAAAATAAAAGCACCATGAGGTACCTGGCACAATCACACAAAGCTATTATGTAACAAACTCAAATTCATGAAATGCCCTGGACCATTTTTGGAAGCAACAAATTTATGCATGAAATCTATTTCTACCTCTGCTAATGAAACCTCAAGGGGTAAGGTCCAACAGGCCTACGAGCACAGCAGCGTCTGAAATGACACCTTCTTTACTGTATATCTGTGTGACGACCCTGGCAGCCATGCAGCGCCGTCAAACAAACGATTATTTCCCATTTAAAAAGAAGTGCCTTCACGTTCTTAGTTTTCATGTTTCTTTCAGTTCCTCGGAAAACCTCTTCTGGGCCCCCATGTTTAATGGCAAGTGTTGTGTGTATGCCTGTCTGAATGCCTCCCCCTCTCCCTTATTGCTTTATGTTTGCTTATCTGTTTGCCTTTACTTATTCATATCTGCGTTTTGAGCGCTCCTTTCTTGCCTCTTGATATTTGTCAATATGGGCTTGACCTCAGCGGGCCAAGTCTCTCCTCTGAAGTGAGAGCCTGCGATAGCCTTGAAAACAGACCTTTAAATTAAACGAGGGAGAACACAGATTGTTGTATAATTCATCTGGACCCCCTGCCGAGGATCCTCTGTGCCGTCGTGTTACTGTCTAGATTAGAATTTCCTTTTGTTGCCGCCTGTTTGTGTAATACACAATGTTGATCCTGCCAGGGCCCAGTAAATTACCTCTTTAAACATTCATTTGCCTTAACCAAGAGGAAGGGGGAGAGGGAGCGGAAGGGGAGAAAGGAAAAAAACCTCTTGATTTCACATACAATGAATAAGTTAATAAAAAGATTTTTCCCTCTCCTGTGCACGCATTTTTTCCCCCCCCCCACACTTGAAATCATCCTTACCAAATCAAAAAGTAAGAGAGAGAGGGAGGACGGGAGGCAGGAAGAAAGAAAGACAGAGAACTAGAGTGAGACAGAGAATGTCTGCGTATGCAGAAGTACAACAACAAGAAGAAAGAGGAGAGGAGTGAAGCCGATTGGAGAGGAGAGGGGAAGCAAGAGAGAGAGAGAGAGAGAAAGAGAGAAAGAGCCCGATGAGCTCTTGGAATGATGTGCCTCATAGTCCCCGCTTGCATATCCCAAAATACCTGGTGCTGGAAATGTGAAAGCCAGGCGCACGACGGACGCCATTCCCCAGAGAGGCTCCACTGGTATCATTAGCGAGGGAAACGGCGGGCTCAAGTGGCGTACAAACTTCAGCAAAACGTCAAGCGAGAGAAATGTGCACGCATTGCGCCTCTTTTTTCTCCCCTCTTTCCCCCTTTTTCTCACTCTCCCTCTCTCTTTTTTCTTGCTTTGTGTTGTGTTTCAGACACGACACCACTCTTCTACCAAATTAATATTTCTCAAAATAAAAGCCAAGACAACTTTAAACTAGCGAGGGAAGAAAAGAGAGACGGGGCAGAGAGAGAGAGGGAGAATTTGGTTCAGTTTGCACGCTTTCCTGTGAAGTCGAGTCTCTGTCTTCCTGCTCACCTGATTTTGAGGTCTGTGGTTTTGTCTCGTCTCCGTCTTGGAGTCAGCTCCATCTAACTGATGAGGTCGTCACAACTGCTTATGAATGCCAAATGAGGGAACACAGCAAGCATCCGCGCCTGTAGAGGGACATTTACACACAGTTTGTATCGTAAGCAAAAATCCTCCTCGACCTGGACAAAAGTATTGTCACATCACCGGACTGTTCTGCCATTTTAAGAACAAATTGAACAACAAAAACAGCATCATGTGCCAACCTAGCCTGAGGTATAAACCTCCACTTTCAGAGGCACTAACTTAGCAGATAACCATTTAATAGTGAGAAATAAAAGTGTTGTTCTGTCACGTGAAATGTTTTACGCATACCAAGACATTCAGAACAGTTGAGTCACATACAGTTGCTTCTTAAATGAGGTCCTGGTGGCTTATTTCTCGCAGAGCCGTTGGGATGGCACGGCTACAGTCCACAACTGTAATCAAGAGGGACAAGCGAACGCCCTTTGACGATTGGCTGGTGAGTGGAGCCAAATAAGTCTTTTCTACATGGTGCAGTCTGTCGCAGGCGTAATTACAAGTTAGATCTAAATAACCAAACAGCTGCTGCCTGACCGCCCCTTCAGGAGCTGTTTGGTGTCTGCTGCTGGAGATGTCTGCCCCGCTTTGCTGCAGCATTCAAGCACAATCACAGAAGAGTGCACACAGATCTATATAGAATGCACTATACACACACAGCACAGCAACTAACCCTGTTATCATACAAGACCTCAAATGCACTGCATACTTCCTAATAACAACTCTAGTATGGGGATAAACATAACGCATACATTCAGACGTGCCACGTATCATTTTAGCTGTGACGGCCTATAGACGTGAAGGAGAGGGTTTTTCTGACTGAGGAGGTAGAAGACGGCACAAATACGCAGAATTGTTGAGCAAACTAACAATTAGCCTTTTATTTTAATTGGAACATTTGAAAGTGAATCAGTGGGCCACTGAGGCTAACCGAAAGTACGGAGCGGTGCTAAATTTGGAGTGTGTAGGACCATTTTCACCACTTCTATTTTAAAAAGAGGGACAGAGAAATGTAGAAGTCAGGAGAGATGGGAAGGGAACTGTACTGTACTCTACGATACATACAGAATCCAATGGAGCACTCCTCTGCCACCTCAACAAGACATATCTGTGGTACGCCGCTACAAAACCAGACAAGACACGAAACATCTGCCTCCCTCTGCGGAAAATTACAGGTGGTGGACAATTTAATCTGTGCGCTGTCTACTTCAATGCCTTTGTGGCCAGCGGATGACATGGGTTAGATGGTCATTAACAGCTGCCACTGTTTAAATTGGCGCGATGCTTAAATAGCTGGAATCCAGGGTAATAAATTATGTCAACATGCTACTGGATAATGTCATGTCCAATTTAATCTGCTCGGAAACATGAGATGAAAAGCGCACATTTCTGTATAAAACTCTGACAGCCTTGTTTTTTGTTGCAACAATACCACTAATTTATCAGAGAACTGCTCTGACATTAATCTTTGTATATTTTGTGATAGGGGAATTACATAAATGACTTGGGTTAGGGGGGATTATGATTGGTTTTGGTTAGATTTTGCTCATATTTCTGCTGAGCAACATGTCGACAAACCAGTCAGGTGAAGTTGTTTTAATTGACGGATATTTTGGTACAAATAAGTAGCCTCTAAACTCACAATTCAATACACTATCGTCAGTCTTTGAATGACAAAACCACTGTAATTATAACCACATTTTCAAGGGAAATAATGCAGTACCAATTTGAGTTAGTAGTGTAAAATTAGCAAGAAATGAATTAGTATAATTCTATAACAACTAAACCCTGCTGCCAAACATCAATTAGCAAACCTCCAGTTAATCAGATTTGGGAATCGACAGTCTGCTGTGTCATGTTCACTCAAATGCATTTCAGAGCAAACAATTAATATAATCACATCCCTGAAAATACCCACGCTTTTGTCATCGTCAACTGCAGCTAGCAGGAAAGCTATAAGATGTAACCAATCACAGCTGTCGGAGGAGAGGAGACACTGTAAAGAAAGCTACTGCTGCTCAGTTAATTCAGATGCTTTCTGGTAGAAGTTGCTGGAAACTTTCTTTCGGGAAATGCAGACACGACAGATGTGAATTCTTGATGCTGCTGTCATCCAAAATGTGCTGATAATTGGCTTGTTGGCAGGAGCTGGCGAAAAAAGTGGACATTTGGTATGATTATGTCAATGGTACAGGATCTGATCACATTGAGACTTTATAATGGCTTCTAGTGGCTAATGTTGAATCCTATCTTTTCCAGCAGACTGACCAAATATGTGAGAATCTAAGGAGAGCAATGGTAGATATGTGTTTATTTGTGTCAAACGGCTGTTTTGAGAATTAATTTCTTCCCTTACATGTTTTACTTTTTGGCCTCTGAGATACAACTGTATTTTGTATCATGCAGGTATGGTCATAATTTCATGAATAACTACAGCAAAATCTTAATGCTAAGATTGTCCAACAGCAAAGACAACCTACAAGTGATGGGGGAATGGCTTGATTTAGGAAACCAACGAGACAAGAATAAAGCAATAAACTCACAACTCTCAGTCAAACAGTACATTTCCAATCAATAGAAACATTGTCTTCTTTTGTGTCTCAACCATGTTGGACAAATAGCAAAGCGAATGGTGTGAATCCAGTGAGCAAGTTCAAGTGTTAGTGAGTTCAAAGGTTGTTCCCCTTTTTCAAACTGTGTTACATTGTCCCCTGCAGAAAGACATGCCATTGATAGTGGCTCTGGAGCAGCTAATGTGCTGATAACACATTACATTTGAAGGTTTCAGTGCTTTGAAACACCGGAGGGATGAGGTGTGGGAATCCAATCCATTAGATAAAGCCAACAGTAATAGGTATCCCATATCAAAGGGATATAGTTTAAACTGCAGGGGCTTTGGATGCGTTCATTGCTATTTATTGTTTTAAGAGGAGCTTTATGCACAGGAGGTGATATCAACACACTAACAAAACCCTTTCAACACCATTGGGCTTTGCGTGACATCAAATGTGTCTATTAACCAACCTTTTGACAAGCCAAGGTGATTCATCTCTATGTGCGTGTGTGTGTGTGTGTGTGTGTGTGGATGTTTTCGTTCCAGATAGTGATTTTAATGTAGCCTAACAACAAACCAAACTGAACATTAACTATTTTAACTATACCCTTCAGAAGTGATTTTCAAAGTGGCTTTTTTCTTTCAAACTGTTCCCAAAATTCTACTTTTCCTCTCCAGCGGAGCAGAATAAAAACAATAACAACAATAAAAAAAATTGAATTTTAACACCTAAAACAATCGTAAAAGACAAAACCTATTTCCTTCCCTTCAGAAGCATGGATTTGGTATTGGCTTACTACAATAAACTGTTAAGAGTGAATCTCTTTGTGTGTGGCTTTGAGCGCGCAGCAAAAAAAAAAAAAAAAAGAATTAACCATCATGCGCTGACAGCTCACCAGATTCCTGAAGCCTGGCGGCTAAACCCAATGCCATTCTGAAAAACGAGAGGCCCCAGAATCAAAGTCCCCCTTCAGCTCAATCACTCTGGCTGCCTCTCCCAAACACTAATAATCACTTTCCTCCCTTCCTTTTTTCTCCCTTGTGTGAAACATCACGTTGCCTTTGATTGGGCTGTTTAAATTATTAGCACACCACCTCGGCAGAGACGGCTGGCAGTGGCGCCGGGGAGAAGGGGAGCGCGAGCCTCCTGCTGAGAGCGCCTAGATGCACGATGTAGAGATGAGGCTCGGACCCCCTGTCACATCACAAGAAGATGGCGTCCAATAAACACTCACAATGGCCACATCTCTCCCGCACAGTTTGTCTCGCTTACCTACATGCTTTCACTTAGTATTTGTTCCCTGGAGGGTTGTTTTATGAAGGGGAGCTGGAGAGGGGAGGTTGTTCTGATTTGGAAGATGTCACCTAAATGCGGTTTTGTTTTTGTTGTGCGGCTACTGGTGTGATGCAAATCTGGGTGCAGGTATGGTGTTACATCTCGAGACTGAGAAGTTTATTTCAATGTCGGTCCATGAAATAGAGAGAACAGACCAAAAAAGAAAGAAAGAGAGAAGTAGTCCCTGTACACGATCTGACACAAGACCACAGTACAACATGAGGACATTTTTCAAGGAGCTGATTCTACCCAGAATCCACTTACCAACACATTGAGTGACAATACCTTCATACAATAAGTCTTTGTAGCAAAAGAAATGCAGCCTTGATCCTTGGCTACTTTAGAAAGGATGTCCTTAAGGGGTGGATTGTGGTGACCGTTGGTATTCAGTGGCCCCAGTTCCTCCGGGCAGACTGCAAAAATACAAGTGAGCGGACAGTTGGAACAAGCAGAATATGGAGATAAAGCCAAAGTCAGATTTTTTTCTTTTTCACGTTGAGGACACGACTTCTGGTCTCGGTGCTCAGAGACTTAAATGAATAGCATGGAGAGAGACTTTGATGTGACAATCCTTCCCAAGTTAATTTGTCTTCAGTCACAAGAGGTCAGGGCTTTCGTTGTGCAATCAGTAGATTGACAAAAACACTAAAAAAAAGTTTTCTGAATAATGTCTCGTTTTGATTTGCAGGTGGATTAGTGACCTAAAGGATAGACTGTAAGTTACGGTCCATAAAGACAACACATCTGAAAGAGCCTGCTGTTATATGAAATATCACCGATCAAATTCTTTACTTTGCTCTTAGTCCTGGATACACTCGTCACATGCACACAGACAGGGAGTATCATCTGCCAAAGAGAAAGTAATACCTGACAAATACATATACATTTTTGCTTTTGTTGGATTTTTTAGCTTTCATGTTTATTAAGAGTAATTCAAATACATTACAAAGTACAATTTTTGAATATTTCCCAATTTAGGCTACACCTAAATACATTTCATTTAAAAACTTTGAAAAGATATATACAGTATAAAACATTATAGACCGCCCTATGTAATGCCTCATGTTCATCAAATTTCAAAAACAATTCAGCTATGATTTACACAATGCTGCATAATAGTTCTACTTAAAATTTCCAAATGGAAAGAGATTTTTCTTCTAAAAGCTATATCACATAAATTGTATAAACTTCATATATTCACACTTTTATCCTTTCCTACTCCTGTAAGCCAGAGTGAATGTAAAAGTATGCTTCTCAGCTTAACGCATTGATCACATGCTGTAATAGCATACAATATATGTATCTGAATGACTCTGTTTGCATTTTAGTTTATTATTGCACAATCAAAAATAAAAAAGGCCCTTTTAAGAATAATAAAGGGCTTGCATGTCAATGCATTTGTATCTATACAATTGCAGCCATGTGATCATGAGGCGTATCTGCATTCTTGCAGTTTAACAATCATTTCCAAGGCTGTCGGGGCAGTTTCTTGCAGTTGGTTTGCGAGCAGGCAAAGAAAGCCTCCCCTCCATGTTCTGGTGAGTGAAGCAGAGCTGTTTAAAAAGAGCGGCCTGTTCCTTGTGCTCTTCTGCCACCCGGTGGCCACTGGGGAGAACAGAGACACATCTCCAAAGAGGCTTCGCCTTGAGAGGTTGATCAGCCCTCATCCCGCATCAAAATATCATGATTGCATCTTAGGAGATTCTTTGCCATCAGCCCGGAAGGCAAAAAAAATAAATCCCTCTCAACTCTCTCTTCTTCACATCCCTCTGCCTTCCCTTCTCTTTACGTCTTTGTCAGTGGCATGACAGCTGATACCTCTTTAATGACTGAGACAATTAACTTTCTTGCGGGTGGAAAATAAGAAATAAAGAGGTTTGCAGGGGGGGCTGGGGTGGGACTTTTAAAGACAGAAAAGGAAGCTATGTCTGTTTACCCACGTCATCATTAAAGTGACGGCCAACACTAGCCCAATGGGCTCATCTGCATAATTGAATAGAGTTAAGAGTTGCACCAAAGCCTGTGCTTTCTGGCTGTGTGTGGACTCTGGAGACTCAGTTTCTTCCTCTTGGTACAAACGTCATCATTAGACCTCCTTAGCCCAGCGCATAACAAAGAGTTAGCTCATTACTGACAAAAATATCTTTGCTAATGTCCCCTCGCTTTCCCCGATTCTCTTCTAATCTCTCTTGGCACAAATGACTTCAGTTTCATGATGATAACATGGGGGAGAAGGGGGGGGGAACGTGCACAGAGGAACTGGAAGAGAAAAGAAACAGCTTTGGTGACATGGCCACACTGTGTACAGAGATAGGCATGCCAAAATACAGAGGGAATAAAAAGAAATGAAAGAGCTTTCTTCCTGGCAATATTCCTGCCAACATCTGTCACAGGCAACGCTTGGTGTGCGAAGGTGTGTCTGTGCGCTATACAGTATGTGCCATCCGTGTGAATGGCTGTGTACTCGCTTCTGAATGTTGAGGAATACATATTCATGTTGTGCAAGAGAGCGTGTATATCTGTGTACAAATCCAGCGAATGTGTGTTTATGTGAATCCATTTGATTGTCTGAGGGAGCGTGCATTCACACACATGAGTACTTACGTTTTTATATGTGCATCTAAAGCCTCCTCTCCTCATTTCCTGCACATCTTGCATGGGTGTGCGTGTGAAAGAGCGCAGTTGTATGTGTATGCAAGCGTGTGCGAGGCCTCACTTGCATACATCCGCATACATCCAAAGCTTCCTCATTTACCCCATATTTGTAGGTGTGTGCGTAGGGTTTTGCGCGTGTTGATGTGTGTGTCTGCACACTCTGGCATGCCATTAAGATGAGCAATGACAGCTGTAGCCTCTTCACACTGCAGCCCTCCTTTCTGCCTCTAGAAATGTGCCTCCTGCTTGTCATGGAGGAGCTTGGCCTCTCACTATCATATATCAAACTGCTGAATAGAGGTGGAAATATTTTACTCAAGTACAATCATTGCAACTTCAGTAAGTGGCCCTTTCTAGAGCCGTCGCAAAGCCGACTGCAGTGAGAGCTGAATGACATGATAGAGAAGTGCTTTTAAAATGAATCATCGGGAGGTAAAGGATCAGAAAAAAGTTTGTGTTACACTCAAAATATGCTCTCAAAACCAATAACAAGATGTGAAATAACTAGTTAATTTATACCTCAGGTCTTGAGTGTGTTTCATAGACACTGGATAAGAGGGGAATGAGGTATGTCAGGCTGATGCTTCACAGTAATTGCCCAAAAGGAAAGCTAAAGCCACTGGTGGATGAGAAGAGAGGACACATTGCCGGTCTTTTTTTCTGGCACATTCATGAAAAATGTGAGCAAAGGAAAAGCATGAAGATTAGTGTAATCTCGGGAGGGAACGTAAGAGATACAAATGTTAGATAGATCACATTTTTATTTATTGGTCTGTTTAATTTGAGGTAAGAAAAAAAAAACAGTGAGAATGAAATTGACCTTCGTCAATTAAACGACATCCGCAAAAGCCAATGCTCGTAAATAAAAAACAAAGAATGAATTCCATTTAGCAGTGAAACGTTGGGAAATGACAATAACAGCAAGGACGATAGGAAAAACATCATACATTTGAAGGCAGTAAATTTTCAAACCTTAGAAAAGTGTGTTTTCCATATTCTATCACAAACACAAGTGCTTCAAAGTCTGCCTTGGAAAGTGTTATAACAGAGGTCTGCAGGAGTGATGATGTACTGTCGGACCTCCACTGATGTCATTACTGATCTCATCAAATACTGCAGGCCACATTAGTTTTGGTAGCTGAAGTGCTGATGGTCAAGGTCAAGATTGACTTTCTAATAATTTAATATAATTGCATGGGTGCATTCC
>NW_022280034.1:7437272-7444814 GCF_004355925.1 Anarrhichthys ocellatus
ATGAGAAATTGCTTTTTTTTAAATTATTAAAATTCCCCGGTGCGCCCCCCCCCCCCCCCCCCCCCCTCCCTATATCACCAGTGACGCCTATTCACATCGAGAGACGTGAAAAATACTAACAATCAATAATAAATCTTGCCAACCCGCAATTATTATTGATCATAGGGTCGATGTCCGGAAACAGTCGATCAACACACCGGGTATTTAAATTAAGAGCATTTCGGTTCTGCAAAGTAGCTATGGAGCTAGAGATGGCGGCCAAGAACCAGAACTCAATCCTTTCCACCTGTAAAAGCAACCTCTTTCAACACACAAGCATCACCCAACCCAGAGCCCTGCAGCTCCAGCAAAGGCCCCTCTCCTCTCAGCCGTCTCTAAGAGACGGCTGAGATCCAGCTTCTCCTCTAAAAGTCCATCTAAAAAGAGGAGCAGACCCGGTGATGCTCTGGTCTCCTCTTTCCACACATCTCCCCTGTTCGAGGAAGCCTCAGTGCTTCTGCTGGGCTGATTGGCCGCGTCAGTGCAAGGACCAGATATGATCTTTCTATTTGCCCAGCGGCGGGGCTGCCTCTCTATCAGCGCTACCTCTGGAGGGGGTTTATCTGGCCTGCTGATAACAATGTTTTCCCCTGCCTCCCTCCCCTCCCTGACGGTTTGTTACACTCGTAAATGGGAGTAAAGGCTGGGACTGAGCAGCCGCTGCAGTCAGCTGGTCCCGCGCTACTCCTTGTAAACAAGATTGGCTCCATTTGATTTCATGACTCCTCAATAGTGTGAGAGAGGCGAACAGAGAGAACAAGAGAGTTGGAAAGAGAAACTGGAAAAAGAGCAAAACATATAGCCTTTTCACAAACTCTACCTCTTCTATCAGCAAACACCAAACAGTTAGTAGGATTTGCAAGTTTATGAACAGACTTATAATGCATTTAACATTTGTTACACCCCTGCAGTGTAGTCTGTTTTCACTGCTTCCAGTACATCTGTTGCTGGAGACTCGCCAGCCTGACAAAGCTGTGCCGAACAATATGCACTGGAACCCATGGAAGCGGCACTAAATAGCGTCCATGTCAGCTGAAACCTTGGCCAGTGCAGGAGGTAGTACTTAGCAAAGTGCACCCGAGTATAAGTTGTAGATCACTCTCTGAGCTTGGCCGGGGCAAAACCTTCAACATGCTTTTTCATTCATGCCGTGGTGGGAAAACCCTTGCGTTCGTTCTCTGCATGGCTGAAACATCTGTAAGCTGTTGCAAAGACAGAGCCCAGAGGAAAACATTTACCGAACAGAATACTAATTCTTTCAGGCCCTAGTGTCAGCACTTCGTAAAAATAAGCTTGCACATATGGTATTGTTTTCTTAAGGTGGGTCTGGGAGAACCATTCTGGCTGTGGTAGTCTGCCACATCCAGCCATGAGGACATCTATATGTACACTGCTCCATGGATTCAGCTGTTGACCTTTGATGTAGAGCTAATAGTGAAGCTGTAACAAAATGTTAAGAAACAAATTAGAAACATCGCCTGTTTGAATCGATGAAATCTTTCTGTGCTGCATCAAACTCTTTTCTGACATCCTGAATCTGCGCGTCCAGAATAAATATGTTTGGTTCTTAATAAAAAAAAGAAGCTTTTAGTATAAAAACCGGTGCAACATTTTTCAAACACGTGGGGTGCTGTAGACGTCTTCACAGGCTATAACGCCGTCCAACTAATGGCCTACCATCTCCATCGCCCTCGCAGATCAGTTAAAACTCTGCTTTTATGTGCCAGCAATGAGTATGTGCAGTCCTCTTTGGGATGACTGTCCTAGATTTAAAGGCTTGTCAGACACCACTAGCCCTTTATTTTTCCATAAACTTGTGCTTTTTTTAAAAAAAATCTTTTGCATTTTTCACTGGGGAATTCCTGCAGCAGGAATGGTGTTACAACGGATTATACGAAAAAATGTCCACAACTGGGAGTTGAAATGGAAGGCTCCTTCATCTCTGCCTTGCAGCATCTTTTGTTGTGATGCCTGTGTTGCAGCACTGGAGTGCAAACGTATCAAAATACACAAGAATTTTAGAATTGCAGGTTTTAAATTTTTGATACTCTAATGCGAGTATTCTATTTAATAAAGGCCCAGCATGAAGTTGATGGTTCTGGCATTTAACAAGCTCTCTGTAAATGTCATTATAATTGGCATCAGTTGAATGTCTGTAGGCATCTGCAGCTAATCAATGCTCCTTGGTAGCCAACAAGGTCACGGTTTTGTCTGAGACAGGAAATGGAGATATTCAATGCTGACAAGTCACTCTGTGATTGTGTCAGCCGCTAAGATACATAATTCAGTGCTTTTAAACTGGACCCGTCTGGTGCAGCGAGTGGTGCTCGTGTTGTTTCTTTAGTACATCTGTCTCCTCGTCACTCCTGGAGGCTGACATCTCTCTCAGCGCCGTGGCACGATGGAGGAAAGAGCACCTCCGTGGCACAGGTAAACCCGCCAAGAGATAGAAGGCCTCCTCATGAATAAGTGATTGTGACACGCGGCAATAATTTGCATCTGCGTAAAAGTGACGCATCAGCGCTTTTGTCTGCTGAGGAAGTCTAGAGGTGCGTTTATATTTTATTATTTAATGGGAAATGGCTTTCATTAACAGTGGCGAACCAAAAGGTGTTGACAGCGATGCACCGACTTGTCAAGCCGATCACAGCCTGTTTTTCAAGCCGATCACAGCCTCTGCCTTTTTTTTTTCTCTCTAATTAGGCATATGCTGCAAGCATCATAACAAACGCTGAAACAGGTTTGTCCTTGCCTAATCCGGGGAACTAATTTTTAAGGTTATTATGCAAATCGATACTGTTTACAAACATGAAAGCTGGCGTCCTATTTTTGATCTGCCACATCGGTTGTCGATAGCTTAAAGCCCAGCTCGGCAGGTGTCATGTCAATAACAACCAGCAATCGATCGTTGCCAGTCTGAGGGGGATTGGGACTGCAAGGCCTTGCTGTGTAGAGGGGATTTTCATCAGGCTGAGGCACAGCCACAATACACCCTTAAATCTTCTGTGCATAGACACAGCTGCAGATGACACTGTGGCTGATGTCAAACTAAAACAGGACAGATGTTTTATGGCCTTTTCTTCTCATAAAAATGTAGTGATTGAAATCAAAACAGCAAGATCTTTTATTTTAGATCACACGTCTGTGACTTTGTACTCAGTAGAATCTGAAAATCTCTCCATATTGCTCATGTGCACATTAAGACGATCTAGTGTCAAAGATTTAAAGGTGATTTGCACTGGTAGTGTCTGCGCACAAATTAAACAAAAATAAATTTAAAAAAAGACACGCTCATATGTCACAGTTTCACAAACTGTGCTACTGGAGTTAATCACTGATGTATACAAGACTAACTGAAGCACTCCATCCTGATCACACAATAATTGCTTTACTCCAACAACTTTGTAACTTTTTTGCAAATGATGCGAAATTTCATAGTGATATCAAACATTGTCCTAAAAGCATGTACTGTGTAGGTAGCTACTTGTACAAAGTGTGTACGGCTACATTGTTTTTGAGTTGCAAGGAAAATGCTATATTTTGACACATCTACAGTAAAGTTTGAGAAAGATACAGTACAAAGCCAGGATCAGGTCCCTCATGACGGCTCCACGGAGATCAGCTATAAGGTTTGCTTACATTTTCTCTGATGCTGCCTTTTCGTCAGGATTAATAGTTTAATTTTGCTGAATATAAATAGATTTTTATAGTAGATATTGCAGTCTATATAAAAACACATTTATTTTAATCATTAAAAATAAATATGATTTTTTTTTCTGATTTAAATTGACCACAGATTTGATCTATGTTTTACACTGGACACCCCCAAACAAACATCTAAAGACTGATAGCTGTAAATGATAAAAAATAGAACTGCACTTATAAAATTGCTGTCCATATGGTAATTGTTGGACCAGCATAAAGGACCTTGTTGCCCCTGGCAGTACGCCGTTCCGGTTGGCTCCTTTCAAACATTCATCTTGGCATTCTCATGCATATTACACCAGCTGTATACAACACACTATAATTTGAGTTAGGGAGGAGATTGAGCCGAGTTGGCAACACTCAATTTACACAACTTGAACTGCTTTCACTAATCATCTTTTATGGAATCTATGTTTGACTTTGACTCAGTGGCTTGTAAACAATAAGCATCTTTTTTACGACTGCCGTGGCGCCGTGAACATTTCCAAAGGAGCAAAGTTCTTTTGATTTTCTTTTTTTCTCTTTTGTTTCACATTGTGCACCTGCCAGTCACAGTTGTGGGACAAGAATGAATCACCGCCATACATCCATGATCAACAGACGCATGCAAGCTGTGTTGGCTGAAGACAACTAGATATGTATCATAGGTAGCAGCCTTTGGATTCAGCGACTTCAAAGCCCGAAAGGTTAAAGAAAGGCAGTTGTCGTGTTCACTTCCTGGTTCTAATATGTCCGCAGCCTTTAAGTTGGACTTCCGATGCCAAACATGTTGGGAGACTTCATCCTGGTGAAGTTTTCATTTTGTCTGCAGGTTAAAAAACTGTAAGAGAGGAGATGCCAAATAATTAGTGATTGGACTTGTCATTAAAGACCTGTGTGTTATATGTATGTTGTGACTTCCATCTGTTTTCTGTCACATATCTGAGATCGCAGTGGCAGCAGACTAAGTCCAAACTCTCCCAACGTTTTCCTGCTCCCCCTGGGGGATCTTCCCAAATCAGATGAGGTACATAATCTCTCGTGATCCGTGTCTACCACAGGGTCTCCGACAAGTTGGCCGTGCCTAGAGAACCTCCAAAAGAGGCATTCTGATCGGATGTCAAGACGATCTCAACTGATTTCTTTTGACACGAAGGAGCAGCGATTCTCCTCCGACATCGTCTGGATGTCCGAGCTCCTTAACCCATCTCTAAAAGTGTGGTAACAAGTTGTATTGACTTATGGGTCATAAATGTTAGGCTCGACTTCATTAGCTTTTACAGTTTTGCTTCTCAAGACAATTGATTTTCAGTTGATCAAACTGAAACTAGAGACCAATTTTAAGATTTCTTTCCCTTTTTTGCACAACACATTCAACTTCAATCTAAGACTTTATCTTATGATTTTAGCAGAGCTTTTCATTAATAAAACAACTTTGCTTTTCTGCTAAGAAATTAAAATTGTAAGCTTCCAAACTGAGAAAAGAGCAGTTTCAAATAGTTTTTTTCCCTTCACTTTTTTTCCTCTATGACTACTCTGCAAGGTTCAAATCTTTGGTTTTCTCCAGTGATTTCAGTCCAGCCGTTCATTTATCGAGTAATTTATTCATACATTTATTTGAAGCTTCGCTCAATAGCATCTGACCCCGGTGCCCCATCATCCGACTCTCCCTTCCGAGACAGAGCGCAAGCGGTCCCTCAAGAGTGAGGGAATGCAGGTCAGAGGCAGAGTTTACTCGGGGAGGGGGCGGGGGCAATTTTCGGAACGCGGTAGTGTTTAGTGGGTAATCATAATGTGATAGCGCTCTAGCTGCTGGGGTCATGTATGCTCATGAATGTTAAGGAGGACTGTTTTAAAGGCCTTCAAAATTACCCCTGATATCAAACAATGACCTTTTGTAGAAACTGCAACATGCTACGTTGATTAGAATTTCAATGTGTGCGGGTCTGCCAAATTTCACATCCGGAAACATGCTAACCCGCTCAAATGTTTCTTGTGCGGATAAAAAGAAAGTATAGTATATTTATATATAACTGTAGGCTGTGTGGGATTTGAAACAATAGGATGTTTCAAATTAGATCTACTTGTGGTATAAATTTGAAGTATATGCCCTATAAAACACCATCCGACCTAGATGTTCACTGCCAACGCCTGTTTACCAGAAATCACTAAATCATCCATCACTTGACATGGAGAATCAATACTGCAGTGAGGTTACCAATTAAGCTCCATGTGTCTTTTAAGTCTGCTCCACAGATCAAAATCTTATGTTCCTATGTTTGCACTTTAAATTAAAATACAAAGAGGTTTATAGATCTATTTATAATGTTCAGCATCAGCTACTTTTCTTTTTTCCTTCACAATAACCAAACCTTCAAATGCTTATGGAACTCGGTCTTGGAAGTTAGAATACACAAGACTTCGTCACCAATGAAAACTTTCAGTTAACTCGACGAAGCACACATCCAAGGAGTTCAGCTCTTATCAGAGAGCAGGATAATTGTTGAAACAGGTGTAACTGTCGAAGTGTCAGCGTGCGTCTCTGTGTTCTGGTCCCCGAACCAACCTCCGCCTATGACTCCATCTCATAAGTCTTTCAGACAACCTTGGTGTGATTTCTTGACAAAAGCACACTCGCTCTCAAGGTGCACTCGAGCGCGATATAAAAAGGGACAAAGACAGAGCCTGAAAGAAGATAGGAGAAGAAATGGATTTCTTCTCTAATTATGCAAGAAACAGAGACTTTGTGAAGATAAAGTTGGGTGACACAAGGGCATATTGAGGGACACATTCACTTTAGGAAGATTTTTCAAAGTGGGAGGCACAAATGGATGTTTGTGCTATGAGCTATGGCTGCTAATTGGTGCAAACGTAATGAATGCAGGGCGCTGTGTGGAGACAGATGCTTTGTGCAATGTGGCAGATTTCAGTGGCTGCGCGTCTCTCTCCATCGCTGGAACATCAAGAAGAGGAGAACATTTGGCAGGTCACAAAATTATGCGAGGAAAAGGGGAAGCCCATGAAGAAGAAAAAAATGTAAACAGTTGTTTGTTTATTTCTTTCGTTAATTTATGGGTGACTGTGTGTATGTGTTTGCTTGTGTGTGTGTGTTGAGTGTGAGAGTTAGCCGTTCTCAAGCGCTTGTCTATTTGTTTGAGCCATCGCTTTTGTTTTGGCTTTCTTGCCTCGCCAGCTCTGTGGCTCTCAATTAGCGTGCAAGCCTCAGGGACCTAATTAACCAGTTCAATTAATAAATAATTTTCTTAAAAATCCCATACAAGCCATTCTGACATTTGTCAGCCACTCAGGCGCTTTTCAGTTTGTCTGTGTGTGTGTGTGTGTGTGTGTGTGTGTGTGTGTGTGCGTGCGTGTAGGTGTGTGTGTGTGTGTGTGTGTGTGTGTGTGCGCGTGAGAAAAAGGGAGAGAAAAAACGGAGAGAATGATTAGCTTGTTTGCAAGCTATGCTTATCTCCCAGGTGGCTGATGCAGGGGACAGTGCTGTGTGTGTGTGTGTGTGTGTGTGTGGTTGGATGAAGAGGGGCTTACTCGCAGCGCGGGACCCCACAGCAGAGGAGGGCCCCCGTGACCTTTTATCGAGTGTCCAATCAATAATGTGCGAGCGTCCATCTCTTTTGAGTTGCAGCCTGAGCCCGGGCTTCTGAAGGCCTTTGGCAGCAGCAAAGCTGGATGGGAACAGGCTACACAGTGGGGCAAAAGAGTCCTTGGGGGGCCAGGAGTGGAACAGAACCAACCGCCTCATGTCATTTACTCATAATGATGTCTTCCTTTAGTTGAAAATGGAGGGTGCGGGGGGGGGGG
>NW_022280034.1:7444914-7492090 GCF_004355925.1 Anarrhichthys ocellatus
GGGGGGGTGTGGCTGTGTCCCAGCTAGCCACCACAGATTCAGCCTCTCTCTTCCTTTGTCTGACGGTGAAAGCATCTTCTTTGGTCTGTCACCGGGCTCTGTGATTAAGGAGTAGAAACAGACCCCGGCTTTTTTCACATTACAATCCCATTTAGTGTTTCTTATCATAGCCATCTATCTGGTCACATGTTGGGATGGAGTTGTATTTCATTGTTTCGTGAACCATAACGTATATTCCCTTGTGGGCACAATGGGACAGATGTGCTTGTTTAATTTGTAGCATTATCTCCAAACATCGACATTACAGGATCTGGTTGTCACCGCCAAAGAGCCAGCGCTGATGGATCCGACTGTGTACCAGTGTTCATTAAACACACTCCAAACAGCCTTCAAACCGATTCTATTAGTGGCTGCCTCTAGAACAAGAGCCGCCTGAATGCAATTTTTGACCATGAAATGCTCTTTAAGCAGATGAACGGGACTTGAAAGATGAACGGGAATTGAAGTTTCCTTTTTTTTTTTCTTGAAAATGCCAGTGAGGAGTCAATCACTGGATATCAAAGCGGCAGGGACACACAAGAAAATCCAGTGATAATACATGGGCTGCCCACACTCACTGATAAAGATGGCCATCGCAAGTATCAGCGCCGACACAAAGAGCAGACACCGGCCTTTCAGCGAGCGGCTAGCTGTCGCTCCGTATTAGCTGCAGGCATACGACGACACTTTGCGTTGAATTTAGATCCTGTTTGCTGTGTAGCTGTGCAGAGGGAGTCCAGAGACTTCTCCAAGACACTTGGCTGACCCACACTGCCTACAGCAGTCAGCATATGGCTCCCTGGTCTGGCTTCATCGTATACGTATGCTGCAATTTATTTTTTACACCGTTCTACTGAGAATACCCACACAAAATGAAGCTGTTTGACTAAGGAAAAATATATTCTGGCAGCCAGATAAGAAGAAAAGCGAGTTAAATATACCAGCAGACAAATAACTATTAAAGTCTGCATGTTCACATTAGGCATCATCTGCGATAGTCATTCCTCATCACAACTGGGCTGGAGAGATTTCAGCAGATCGATCGGTAAAGTAAGTGTGTGAAAGAGAGTATGAGTCAAAAGGGGATCTGAAGGTGGGCTGACAGATGGAGGACCTAAAGATGGAGAGATCACTTTTGTTCCCTGTCAGGTTTGACCGAGGCCTTCTCTGCACAGAGGTGACTGTTGCACTCTCTGGCGCCCTCCAACTCCCCCCTGAGATCACTCCACTCAACTCCACTGCCTCCGCTTTGATGCAAAAGGGGGGTTATTGTGTAAATATTTTGCTTGAGCATTTGAGCATCTTAATCTTCCATAAGGTGATCTTTGGAGTGGAGCAACACGGGGTGCTGATGTTCAGAGGAGCTCCCAGTTGTAGAAAGAAAGAGGGAGCGAAAGAGACAGAGGAGAGAGGGAGAGGAAAAAGAAGGTCTGTGTACTTGCTAGAGTGCTGGGAGCTAGAGTTCACTACGGGGGCGTAAGTGTGTCAAGAAGAGCGCTTTTCCCCCATCCGCACGCCCCGGGCCCTCTCCACAACATTAAAAAGCATAAACAGTCAATACTGAATGTAACTCAGAGAAAGAGCAAGAGAGAGAGCGTGGAAAAAAAAAAGAAACAAGTACGAGAACGCAAGGGTTTTTCAAGCGTTACACAACATAGTGAGATCAGAGAAATGGAGGCTGGGCTGTAGTGTATAGTTGCAAAGCTTTCTGATGGAGGAAGGGAGCCTCTCCAAGTGAATCATTCATTGCGGGCGGCAGGGGTGTAAATATGAAGGGGAGGGTTGAAGGAGAGCGGGATCAAGGAAATGCACACCTGGTGCAAGACAGGGGTCAGATTGGCCCAACACAAAAGGAAACGAGAAGGGAAAAAGAGAATGAGTTGTTTGGCATACCTCCGTTTAGACAGCAGCAGCAGCAGCAGCAGCGCTTCTATCAGTACGCTTGGGCAAAGCAGGACAGAATGGAGTAGGTAGTGGGTGCATATGGTGTTAGGCTGTCTGTGCCGATACACATGCTGAAAACACATGCTTTCTATGCCGATGATAGGGAGGCTCGTCTTCTTTAATTTATTTATTTTTAAGTTTCAAACGTTCAACATTTTAGACTTCCAGTTTGAGATGTGAGGGCTTGTTTATCTGTGGCACATTGTTCTTGCTCATAATCGCTCAGGAGTCTAAAATCAGTCGCTCCCTCTCTCAGGCTCTTACAAGTTTTTCAAACGATATCCACCCAGATACTCGACACCTGGCTGGCTGACTTCAGAGCTGAAATCAGTGGAGAAGTCTGTGTGTCTCTCAGTCGTTTTTAATCATCCATTCAGTCACTCCTCACATGTTGAAGCCTATATATGCATTCGGGGGAATCTTTCTCTATAGACAGATCTTAAAGACGCAGAGTTTACTTTACCGGAGAGCAGGTGTGGGACGGCTGGCACAGCATGGTGCTGGTTTGAGGACATGTGCGAGTCATTGCTTGGTGTGTATGTGATCAACTACATCACAATGGTTCTTTTATTTGCATAAAGGAAATAACTCTCTGCTAGATACCACAGGTCAGCCAGGTAAGATTATTTGTTTAAAATATCTTTATCCTTGAAATGACAACAAAGAGAAATGTCCACATGATCGCAAAGAAAAAATGTAAACAAGCATATGGCGCTGCCAATATTTTCAAGGTTATCCAACTTATTCTCAAGTCGTGGACGAGTGTTTTCCTCACAAAACAATTCCACCTTAATCCAAAGACATTCAGGCCACATGTACTGTTTTCCTCCTTGAGAAAGTGTTCTCCTGGTTTACGGCCAAACAAAAGTTACTTCAGTGCAAAGTGCTGTTTGAGCCACTTTCCTACCAGAGCAAGACTCCATATTTTAAACATTTGGAGGAGGGAACAATATCTATGAAAAGTATGAAATTTGATTTCTACCCCACGGAATAGGCCGTTTCCTTCTGTTGTCAAACAGAATGACTAAACATGTTCATTCACATGCTCCCATGGTAGGACGTTATTAATTTATCACTTCTGAGTTATCAGTGCTCTTGTGTGCGCGCGCACACACACACACACACACACACACACACACACACACACACACACACGTTTGCTTTTCGATGATTGACAATGTGATAAATTTTATTTGAATATGGCTGACATGAATTATGTAACCAGGGAGACTGGTGGCTTTGTTGCTTCCCTCTAGCTCTTCGCTTTTCCTCCAAGATAACATACAGTTGATAATTTACAGTAGAACACATTCTGAAACTATAAAGAAAGATATAGCGACAAAGCTCCAAAGGGGAAAAAACAGAGCGCTTCAGTGCAGCCAGCTGAGCTGATTCTGAGAACTGCAGAGAAGTAGAGAGGAGAAGGTTCCCGGTGTGGCAACGCAGCAATAAGGTTAGGCGGTTGACACTTTTGACACTGGAAAATGTTTTTTCTTGAATTCAGCTCTGATGGTAGTGATGAGGTCTCAGCAGACTGGGTTAGGCCCCCAAAAAAAGAAGAGAAAAATAAACACAAATGAAAGAAAAAGAAAAAGCACAGCACTCGTGGTATCTGATGTTGATAGCTGTGGCGAAAGACAACCTTTGAAAGGCTTGAGGAAAGTGACAATGCTGTATGTTTTTTCCTTGTTGCTGCTCCTCCAGACGGCCAACATAAAAAAAAACTAAAAAAAAAACTTGTCTGATTGGTCTGAAAAGACTGTCAAATGTCAAGCAGTTATCAAACAGCCGACATGTTTTCTTTTAAAAAGAAACCGGCAGAAGGAAAAGCCTAACCTTTCGGCGAGTGAGTAGAAGTCACTCATCCCATCATGTGCGGTACTCCACACAAGAAGAACCCCTTGCTCTTTACAAGGCTTACACTTTCCCCTCTGATTCAAATCTATATAGTTGTTGACACAAGTTGTCTTCGGCTCAAATAGATGGATCTGTACAAATACCTAATTCCAGGGAATTATTTATTTGGCGGGTTGCAACACAGAGCCAAGAGGACAAACCCCAACAACTCAAAAAATAAATAAAAAGAGTTTGCAGGAACTCAACATTAAGACATTTCACTGTACAATAAGAAACCCTCACAGAGCTCAGCATAAACAGGCCTTTCCCTCAATTCTTGGTCACTCTTTGATCTGTAAATGCTTCAAGGTCTTTTTTTCCACACCCCTCGCTCTCCTGCATCATGTTTACATTTCAATGCGGCCGGCACAGATTTCATGTCATAATCATCGGCCCGGACTGACAGGAACAGCTTGCTCAACACTGGGTTGTACAACTGTATTTGTGCTGTTCCAGTTCCTGTGGCTGATGTTGTTCAACTCCCCTCACACAGAGCGGTGCTTGTACCAAAAGGGAGATGGGACGACAATGTCCTTGATTTTCAAAGCGACTTGTTAATGCCCTCATTTTCATGTACACCACTGAATCAATTCAATTCTTTTCCGCGGCATTGCACTGTTCAAACAAACTTCTGCACAACTTTCACATGAACCTACATTTCTATTCTCATTATTTTTGATTTTATTCGGAGGAAGTCTCTTTGTGCTTTGTGCTCGCTGCGTGGGGAGGTCAGAGATCAGGCTGAAGCTGGCAAGGATTCAGTGTCTTGCTCAAAGACACTTTAGCAGACTGGGTGCTCGCTACTGTGGGCCTCGAGCCCAGCTATACTGCCCTGCGACCCAACGCTGACAGTTGATATGAATCTCAAAGACACTGTTACACTGAATATTTTTATCTTGCACTTCTGCTCTTGGATTGTCAAAAGAGACAGAGTAATCAATGACTCTTATCTCCAAATCGGAAATTACAACATCTCCGGCAATGCTTAAGGTGACCTGTAACTGAGGGAGAACACTATAAATGAAAGTATCGGCAATAAAGTGAATGAGCTAATTACTAAAGAGGTAAGATAGAGGTATATATGTATCGAGGAAATATATCACACTAAACAATAATACAGCTTTTTCATTTGTCCTATATATTTTTTAGAGGATGGGGTTTTGTGTTGTCACACACTCCTCCATCTAAGAGCGGTTGAAGCGCATCAGGGGGGCTGGAAAGAGAGTTTTCACAGCCAGATATCTCTGAACCTTGCGTTGTTGAGTCGTCAGTATTGATCAAAAACACACTATCCAATATTTTAATTTTCAGGCACAAAAATCCCTCAAAATCCACCTTTAATGCTGACAACTCATCTTTTCGAGGTAGATGGATTTTTTTTTCTGTTTGTATCCTGCAGCCAGATTCAAAGTGGTCACCTGCTTTTTTTTTTTTTTAAACACCAGCAGCTGACAAGGCCACAAACATCACATCTGCATTTTCAAAGAAAGGTGAGGCCGGGACAAACTCTGTACTTTGGAATTTCACTGCATTGAAGGGAGGTGATAATTAACATTAATATGTACAGCTGGCTCTTTAAACAACTCTTGCCGTGCTGCCTTTGGTGTCCTGTTGAGAGGGTGTCTAAGCAGTGCACCATCAATGGCAGGGAACAAAGCCAGAGAAAATATCAAGTCTTTTTCCACAACTGCCTGCGTGCCTTGCACTGCCTTAAGATTAATCTAATTTGGTCTTTATTGAGAAATGGGTAAGAGCAGTTTTGTTTTATTTATGTATGTTTTTTCCTCCTCTGCTCCTTTCCTTTGTTGCTTCTCCTCGGCTGCCTCTGACAAAAGACAGCCAGCCTGCCAAGCCCGGTGTTGCTCTGGGACGGACCTGTCAATCACTCCTGACGGCACCCTGACAACATGTACGTTAAAATTTCAAACGGGACTCAAAGGCGGCGCGTGACAGCAGAGCCTTTGAAAGTGGCTGTAGCGCGCGGCGACAGCCAGAGGAGTACGGGTGGAAAACAAACTAGAAAACAACAGTGCGCAGGGAGAAGAGAGAGAGAGTCAGAGACAGAGAGGGAAAGAAAAAAAAAAAAAAGTTAAAAGCAAAACAGTGAAGAATGTGGGTCTTGATGATGGGAATTGGCATTAGATTCTCTCTTGGTGTCTCATTGTTTTTTAATTTGGTTGAAACTCCCCTGAGTGGAGAATATGGTCTTCCAGGGACTCAGCTGAAGGCCCGCTCTCGCCGCAGTCCAGGGACAGCAGCGACAATCTCCTGCTCCTCTGAGGCGTCGCTCAGATCAAGTCAAGCCTCTTATGCATCTCACTACCCTATCCTTCAACACAAAACAACTGTGCATGAATGTTAATAACATTCTTGATTCCATCTCGCACACCTTGGCTTCATGGCTGTGCAATTTATTCCCAGTAGAAATGGGAACCAGCGCTTTCCACTGAGATAAGCCTTTTCTGTAGAATTCATAAATCTAAGATTTGTAGCTTCCAATACCAACAAGAAAATGGACCGTAAATTGAGATTCTGCTGTCCTGAATGCCCCAGCATGAAATCCTTTTAAACACTGTGTATCCACAAACATTTGCCTACGAGCAAACAAGTGGCATATGGCGTACAATGTCGCACACGCAGGCTTGAGGATGTACTTTCAAATGATCACCCGGCACACCACACAGACACAAACCACCACCACCTCTTCAACATGGCTAAATGAACAGTGCAAAATGGGGTCCAGCAAAAAGGCCCGGGCTGTGCCAGACCCTATGGGAGAACTGCCATCTCTGCAGTCCTGCAGTTTGTGCACTGATCCTTCAGTCAGCATCCACATCTGCAGTTCAAAAACACACACTGACTTGAAACTACTACAAAGCTAACTGTTCATTGTCTGTCTGAGAATTTGAGTGACCATGCTGTGTGTGCGTGTGTGTGTACATGAATGTGTGTGTCGAGTCTAAGTTTGTTTGAAACTAGAATTCTAAAATCAACTCTTACGCTGTTTGTTTGTGTGTGTGTGTGCGTGTGTGTGTGTGTGTTTGCAGCGAACACGTGTGTCACTTCTACAAACAAGTGGCCAAGCAGCAGCATCTGTGCTGGGACACAGGTTATGCCAGCCTGTTAGTGATTTTTCTTGATTTTTTTTTTGTTTCCACTTCTCCCTGGGTAAAACTATGTCTAAGCACTGATAGGCTTCAGTTCAGACAGGAGCTATGGCACTGACACACACACACACACACACACACGCAGAGCAACGTACCACATGAATTCGTGCCATTGTCTAACTCATGTCTGTATACGCGAGTCCAAGCCATACTTACAAATGTATACATGCACGCAAACAAACACACATACAAGCTGCTCAGAGATATGGCTGTGGTATAAAGAACTTAAAACGGCCATCCTGCAGGAAGCCAATGCTTTGGCTTCTAGTGCCCTCTAGTGCTTGGAACTACCTGGCAAATTACTTGGGACATGTTCTGAAACTGCTCAACTGTGAGGACAAACCGGGTGCGATTGAAATGTGTTAGAACTATTAAAAACAATATATTTTGACCAACTTATGTTTAAAAAAAAAAAAAAAAAAAAAAAAAAAAAAAGCTCTTTCGAAATTAGTTTAATTCTAACATAAAGGTGGCTATTTACGTACAAATCCTGAATGATTTTGATAAGAGTAAAGCGGAGGGAAGTCATTTCAGAGAACAATAAATAAATCTCATAAACAATTAAAAACATTACAATTGTCATATCTACTCTGCAAATTCTGCTATGGGCATTTCTGCAGTTCAAAAGAGGCAAAAGTATAATTCCACTGATCAATTTTCATACATAACAAAGTTGATATTTTTCATGGCTTTAACTATTCATATTTAGATATATTTTACATATATATTTTGAATTTGTCAACATCAAGGATGATACTAAAATAATTACCCCATATGTAAAAAACGTGAGAGTGAATTAACTTTGTTTTTGTAAGTAAAAAAGTTGCTATGCTAAACAACATGTTCTTTACACAAAGCTGGCTGTGGGAAAACCACATTTCTAATACGAGCCTGTCTGATCTGTTGAGTCCCATCAAATTGCTTTGTAATAAGATAAATCAAATTTCAAGCTTTTATTTTATATTAAAAAAAATCAATACTATTGCAGGACTAAGTTCATTTTAACATGTTCTAAATAATGTTTCTTTATTATTAAGAACTTAACAGCTGCAAAAAAAGAATGAAATACATTTTCACTTTCTTTGTTTAGTTTGTTTGGCTGACAGTAATAACTCCTAGTCTGATGAAAATTAATCTCTTATGGATTTTAATCACATGAATGTTTCTGGTAGCCAAGTTGTAAAACAGTGATTTATAAATACATAGTTAAACTGGTTAGTAGTTACAATAGTTTGTTTTAACTGGGTCTTATGGGAAAGTGATTTAAAGCTTATATTATGAGTGTTATACTGTGTGCTCATAAGCAAACGAGTGCTTCTGGACCAAAAAAAAAAAAAGCATCCCGGTATTATGCTCTCTCTTTTGTATTATTAATGTGGTGCACAGGAAAGGCCTTTGAAAGACTGGTAACATTATTAAGGTGCCATGAACTACAAACAAAATCTTTGGCATAAAATGTGACTTGATCTTTCATGTAACTGGGTAACACAACACCTTCTTTTTTTTTTCTTCCACGTGTTTATCCCCTCAAATGATTAATTTCTTCAATCGATCATGTTTATTGCACATAATTTTGCAAATAAATCATTTTTATTTCATGTCACATCATGGAACATCTTCCCCTGTGAGAATACTGTACATTTTTAGATAAAACAATAGTTTAGACTGTTGGATACAAAAGTTTTTGCTTATATCTGAAGAAATTCATTATATTAGAGAAATAAAATACAACGTAAAAATCAATTCGCAATCCTAGTCTTAAGTTAAAAAAATTAAAAAGACAATAAATCTTGTTATATTTAACTACAACCAATACAACCTATTACATATTTAGGGCAGCTAAGGTCACTCTCTTTGAGCAATTGGGTGTTCCATGTGAGGACACTCCGTCTTATCTACTGCTTAATTTAATATAATAAGGAAGGGCTTTTGTAAATCATATGCGTGTATTTTTTTGCGCATGCATGATAGAGCCAGCAGAGGTGGGATTTGAGAGGCACCTCAAAGCTATGATTATCCTGAGTGTCTCTGCCCAATAATGTTACCTGCTGGGACAGCAGCACTGCTCCTCTAAATAAATTGCAAGTGGCCTTGGGCAATAAGAGGAACCCTCCTTTGATCTGCCTGACTGCCAACCAGGAAAATGTGCAGGCAGTCAATCAAGCTCTTTAAGGCTTTGCAACAATGGAGCCGACCCCAGTTTATTATTTATTTTTTAAATTGATGTATTTCATTATCACAAGGTGATACTTGCTGGGGAGGGAGGGGGAGGGGGAGGGGAGGGGGGCAACATGATCAATAATTGATATGCGGTGTGAAAGAGCTGATTTGCTGCCTCTCCTCTGGTGCGCTTGTCACTAGCTGTTGTCAGAACACATTTGCTTTGATGACAAATTTGAAGAAGTGAACAACAGCATCGCATCCGATTACAAATTTAGTGAGTGGTGAAAGGCAGCGGCCCCTTCTCGCTGAGGCTCTGTTTGTTCAGGGCGCTCAGGAGGGTTGACTACCGGGCTCTGAGGTGAGTTACAGTCTTGTAAGCGGAGAGATGAGAAGGGGGTTGAACTTTTTTTTGTCATGTGTCAGTAAACAGCGTGACTTGTTTGAAAGGCACCTGGATTACAGGGTGAAAAGTTGCTCTTTAAACCTTTAAAGCTTTTGGGGCATGGGAGACACGCCACGTCAAAACAGAGTGTGGAGATGAGGAGTGAGAGCAACTAAAAGCCATCACTTCCCCTAGTGTGTCTGCTGAAAGACGAAGGACTTGTCCTGCTTCTTACAGAGTTTGGGTCACACTGTGTGGTGGAGCATCTCAAATCGATTCAGTCACATAAAGGCGAGATGCTCGAGTGATTTGAACAGTCCAGGTTTCCTGAAAGACAGCTTGTCGTAAACAAGAACACGATTTCTCTTTCACAGTTGCACCTAAATGATCACCTGCAGGTCGTCAGAATGCAACTAAGAGAAAAATCCTGATGGTGATTTCATTGCTAAGAGTAGTTCTTAATTAGCCTAAATGTTTTTTTTAATTACATGTACAGAGTGGAGATTTAGCACAAACTTTAAAACTAAATCCTGATGGGGAAACAGTTCAACACAAAAATCTCAAAGACGGGAAAACAAACAACATATCAACAACTCAACATAATTGACAGCTGCATCCATTTGCTCGGTCCAAGCCCCCTCCTCCTGCTTTTTCCACTCTGTTCTTCCAACACCATTTCCTCTTTTAATTATCCCCCAGCAAAAAGATGGAGCACATCAGACGCATCGCGGTAAATCCTGGCCCTGGCACAGGCTCATAGTGGCTCCTGCGTCTGGCAATCCCGATAGAGCCTGCGCGCTGGCAGTGACAAGAGAGGGAGGATGCCTGGAGATTTCCTGACAGAAAAAATGGAGAGGATGATCTCTCAGCAAAAGAGAGGTCCTCATTCTACTCCCGGCGTGGGAGGCATTTTGGCAAGCGCTTTCCGATCATACCACATTTTCAGCACCAGATTAGCCAGTTCTCAGGAGCAAAACTCGCATAGACCCCTTGTTTACACCTCAGTACCACAGTGTTTCTGTAATGACTGTTCAGAAAAAGAGCACATTGGAGGCACTGCAAGCACGCCTGCTCTCCTATCTCTGCCTACAACATTTTAGGGGTGAGACTTATTGTATATAGCAGGGTCAGAGAGACCATGGTTTGGATTAAGGGAATATGATTTGTTTTGAATTGAAAGAAGTCTCCTCTGACCTGAAATGTGTTTTACTGAGTGAATTGCACATTCACATTCTAATTAGGTATCAGCTACACGGATGGGGTGTTTCTTTTGGAAGCCGGGGAGATGAAAAAGGTTGCAAGTTAACTAGTGCTGGGGCTGCTATCTGTCAAAGTTTCTCCAGTCTCTGTGGGGTGCACATCAATCACCGAGGTCCCCGACTGACAGTCATTCTGCGGGCTAATAGTGTCGTCATCTCCCACGCGATTACACAGATTGCACAATGAGATCCTCGGACACAATGGAGCTGCAAATCTAGCCCCCCACTCTGTTCCCCTCTCCTTTCCTTTTCTTCCATCATTCTGAGATGAAGAGTGGAATGCTCCACAGCGGGTAGCTTTCTTCTCCTCCGGGGGGAACCGAGAAAGCAGGCAAGGGCCTCTGTGATGTTACTTTCCCTTCAGGGTGGGGAGGAGATGTCTTGTAGCGCAGCTAAAGATGATCATTTGAGAGCCTGTGAAACAAGGTTCCCCTCTGGAAGCCACAGAGACGTGGAGAGAGCCAAGGTCCCAACTAATGAGTTAGGGTTAGCTGATGTTCCTCAGTGATGAAAACAAGAACAATGACAATGAGTCAGTTTTATTCCTGGTTTAGGCACTGTATTGCACCTCTGTTACATTATGCTTCTCTGAATACAGAGGTCAGAGGTCAGGCTGAGCAGCAGCCTTAGAGGAGGCAGAGTCCCGCTCAAAGACACCTGAGAAAAGTGAACACTTGCTTCCGCACCATGCGGCGCTTGAACACGTGCGATCCAGCCAGAGTATGATTCCCCTGTCATTCCGCTGCCCTCTTGCATCAGGAGTACAAAGGTTTTACATTTAGCCCGATGAAAGAAACCATTAATCTAAGAATGAACATATGAGGAAAATCTACACATTTGTGTCTTATATGTTCTGATAAAACCTTTCCGCCGGAGTAAATAGTCGCTCAAGAAACTCACAAAAACAAAAACAACATCCCATCTGATAATCTGCCACAATTACGCTGCACACTGTGATGAAAGGATATCAATGATCTACTTATGTCACAGAAAAAGAGTGCAGCTTCAAACATGAAAGCTATTGAAGCCTATGAGAGTTTCAAGTCAATGAATGATCAAAGGAGCAAAAGCTTATCAACGCTGTTCCTTAACACCGAAACAGTATCATATGGCTCTGGATACGCTTCCACCGTAGCAGTGTTTTTGCCCAGGAACATAATGGCTATTGTGCTTTCTGAAACCATTTGCCTTTTTACACAGTTGAAGCTGCAAAAAAGCACACAAAGTGGAGAGAGGGCACGAGCCCTTTATCCCGATGAAAGGCTAAAGGATGAGACTGACCTTTCTGGCATCAGCTGGGCTTTGGGAACACAATACATGGCGGCAACTCTTTCTGGCCTTTTCCCCTTCAGCTCTGGGCTATGCTTACAAGCCAAAGACTCAAGTCCAAACATCTATCATTTTATACAAAGACTCAAACACACAGATGCCTCGAAACCCCTCCTTTTATATCCCACAAACACACGCACACTGAACAGTTCTGTCTGTACATCTGCAAACAGACCAGTCTCGTCTGGCATCATAGTACAACTGCAGGCTATGGAAGCAAAAAGAGACAACATATCACTGTAGATTACATCAACACAAAAGCTTGACTCAGTCCACAGTATCAAAACCACTTCCCTGTAACAGGAATTGAATAACAATTACATTGTGACCCGTACGTACTTAGGGAACATACCAATCCAAACTCGCTTAAACTGGGACTGACTGAAAAGTAACTACCATCCAAATTTCCACACTAGCCACATATGAAATGAAATCCTGAAACGGTTAAGTTTTAGTTTAGAGAATGGCCCCCAAAAATGACCTCACGCCATGTACACTTTTAAAGCTTTGTTGTTGGGGGGCCACGTACCTAAAGGGCCTTTGTGTGATATTTCAAAAGGCTGCATCACCAGGTCATGAAAGACCAAGGGTCATACAAACACAGAATAGCAGTTGTGTTTTTGGTTTTTGGGGAGTGGGAGGGGGGGGGGGGGGGGTTGTCAATTCTATAGGTAAACTCTAGCAGACAGGAGAAAAAGTAACCGTGTGCTGCCAGACAAAGGGAACAGCAGTTGGCATCTGAAAAGGTAAAGAGTAGTACTGTAGTCCCTGACGTGTCAGAGGCCTCATCGTCAGTGGGAGAGTATAAAAGGACCTGTAAGTGTGTCTAGGTCTATGGTGCGCTAGACATCCACAGCCCTACAACCATGGGAAAGGTATGAGCTCACATGCAATATAGCAACATTTTTGATGGAGAAGTGGAGAAGGAAAATGGCAGGATTTGGGAACTTGTGTCAGATAGTGTAACAGCGAAAGAAAATGCAGCAATGGGCAAAGAGAGGCACTCAAAAAAGTCCTCATTCAAGTAAAAATATTAGATACAAAAAAATAGAATGGACTGCTAACTCTTGACAACTTATTTGTGAGAGAAAAAACACACTTATAGGTGTTTAATTAAAAGGAAAGCGTCTATGGAGATCAGCAATGATATGGTATCCAAATATGACAGATTCATTGTGTTTGTGTGACAGTAACAACAAAGTTGAATGTGTTCAGATTGGCCGAGCATATAATGAGTTCTTTAAATAGAAGTCAGCTGAAACAATAGTTTCAATTGCCTTGATTTTCACCTGTCAAGCTCTGAAAATAACATACAAGTGTTCAGCAGACAGGAGAGGCTCATACACTAGGTAGGACTCATAAAAAAGTAATTGAGTTTGTTCAAGGGAGAGCAGTGTCCCCTGCAGTTCATTCACGAGTATTGCAACTAGTAGATCTATATACCTAACATTAACCTGAGTGATTTATGCTTCTCTCTCCTTTTCAAGATTATCTTCTACGAAGGCCGCAACTTCCAGGGCCGCCACTGGGAGTGCAGCAACGACTGCATGGACACCTTCAGGCACTTCAACTGCTGCAACTCCATCCGTGTCAGCGGTGGTCACTGGGTGGCCTATGAGAAGCCTCACTACATGGGTTACCAGTACATTATTGGCCCTGGCGAGTACTCTGACCACCACAGCTGGATGGGCTTCAACAACTGTGTACGCTCCTGCCAGATGTACGCCCCTGTAAGTCAATCAAACAGACAGATGGGATCGGTAGTCCTCTCACCCCCCCCCCACTCACCTTGTGCATCAAAGAAATGAATGTCAATCACTGGCCTTTTGATGTCATTAACAGAAACTCAGGCAGGTCAGAGCATAAAATTCTCTGTTGCAAGGCCCACAAGGAGACCCAGTCAGCCTTTAAAAGGGAATATGATACACCCCCCATAAGACTTGGTGCCTTCATTCTAATTCTGTTAGTCACATTGAGTGTTTCTGGCAGTTAAGTGAGGGGGAAAAAAATGTAATTCTGTCATGCTCCAAAAGAGTTGGTGCTCATTCTCATCCGTAGCAAGTAAGTATGTAAGTAAGTGTACAAGTACCCTCTTGAATTTAAAGTTACAGATATCAGCTCAGGGCTGAAAGCTCTACCAAAGAGCTCTCCCAGGTTCACGCCAAAAGAATGATAATAATCGTGCTCTGATTTCTTCCACACACAGTATAGAGGATCCTACAAGATGAGGATCTACAACAGGCCTGACATGATGGGACACACAATGGAGTTCATGGATGACTGCCCTAACCTGTACGATCGCTTCTGCTACCGTGATATTTACTCCTGCAACATCATGGAGGGTTTCTGGATCTTCTATGAGCACCCCAACTACAGGGGACGCCAGTATTTCCTGCGCCCCGGAGAGTACAGGGCCTGTGGTGACTGGGGCTGCCACAATCCCATGGTGGGCTCATTCAGGAGGATGAGGACTGTCATGTAAACTCTATCCATGCGCAACTCAAATTAAAAACTTAATTTTCAAATAACTATGTGCTTCGTGAGCTTATTTTTGAACAAATCCACGTATTATGCAAACATGAGAATGATGTACAACGAGACTCTTTGGCCAAGTAGCACATTTGCTTTATACTTAGTGAACATCTTCAACTGATAAAAGCCTGTTGCTGCTCAATGATCTATGTCACTGTCAAATACCCACTGAAACAAACACCCGACCTTTTCTTTTTGCTGCCCTGCCTATCTTCCCAGTCTGCATGTAGGTTTCTGGCATTCATGCCAATAAAGGCAGATGTTGCAACTCTTATTGTAGCCCTTTGAGAAAGTGCAGTTGTACAGTATTTTCTATAGACAGACGTGGCTTTGACAGAGACAAAGCGGCTGCTGCAGCTCACCAGTCGTATAGAGTTCTGCTGTCTATACAGCCTACTGTGCTGACACGACAAAGCTTTGTTTCACATTTGCAAAGCCCTGATCCCAGCAGGGTCTATAAAGAGGTCCGGTACAGGCTGACATCTGGTCTGGACTGAACTTAACACAGTTACAATGGGCAAGGTAAGCATGCAATTTAAAATCTATACAGTAAAAGCAACTAGAATGTTGTGCGTTATGTGTAGCATGTTGATCATTTGCATCTAAAGGGTAAATAAGCTGCATAGAAACACTCAAAAATAATTTCCTTTTGTCACATAAAATGTGAAAGACCTTCACTGAGTGATAACTTAACCTTGTGTGGGAAGAATTACCATATTTTCATACAGGAAAGTAAGCTAGAAATGGCAAAGAATCGGAGAAATAAAATGTTGACTGCACAATAAGACTTAGTTATACTTAATTAAATTATGCCTTTGTCTTCTGTTGAGGATAGTAAACATTGCAATTATTCAACTGAACTTGGAGTCCTAATTCCTGTAAAAAAATTAAATAAAATGGGCCAAGATTTCTTTTTCTCTTCATTAAAATATACCACATGCTGTTCAGTATTTTATCAAACTTTGCTTCTGGTAGAGCATTGCACTTGCAGTTATTTTGTACAAGAACTTTGTTTGACAAAGCTTACTTGCAAACCTGGCTCAGAATACCAGATGGTTATGGTTATGAATCTAAATGAGAACTAAAAGTTAGCTTTGTTGAAGAGTCTGCAGAGTTGGAAAACACAACTATGCAAATAATAGTTGGTCTTTGACATAACCCCGTGGTGATAACGTCCACCCGTCCCTCACTTGCAGGTTATCTTCTACGAAGAGAAGAACTTCCAGGGTCGTCCCTATGAGTGCAACAGTGACTGTCCTGAGATGCAAAACCACTTCAGCCGCTGTAACTCGATAAAAGTGGACAGCGGTTGCTGGGTGGCCTATGAAAAGCCCAATTATGGCGGCTACCAGTACATGCTGCACAAGGGCGAGTACCCCGACTACCAACGCTGGGCAGGCTTCAATGACTGCATCCGCTCCTGCCGCATGGTGCCACCTGTGAGTTGTAACTGATGCTCTACCCTGTTTGCAGCAATGTTCTCACTAAAGGTTTTCTGTAGATGTGCCAGTTTAAGATCATTTAGTTCTCAAGCCTGGTCCGACTGTTTTCACCACTCTGTGCCAGTACCTGAGGCTATTTTAAAGCACCTCTTTGTACCTTGACCTATAATTGAAGTTAAAAAAAGTGTTTTATGAGGAAAAGAAAAATATGGACTGGGTCATTGGATCAGTTAGTCTATCAATTACTTCAAATTGTCAAGTTATTCTACTGTGGTAATATAAATGCTTATGTTAAATGACATTATCATCATTTCCTCCCTAGTATAATGGGAACTACAGGATGAAGATCTTTGAGCGCTCTGACTTTGGAGGTCAGAATCTGGAGCTAATGGACGACTGCCCGGATCTGAACGAGCGTTTCCACACCCGTGACATCTCCTCTGTCAATGTCATGGAGGGCTACTGGATACTGCATGAACACCCCAATTACAGGGGACGCCAGTACTTCTTGCGTCCTGGAGAGTACAGGAGGCACAGCGAGTGGGGAAGCAACAGCCCCACCATCGGCTCTCTGAGACGCATCACTGAGCTCAACTGATTCCCAGCTCCTTTTTTTTATCCTTATTGAGCCCCACTGTTAAACATCCCTCCCTCTTGTTCCCCTAATGCCAGCACTGTTTCAGCGTGGTCTCCTAACCCAAAATCATACATCTTAATGATGGCGGGTTTTGGTGTGTCTGATGTTGGGTTCTGGATTTGTTGGGTTGCTTTGCATTGTTGGGTGAAGTTCCTCCCCAACTCACAGTGCTCAAGCAATGCTCAATAAATAGTGATGATATTTTTTGCTTTGGTCGTCCCAGAGCAAAATGGTTTGCCTCGCCGGTCCCCAACCTCCTGTCCCACTGGAATCCCAATAAAAGAAAACTTGATGAAAGTCAACTAAAGGGAGCCTTTGTTAATTTTATATTGGCTACTACAGCTGTCACTATAAAAAGATCAGGGGGATATGACTTTTCATAAATCTGAGGAATATTTTACTCTTTATGGTGATTGAACTTAGTTTCATCAGGCCACAGAGTTAGATCGAAATGTAACCACCGAGGTCCTAGACCAAGAGTTTCTACAGTTTGCCGTGATATTGTCATTCCACATACACAAAGAAAAAATATCAAGGAAACAGAAGCTTATTCTTTGAAGTTCGATATTAAAGACCAAAAAAAAGGGTATCTGAGGATGAGCATGTAGGAGTCTTTATGAGATCACATGGTACAGAGTAAGCGCGTTGGGTCCATGAAAGATGCCCATATTAGATCCACATCACAGGGCCAGTGCCAACTCAAAGAGTTGGAGTCAAAGTGGTCTGGTATTAGCCCGGAGCATCAAGCTCTCTCAGAACAAAAAACAAAACCCAGTCCGCATCCCTGCTCATGCATTTTTCATCAGCCCAAGATACTGAACCCTTTCAGAAATAAATATCAATTATTGAAATTGTTAATTAGACGCTGCGTAATTGGCAAAGATGAATAAATAACTTTGACCATTAATTATTGATTCAAAAAAAATTTAAGCCCAGTGGGGAGTGCATTTGAGTGTCTCTTAAGATCAAGCACAACAAGAAATGTGACTTTTGGCCTTGAGTAATGTCCAATTAAAGGATTGTCGGCCTCATCACTCTTTTTATATCTGTGGACAACATCAACAGGGTGCAACATGGGAACTGATCAGATGGGGTCTGGGGGCAATGCCAGATAAGAGATGAGTTCTCAGCCATAAATAGAAGTTAATCTAAAATCATAACGGGGCAGTGTCTCCAAATATTAACTGAATTCAGGGAGTAAGCACTTTAGACTTGCATAGATCTATAGAAAACAGGTGGTTTAAAGTGTATGGTTACAACCCTGCAAAAGCAAATAACCTGAAAACTTTGCAAACAGCCTGGCTTAAATATTCAGTACAGTCATGTTGCACAATCGACTAGTTCTACTGCATTTTCTACTTACAGCATCAATGCAATCTGTCCTAAGTTCAGTTAAACGTAAAATAAGTTGTTGACTTGGATTCAAACCTGGAGTATGAGACACTTTGGGAACAATTTAGTTGGGAATTTTGAGAATCCTACATACAGGGTCGCAGCTTATTGCCAGTATATGATAAGTTCAATGCAAAATCCACTACTCAACCTTAAAATAATACAGAAATTTCAGTCAGTAACCTGACAATGGAAGCCTTCCATATTACAACACTCATCAGTATCACGTTATTACTTAAGTAGAAAACTGGTGTTAATAAAGCAACTAGGTATCCACATGTGATCCTGAATAGCTCGCGTTACTGGAGCAAACAACTTTGATGCATTATTATAAAATACAGCTCTATAACACATTGTGCATCAAACAGGCAATACTCAATGTCCCTGGATTGTTCCTTCTCTACCTCAAGTCATTTAGACGATATTTTCAATCGCTTCAAACATAAAAAGGACAAAAAAAAAAAAAAAGAGCGAGATCCGAGTTTTGTCTCCCTCTTCATCTCTGAACCCTTTGGACTTGGTGATGGGAAGCTGATTGAAGGGTAAGTAGTGCGTTTTAGAGAATGAATTCTTTAGATGCTGGAGAAAAGAAAGAGAACGAAAGAAACCCAGAACATAAGCCTGTGATTCCATTATTAGTCTCAGTTGTCCTTCTCCCTCGTTTCATTTCTGATGGCTGGATAATTAAACCTCTATAGTATTGTCTTCCATCTTCCTTGCCCCACTTCCAGCAATGCGAATTCCCCTATGGGCAACTTTAAAAAGGCTCTTTTTAGACATCTGTTTTTCAGATCAGCACGATTTTTTTTCCCCCATTAATTTGTGTTCTTTGTTAAAGTAAAAAGACTAGTGCCACAACAGAGATGAAGATGAGCATATAAATCCTTAACATTTCAAATGCAAAAATCAAAGAAAGTAAGAAAAATATCCAAATATTCTTTTTTTTCTTTTTTATTCTACAATATTGCTATTATACAACCCAAACCAATCGTTAAGTGTGCATTGCAAGACATCAGACAGGCGCTCAGAGGCTGGAATGTTACAGAGCTTAATTTAAAAGCAGTCGCATTTGCCCCTCCAGCTTGAAGGAGGCAGCTTGTCAATTACCGTTCCTGCTCTGACAGAGGCTTTGGGCGCCAAAATGAACAAGCAGCAAAGCAGCAAAGCATGGAAAAATGAGCACAACTTGTAACAATAAAAAAAAAAAAAATGGAGACATACAAGTATTCTAACTTGTATTGCTATAAAACAAAACTGGTAAATGTCTGATACTTGTGTATAAATGTTAATCGCGTCATTAGGTTTTAGTACAGAAAATCTTAAATCTATAACACACCAGGATTTGGTTAAACTGAGAGAAAGCAACATTGTCTTCTATTAAATGCTAACTTGATATGTTGCAGCGTTAGTTCCAAGTCTGAAATGACATATAGATCACACCAGCTAAAGAATACCTGCACATTCAGACAAATGAAATCTGAAATTACAGCAAGAAAAGACAAAAGGGGATGCTCCATAAAGAAAGAACACGCTTACTGTAGAATCAGCATGAAGCTAGTAGGAAATGAGCTAATGCAATCAGATAAAATAAAATTAGGCCTTACAGTTTTAGAATATGTACAAATATAACAGGAACTTTTTTCTGTGAGAACGATATACAATATCTAATAAATGTATCTAAGATAAAGATACAACATGCCCATCATCATAATACGGTGTTTTTAAGGGCTACAGAGAATTACCAACTGTGCTGACCATTGACGATACATTAGAGTTACACAATAACATTGACAAAGAAAGTAAATGTTGTACATGTCTTAAAGAGTCCTGCTTTCACTTGCATGTTTATCTTTCCATACATATTTAAATGAACATTGTTGGTGGGAGCGAATTCTTCGACTTCTCTGTTGCATGATGCATATAACAATAAAGAACTTGAATTACTTTCATACACATATTACGATGAAATGAAGGAAATGTTTCTGTGAATTAGTGTCAGTCCTGAGATTGCCTTATTAGAAGAAGAAGAATTTCAAGCACTTCAGTTTCCTTTGATATTGATATATAAATATTATGTATTCTCAAAGAATGTAATCTTAGTTAACTTCATTCTCGCTCACAGTACTCCAATTAATCTATTATTAGGGAAGTATTGTGTTGTGATTGCCACATAATACATCCTGCCGGAGCCTATTAGGGTGACTTACCCAGCTCATATAAAAGAATCACAAGCTGAGGTAGAATTTAAAATATTTGTAAACTCTTAGTGACAGTCTGAAGTGTAAACAGTAGTGACATCAGCCATTATCTGCAACAAGACCCCAGAGGGAGCTGCTGGTGGGCAATGCAAACCATTTCGACCAAGTGAGTGTTGCGAAAGTCTCTGGGCTAGTTGCTGTCCCTCTGCCCAGCAAGAGGTTGCACGACAGGCAGGTTTTCATGGAGGTACTTCATGGTACCCTGTTCAGAGAAGTCAGCTGCTGTGTGCCCGTCACCTCTCAGGACCCACTTGGTGGTGAGCAGCCCCTCCAGCCCAACGGGGCCTCGGGCATGGATACGTGCAGTGCTAATACCTACCTCTGCTCCTAGAGACAAAGACAGCCAGTGAGAATGTTAAACATTTGTGTTGTTGGGTCTGCAGTTGTTTGAGAGTGAACAACAATTGAATAGAAGTAAGAATATGTAGGAAAAAAAAGAGGCAACAAAGGACAAATGATAAATGATATTGTGATAAGACCACCACACTTACCAAGTCCAAAGCGGTAGCCATCAGCGAAACGGGAGCTTGCGTTCCAGAAAACACAGGCGCTGTCTAGCAGCTGCAGGAACTGCTCAGCTGTGTCCTCTGTAAGAGAAAGGCAGCTTATAGGTGCGACTAGGTCACAACTTTGCATCGCTAGACCCTTCCAGGCATTAACAAACATATGACAACTATTCATTGTGATGGTGCCATTGAGTTGCTATATGACTAAAGTTGAATCCGGATCATTCAGATCCATCAGCAAATATTGTATTAGTGAATCAAATCAGGTCGAAATTTTGCAGATTTTCTCTAGATTACATCACAGATTATCTTCCAATTCACAAATAAATCTATCTATACTTACGTATATACCTACAGTTTATATTCTTATCTATCTATCTATCTCTCTCTCTCTCTCTCTCTCTCTCTTATCCAGTGTGTCTCTGATATCTATTACACCTACCTAACTATCCATGTCCATATTCTATCCAGTGCATCTATTGTGTCTTGCTATTTATTGTATCCATTCTTCATCTTAATCCCTCTTCTTTGACATTAGCCGACGCCGAGACAAACAATCGAGTGCATTTGAATTCATTGAGGTACCTTCTGTGCTCACCAGATGGCAGCAGCACATCCTCCACTGCAGGTGAGAAAAATCCTCAATGTAGAAATGTGAACGGCACACTTTGGGTGTGTTCCAATATTGTTTATTATGCCACAAAATGATTTAGTATGTCCCGACACACGATATGTCAAATGCAGAATGCCAAAAAATACCAGGAAGTGTAGCTGCATGCGGTGGCGTTTTGCAGTACGCATGCTTTTCTGGCTATTCTGTCCCACAATCCTCTGCGCAGCATACGAGCACAGACAGACGACAGCTCATCGATCGAAGCCGCAATGACAACATGACGGATGTATGAGCAAGAGGGTCAAAGTTCAAGGCGCAATGTTATGACAAAGTAATATGTCCCAATTGCATGCATAAAGAATGCAACAGTACGTACTTTGTAAGGGTAGCTTCAGTCTGTGCTAAAAGAAAAAAGATAAAGTCTGGGATTGGGAACACAGCCTTGAATTTTTCATACGCTGCTCACTTTTTATCTGATCGACCTGAAGAGACTTTAAAATATTCTGCATATTTGATATCCCCAAAAATTGCCCGACAAATGAACGAGACATAAAAATGGCAATATGTTGGTCTTCAACACTGTCAGCGAGCAATATGACCACAGCCTGTACAATCGGGAGACACTCAGGACTCTGCACAGAAAGGTTTCAATCAACACGAATTAGAAAGAGGCGGTGTGACGGCTCACCTAAAAAGACGAAAAATGTTTTGAAACTGTTACACGACCCAAAGTTATGACAGGGAGGACTCTTGTAAACTGGGTTTTAGCATCTGCTCTACATTTTAAATGAGCTCTGTCCCCTTCATTGGAGTCACACAGGGAGGCTGTGCACTCATCTTGACAACAAAGTGTCACTGCTCATTAGTCCCTGTGGCAGAAAGTGAGATGAATGACGACGGTGAATCAAGATGATGAATATCAGACACCTTCATGAAGAGGAATAAATCAAGATAGACCGAGACTAACCAGTGCTGTTTAGACCATGCTGAGGTACAATATGACCATAATAATGGAAGATTTTTGCCATTTTAAAATGCAAAATAAAGGAGAGACACAGCGAGAAAATACTAGAACGAACGCATTGGGCCACCTACCATTTTCTGTGATGACGACGTCGGTGTGGGAGCTGCCATACTTGTGAATATGGTCCACAGCCTCCTGCATGCTGTCCACCACCTCAATGCAGCACTCCAGGTCACCGTACTCTGTCCGCAGGGACTTTGCCTCCGACGGGCTGAACGTCAGGTAGGAGGCGAACCGAGGGCCTGCATGAATCTTCACCTAGTGACGCCACACAGAAACATGACAAATGAGATAACAAGTCCTTTTCTTTTTATCATTCATCTTATGTTGGATGACATGTAAAAGTGCTTGTAAGGTGCTTTACCCGTTCAGTGCGCAACATGTCAACGATCTGGTCAAACAGTGGCGTCCTGAGGATGTCCCTGTGAATCAGCAGGCTTTCCATGGCATTACATGCAGCCGGGTAGTCGCACTTAGAGTCTCTGACTGGAACGGGAAAATTAGATAGTATGTTAGTTTTAGTTAGAAATACCATCAACAGAATGTGAAGAAGTTACGGTGTTGACCCGATGTTAAAGACGTCTATGCATTTTGTTGCAGAGATATCTACTGAAATTAGCAAGCTAACCAGCTAAACCCGGGCCTGTATCTGCTTGTAATACCACTTGTTCCACGAGAGGCGATCGTCAGTTACTCAATAGATTTATAAATGCTGACCAATTTTGATGACTTTGTCCACGCTGGCTTCCCCATCAACGTAGACGTGGCAGACTCCCTCGCTGTGACCCAGCACCGGGATGCCCTTCGCAGCCCGCTGAATGTTCCTAACCAACTGGGATGAACCTCGAGGGATGATCAAGTCGATCATCTTGTCCAGTCGGCATAGATCCTCCACCTCCTCGCGAGTGCTCACCTTGTAACAAATACATGTCAACCACAGCAGCTACGTGCCGTACAAGCTTGCATCCAGACTTCTGAGTTCTCCCAGTCCATCAAATGTGTTGTATGTAAGGTTTGTATTGCCTTGTAATTAATAAATGCATAGGAAACATATTTTACCAGCTGCACTGCCTCTCTGACTCCGTGCATGGAAAGGGCTTCCTGGGTGAGCTGGTGGAGGACCCGGTTGGTGTTGGCTGCTTCCTTGCCTCCCTTCAGCAAGAGGGCGTTACCACTGGCTATAGCCAATGCTGACACCTGGGAGGTAAAAACACACAGGGTTTGTGATATTATATATCTATGTTGTTTGCATTTGCCAGTACAGAGTCAAATTGCCGGATCCGTTTGCCTGGATACCTGTGGCAGGCAGTCAGGTCGGGCCTCAAAGATGACCAGGAGTACCCCAATGGGCACAGTTATCTGCTCCAGCTCCAGGTTGTGAGCCACCCTGGTCCTGCGCAGCACGCGACCCACACTGTCCTGGGCAGCCACAGCAATCTGGCGCAGACCTATGGCCAAGCTGTTAAGTTTGGCTGGTGACAAACTCAGGCGCTTTAGCATGGCTGGTGGCAAATGGCCTGTAGAGAGGAGGGAGAGCAAGGTTGCACTTTGCTATCAGGTGATATGGGCTTCCACTAACTGAGGGCAAACCACAGAAGGATAAAATGACAGAGTCGCCCTCTGGTGGAGAGATATAAATACAACTGCCCATTTACAAAATGATCTCTGAGGTAAGTTTAAGTTGCAATATCATGATTATAATTAGATTTGATTATTTTGATAAGATAGGTACATGAGCTTATATTTCTAAGGCCCGAAAATACCAGCCTTTCCTCTGCAAAGGAATTATTAGCTCATGCCACATACTTAATACATATTATGGGCTCTAAAAACTTGAAACAGTGCTCAAAGTTTGCCAGGTACAACACATCCTCTGTAAACCTGACAAACCGACTCAATGTGGACCTCTGTTACCTGCATTTTCAGCCAGGTCCATGTCCGTCTTGTTAGCAGTCAGAATCTCTTCCTTTTTTTCAGTCAACAGCTCCGCAAGCTTGCAGATGATCTCACTCCTCTGACAACACAGTCAACCAAACGCAGGCAGGATGAGCATACAGCACATCCATCCACAAGAGGTCAGTGTTTCTCTGTTTCTGATAAAAAGGTAAGCTTAGCTCCTTAAAAATGTTGTTGTTCATAACAATAGAAACACATCTTTACTAATAAACAATGTGGCACCTGGTCTGGGTGCAGAGACGCCAGGGTTCTTCCAGAGCTTCGTGCCATTTCTGTCTGATGCTCCACAGTTGGACCTGGTTAAGGGTCAGGGACAGACTTCACTCAAAGTACACTCAGTAGCCAGCTTATTAGGTACACCTACCTACAACTAATGTAGTCTAATACAACAGTCCTATAACAAATCATACCTCCATTAAGCTGTGCTGTATTGAACCTTTAATATGTCTGCAACAACACTAACGTGAGAAGGAAAGCATGCAACCCAGGTGAACTCACCAGCAGGTTTGATCTCAGAGAAGAAGGTTCCCACTTTCCTGCCCTCCACAATGTCAGTGATGACGTGACCCGTTACTTTGGGGTGGGTGCCATTTGCAATGACCACTGAGGTGCCACCTTGCAGGGCCCACAGGGCAGCCTTGACCTGCAAATAAAAACACAGAAAGAGACTATTCTTAAGTCTCTACGTCAAGTCTTTACTTTTTAAAAAGGATGCGTTACAATCTCAATATAAATGTCAAAACCATATGTTACCATCCACATACATTACATAAAGAAGCAGAACATCATTTACGTATTTTTTTGTATCTTCTCTTAATGTGAAAATATTCCAATACAAGTAAAAGTCCTGCATTCAAAATATATTGAACTAGAAATACTGAATTTTTGACATCAAAATGTCCTTAAAATATCAAAAGTAAAAGTAGTCATTGTGAAAAAAGATGCATGTTGCTGTGACTGATAAAGTATTGTAATTTAAATCTCTCATTAACAAGCTTGGGAATACATGTTTTTCCTCTAAACATTAGAATAAAAAGCTTTGCACCCAGATGAGGCTTTTTGACTTGAATGTAAATAAAAAGAGTTTTTAACAAAGTGATTGAGTGCTTCTAACATACCTTGGCCTCCATGCCTCCAATTCCAACTCTGGACTTTGTACCATAGATGATGGACTGCTCGTCTCCAGGGTAGAACATGTCAATGAGCTTAGCGTTATCTGTTCCAGGAGGGCTGTTGTACAGTCCTAAGAAATCAACGGTGCTTACACAACTTATTTGCTCACACATGCGTCTAAAATACACAAAGCGGCAAGACGCATAACCCTACAACTTCTGTAAAATATACTCTATACTAGTGTCAGCATTTAACTGACGCATAAATAAATTTGATGAAACTGATGATTCTCAGTCAACCTTCTAAATCTACTCAATTGGTACTGAACGGACCCTTGCTCAGCTCATGACACACTCGTGTGCACACACACACCTTGTGGTAACCCCATCAGCATCAATTTCAAACACGAAGGCAGAAGGTCTGTGTTTGTCTCTTTCACATGACTCTCATGTGACCCTGAGAGGGGTGTTTGTTTTTTTTCCGGTGAAGAGCGCGGACAGATGGTGTTGTTACCTAACAGCTGACCCAGACTGTTGTTGTGGTAACGCACATACCTTCCACGTCAGACAGCGCGATGAGGAGGTCAGCCTTCATCTCTACAGCTAGCCGCGCCGCCAGACTGTCGTTGTCCTTAATGCTGATCACCTTAACAAACAAAGAAAAATGCTGATGTCAGCTCCTGAAGACAGAAAGTCAGCCATCTGACATTTACCCATCTGAGCCTTTGACAGTGAAAAAGTTAGATTATCAGAAACCAAGAGGTCAATCTTTTCATGTCAGTGCAGTTCTTTTTTTCTGGATGATTCATTGAATACCTCAGGAAAAAAAAACTGCATCAAGTCCATGCAAGTTTACAAGGTAATTATTATGTATAGCACGTAAGTTGACGTGGCCGAAAGCTATTTGCAAACCCTTTTTAGATGTTGATCATGTGGTTGGTTTTTTTTGCCAGAAGGCATCTATTTTGTAATGAGAAAGAGAGAGAGGCAGGACAGGCGTGTTATACGTTAGATATTTTTTAGTGTTTGGTTATTTCTGCAGGAGGACATGGTAAAGGATGGGTCCATGTACAGAAGTTAGTCCCATACCTTCTGACAGCACCTCCCCCCAAGTGATGGCATGCACTGCCATACACACCCTCCCTGCATGCACATGCCTTAATGGGTGAAGGCAGAGCTGATGAGGTGATTTCCGGGTGGCAGAAGGGTTTCAGTGTGTGTGTGTGTGTGGATGAAAGAGAATACTGCCGCTAATGAACAGTGACTGTCTACACATTAGGAACACATCTCTACCAACCACTTCAGCATCCCCGCTGCCACCGTCACCACCGTCACCCCATGCTGTCTGTACCCACATTTACCCCCTGCAGGTCGCTGTTGGGCTCCGGCGGGGGCACCACAGCGTCATTGGTGTTGATGATGGGCACGATGTTCATACGCAGCAGCTCCTGCAGCGTGCTGTTCAGATTCTGCCTCTTTTGGTCATCGTGGAAATCCAGATTTGTCACCAGGACCTGACGGCAGAATTAACAAAGAGCACCGAGTGAGAGAGACGGATTTAAAGATGTCACTCTGCATAATACATACACATCTTCAGCATTCTAAAAAGGGATTATTTTCCTATGAAGTATAGAAGTACCTGTGCAGTGCAAGTGCTGTATTGGGTGAACATGGCCTCGTACAGGGCCATCAGACCACTCTGTCCCGCCGCAGCGCAGGCCCGGGCCTCCAGCACTGGCAAAGACTGAACAGAAATGCAGTAGACGTAGTTACATTGATTCTCTCAGTAAATGATCTGACTCAGTGTTGATTTACACTTTAACATTACCTTAAGCCTCAACCCATTCTCTCCACCTTCTCTTACCATGTCTTTGAGCTGATTGTTTCCTGAGTGCAGCGCCTGTCGGACACTCTGGGACAGCAGGATCTCGTGTCTTAATCTTTGCTTGCCAAAGGCCACTGCTCCACTGGTGACAATCATCATCTCCCTGCCTTGATTCTGCAGCATGGCCACCTGGACAACGATACACCCAATTAGGAATTGCACACGACAGCTGGGGCTACAGCTTGTTTTGTGTTTTCTCTGTTCAGACTCACTGAGGATTCAGCTTTAAAACATTTATTTCTTACCCCTCATGGTAACTAGCCATGGTGTTATTTGAGATATCTGTCCCTGAGATTTCTGCCTCTAACCAATTACAATGCGGTGAATGGAAATATGCTTTTGGTGATCAAGAAAAGTTACATTTAGAATTTAAATTAAATGGGTCTGACTTTCCACAAACACTACTTTCTACCACATTAAAAATCCTTTTGAAAACTGTTCACAGCATCAATAACAATGTACATTTTTTTTATTCAATGACAACAAAAGTAAATGTACCTATTGTACCGTCTTGGAAATATATCTACACTATAAGTATCTGCTTAACCGGACACCACTGAAGATATGCGAGAAAATGTTTGTTTGTAACCGTCCGGAATTTTCTTTTCATATATATATATATTCATTCAAATAGTCTTGTTGTGATTACGATTTCTGCTCCTTTTTCTAATAATGAAAGGTTACAGCACTTCAATACATCTCATAGATGTGTAGTAAAGGAAAAGTAGAAGAGAGAACTCGAAACGAATGCTGTTAAAGCTTGTATTTACTTTCTCATCAATAACATTCTACATTTAAGTGCAGTTCGTGCTGGTGTTTGGCCTCTTACCTGCTCCACAATGGATGCCAGCCTCCCCAGTGCCAGGCCACATTCATCGCCACGTGTGACCACAGCACTGCCGAGCTTCACTACGATCCTCTTGGCCTGACGCAGTTCACCGCGATGTGCAAAGGAGCTACCGTGGGCCCTCCCCTGGGGAGCTGCGTAGAGGTGCAGAGGGCGAAGATGTTATTTTTACACTGCTTGTGATAGAGAGTGTTTTATCACTCAGAAGTAACTTTGAACTACAATGAAATGATGCCTGAATAGAGAAAGACACACTAGTCAGTGAGGAGAAGAATCAGAGGCAAACTATTCTATTGTGATTAATTAATCAATCTTGAAAGACATGGGGAACTAAGTTGGGAGATCCATTTATTCATAAAAAACTACTGAAAATTAAATCCAAAAGTAAAGTCATGAGAGGAATAAAATCAATGCACTGCTGTAGGCGGCACGTTCAATCCATATATCCTATTATTTATTGATATAAACCTTTCCACACAAAACACTGCCATCATTACATACATGTGCAAACAGGCATGTGTTGCTGGTTTTCATGGATGATATGACTAAGACAAACAGAGTAAAGCCCTCTTCTAGAGTCATCTGTAACCTGGGAAACATAAGCACAGCCTTCAAACCGCCACATCAGCAGGGGAAGCAGAAAAGACTGTGCTGACAGTACACATCTCTCTGAGGCAATGAAGCGGGAGGGAGGGAGGGAGGGACAGAGGGAGGGACAGAGGGAGTTGAGGTCTGTGACATCTTGTTCTGACTAGAGTTGGTCCCTGCAGGCACAACATCCTAGTCAAAGTCTGCACAGTAAGTTACAACAGCAGATTATTATTGGGTGCACTTCTGACGTTCATCACATCTGCCTGTAGATACTATATTGACTATGTTGTCATGGACACAATCATGAACTTATTTGTCCACTTTCAGTAGAAAGATGCTTTCGAATCTGCAAGCAAGAGCGTATTAAAGCTGAATCTAATTATATTCATTGTAAATAAATGTCTGTTATTTTCTTAATAAATCATTTAGACTATGTCGTGTCAGAAAACATTAAAAAAAAAGCCCGTCACAATACCGTTTCAAATTAAACAGTCAAAACTTCAATTTATTAATTTGCAGTAATAGAAAGGAGAGGAAAGTAAATGTAAATATCTGGTATTTCTGCTTGATAAATTATCAAAACTTGTTAATTCTAGGGTTGCATCTTTCAATTATTGTATTATTGATCTGTTGATTATTTTTAAAAACATCAATGAATTGTTGGGTTTGTATAATGTTAGAAAATAGTGAACATTTTTCATCACACGTCGCTATAGCCGAAGGTGATGTCTTAAAATTGCTTGTTTTGTAAAACAGCACTCCAAAAACAATTCAGTTTACTGTTACATAAAACAAATAAGGCAGAAAATCCTCAAACCTGAAAATCTAAAAACAAGAAAAAATGACTTCAATGATTAATCACATATCAGAATAATTTAATATTCTGTCACTTTATTAGAAATCGATTTAGCAGCAGAGACTTTATATTAGAACAAAATCCTCTTTTTATATCTAAAGATCTGCAATAACAAGTTTTTATTTTCTGTAACCCACACTACTGGATGATTGAGACCAATATGCACTATATATATATAGATATATATATATAGATAGATAGATAGATAGATAGATAGATAGATAGATAGATAGATATGTGGTACTGCAGCATGACTTGCCTTGTGTCAGGGGTCTGGTGAGCAACCGGCATACGTGTCTCTGGTAATCCAGTCGGATCCTTGAACACAGGGTCAGCCTTCGCAGCAGCATGGTCAGTTTAATAGTTTAATACTATCACAAAGACATACAGAGTGAGAAATGCACAACATATAAGCATCAAACACATTCAAGAAATTAGAGGTGGGTGTTGTATCTAAATGGCAGCATAAAAAGTCATCCCTTGTAACCTGATGCGAGGTCAAAATATAATTGCTCTGTTCTTACTTAAAACCTCCTGAAGTCCCAGTGTGGGCTATGTACCTGCCCTGGCCCCTGAGCAACGTCTTCTATTGAGTTCTTCTCATCTTCGTGAACCCGTTATTCCATCATTTATCACAGAAATACTTCAACAGAGGTGGACTTCGCATGTGAACGACTCCTCCCCTGAGTGACAGGGCTGCTGATGAAACTGCCACTGCGGCTTGTAACGACCGTTGCCACAGCGTCTGTAAATTGTTTTCCCGCTACAGTCGGAAGGCCAACGAGTAATCACTCATGGTCGCATTATCGTTAAGATACAATGTTGCACATCAAGTTTGGAACACAGAAAAGCCTCGTAAAGTGGCGGTGAAGTGGCAGGATGTGACGTCGGGCCAGCCGGCGAAATGCGGAACACGAACGGAAGTGACGCACATTTCAAACTAAAGCACTAACACAAGATTTGAGGTTCTAACCTTTTTATATACAGTCTATGGTTCTAACATATAACACGTGTATATTCTGTAAAACATCAACAAATAAATCTATATTTAATCATTCCAAAATCCTAATGTATACTCATCACATTTTAATGAGTATACAGTAAGATTTTGGAAGAAAATTGAAAAGAAATTTGGTGATGTTTTGCAGTGAAGTGGAATTTATAAACACAATGTTTGCGTTTTATAATGCTAATTGTTTTATAAAAAACAATGTAATTTAGCATGCTGACTCTAGATTACCAAACAATATTAAACGGGCACAATACTCATATTCTGGGTTTGATGATTGTTGCTGGCATAACACATTCTACATTGCTTTTACACAATTAACTTCATAGTTTGTATAAATATATAGGGCCACCAAAGTTTAAAATCAAAAATTCTCTTAAGTTCTAGATATTCTCAGTTTATCAATCTGAAACTAATAGGAGGACAAAGTGGAACCAGCTGTCCTAATTAGTTCTTTCATTAACTTGTGCACATTTCATTTGCACCATGTGGTGGAGAAATCACAGGGCCGCAGTAGAGATGAAAGTTTTCTGTACGTGCACCATCATGCTGTGACAAAATGAAAAGTAGCCCAGATTTGGCTGACACTGTCGGACTCCCACTGCCTCTAGGACCATAGATAACTAAATTGGCTCATGTAGCTCTGGCTAAATGTGTGTTATTCCATTATATATGTCCTGTTCTTCTCTCTGTTGTCCGCTCTTGCCCTTTATCTGTTTCTTCTGTGTTCCTCCTCCCCTTTGCTCTTTTATCTTTCCATCCGACTCATGGGAAGGAACTGACCCCTACCTTACTCCTGGCTCCACTAATTCACTAACTATACGTGTCTGTGTGTGTCTGTATCTGCACAACCTTTTAACTCATTGCTGGTCCGTTCATTTTGATCAATTTATTGGTAGAAGTACACATTTTTCCTCCTGAAACAAACATATCAATTATGCAACAGAAAAATGTACCTATGAACAAAATGAATACAACATTCACAGAAGAGAGTAACGTTTTATCAGGAAGGAATCATATTCTAACAAACTAACTAATACTGTGCTCTAATATCACCATAACATTGTAACGGATTGCAACACATCACAATATCACTTTGAAAGTAACACTTCCGTAAAAACTTTTTTGAATGGATTGCTGCCGTGAATATAAGAAGCAACATTATGTTGCCCTCCGGATGAATTGGAAAGACCATTCGGGTGTGTTTAGACATGACTTGTATTGTGTAGATGTGTTACTGTACTTTATTGTTAAGTTGTTATGTATTAGGTAATCACACTGGAGCTTTTTCTCTGAGCGTCTAATAATGGACTCGGACGGGTTTTAAGAGCCCAGTGAGTCTCATGCATACACTAAAGAGTGCCATGTGACCACGCAGAGTGTGACAAAGCTTCGGTATTTGACTCCCGGGGAATGAAAACGGGCTGATTGTTTCTAATATCAACATGTCTCAGTGGTAGCAGAGCCAGTCTAAAATAGCTGCAGATACACGACTATATAACCCCTCTAATACTCAACCCACATAGTCAAGCTCACCAGTTATCCACTGGAGAAAAAGCAGATCAGAGAAGCTGAACTGTTTCCATTGAAGATCAACATTTATCTGTGGAAAGGTTCTGACTTTAGGCACGCTTCAAAGGGAAAGATTGCTCGAAGCAAACGGAACAATAGCAGCATAAAAAGTGAGCGGAAAGAAGGTTTGTTAGAAGAAAGGATCAGCTTAAAAAGTAAGTTGCATTACCATTTTACTATCTATTATTCAAAATGTCACAATTTATTTTTTATTACTGTATATTTTAAAAGAATGTCTTCTTTTTAATACTTTTTAAAACATATTCCTTTTCATAACATGAAATGTGAATCACACATAATGTAATAAAAAACATTTTATTGTTACAATAAATCAATGACAATGTCAGCATCATAACATAGCCTCTAGACTAGATTTAATTTTGTGCAAATGGACAAAATCTAACAGAGAATTATTTGCATTCATTGAGGCAGAAAGGGAAATACGTCCTCAATTTACAACCAATTATTCTCTTAAAATAAGACAAGACACCTTACACAACCTTACATCAAAAGCATATATAGCAGAGCTAAAGACAGTCAAGGCAGGAACATTAAAATATATATAAATAAATAGAAAACTAAATGTGAGCAGGAGCAACATTATCCTGGAAAGTGATCAGAGTCACATCCATTTTAGAGGTGCTTTATTGCTGCCCACAGATGATTACCAGCAGCACTCTGTACAATTTTCTGACCTCTATTATTCAGACGGATCCAATCCAGAAAGGGATGTGCAGTGTGGGTGGTGCGGGTAGAGCTGAACTGGAGTGTAGCGTCCTGGAGGAGGACTGGCAGACAGGACAGAGCTACATGGCTCACTGGCACAGCCTCACCTTCGTACCACAGCATCCCCACAGGTTAGTGAAAGAGCCACACATTTACACTGAATGACACTTCACCAACACGCTGAGAACGAAGTACAGTTGTTTGTGCTTCTGACCCTCTTAGGACATTGATGGAGGCAGAGCGCTCAGGAAAACAATGGGAGGCCAGGAAGCTCCTCCAGAGATTCCTCTCGGGGGCCATCAGCAAGAATTACCCACATCCCAAAACACACTTGACCAGACGACCCCATCAGCTTGTCTCAGACCCCTCTGCCATGGGGCCGAAGGTGCAACAAAGTCCAGCTCATGTACAGAAGGAAGAATGTTGTGCGACCACAAGAGCAAAGAGCGTCAGAGACGAGTGAGAGGAAGACTGTGGTGAAGATGGCCAAGTTGCCAAGATTCCTGGGCTGAAACTTTTGTTCTTGATAAAAATATTCAATATTTCAACAAAACCTAAATATTCTATTGTTTTATTACTTCCTTGTCTTTGCAAGTGGGAACATTTAGAAGCTTTAACAATGACATTTCCGTCCAAAAACATAAACTCAATGACAAATGGAATTTAATAGGCTTTGCGTTCACATTCTCCTGGAAAGAAAAATCGTGACACCTTTTACTAAGTCTGACTCTAATTGTAATCTCCAAATATCCTTATTTTAACTAGATCCCCTAGCAGAATTCCAAATCCAAAATACCTTGTGTCCCCTGGACACTGTATTGTTTTGGATGTCTGATGGGGGTCACGTTTTTTGGGCGCGTGTACTCAGGATTCTGGTACAGCTGCCAGGGATAAACGAGGTGTTAAGAGACTCCTGGGGAGAATACAGTTGATTACAACATGGCATAGATTAGTTCAGCTGTTGCTTTGGGATATGCTGGGAATAGACGGAGAATTAATTCAATCAGGGGTTGAAGCTCAACTGTTTAGTCAGCTGGCCGCTGTGGCTAGTGGTTTTAAAATATACACAAAGTTATTTCAATTGAGCAATAAATAGGATTTGTCCTATTCCCTGGCGCAAAAATAACCACACTGAACATCTACAGAGAAGTGACATACGTTTGTTGACATTTTTAGTTTGGATAATTTGAAAATACTTGTTGTGTGAGTCACTAAATGTATTGGAAGAGCCGACCTAAACTGTCAAGTTTGACATTAATCTTAAATGTAAAGCATCAGTGTACAAACAGCCGAAGTCTTTTTCCCCCAGAAATAAGCCCTTCCTCATTTTGTGGAGGTCGATGTTAGAAAACAGGACAAAAGTTTAAATTGTGATCCGGCATCCAATCCCAAAGAATATCAGTATTAATGGCAGGCAGTTACTGAATATTACTCTGTCGATTGAATTGTCTTTGCATGGACACATAAAGGACTCTTTCATTTCTTGAATTTATTACGGTTATGGATTTAAATATCCTATAAACCTGAAGTTTAATCTGTCTCCAAAATGCGTGAATGAAGTTACACCAAGAAATAATTGCAGATCTATTGAAAAAGTCTTTCCTAAAAAGATATATATGGTGGACTGAGTGAAACCTTTTATATTTTTCAATTTTTTGACACTCAATATAATAACAGCTTCTCTCTGCGCCACACGACAACCTCTAATTTTGTAATCATCTACTATCGCCTGTCAACATGAGAGACTTTTCCTTTCCCTTGCTACTACTCATCATTCCCCATCTCTCTGCGCTCTGTTCAGACATCATCAAGGTAATATGGCGACATGGAAATGGCGACAAATTTGTTTGTGTCTTTCAAACAGGGTTGCCTGAGTAGAAACTGGTCTATTGTTTGCGTGTAAAAGGCCCTTTAGAATGATTGTTGAGATATGGCGGGCCTCTGAGAGGTGGGTGGAAGACCTGAAAGTCCATTAGTGGGTCCAGTGTTGGAGGAAGCCCCCCTGATCTGATGGTATCAGCACCTCAGGGCAGGGAACGAGAACAGAACAAAAGCTATTAGGCAGCAACACAGGCCCAAAAACAGGATTGCTATCTCCGCCCAGGAAACTCAGGGTAGCCCAAAGCACATGAAAAAAACACTCACAGAGGTATATAAGGCGTTTGATGGGGTAGCAGTGCACCTGAAGGCTGAACCACTAAACACGGGTCTTAGTGCAAGGATGGAAGAAAAGGGAACAGAGAAGGGAGTGGCAGCCATGGCGGCCTGCTACCAGGGATTTGATCCTGCAGCGTATCTGCAATATAACTACACTCCACCACGGGCAGATTTGGAAAGAAAGGACAGCATTGTGCCGTGGAAACTGGCATGCCTGCATAGAGCTTTCACTGAAGGTAAGGCGACGGGGTGGTGGGTCATGTAGAATTAAAAAACAAACACTCTATGCTCAATAAAAAATAGCCTATGAAAATGTAAAACATAATCCCTGATTAAAACCTACTATGATATTCTCTTATTGCAAGTTACCTTTCTTTAAATTCCAAGGACTCTTTCCTAAAATCATTTTATTAATATTCTAAACATGTTGTCATACTATAACTGTTAAAGGGTAGTTCCAGATAGAACTGGCACATGTCCAGTGCTGGAGCGTTCAAACGTATACATAATCACACCTTCGAAAACACATCAAACATTTTCAGGTATCTGAATAGCAGCTGAATGTTAATCAAGGTATTCTATTTAAAAGATCTCCACTTGTCTTACTTATCCTCGCACTTACCTTTCCAGGCGATGTGAATGGCGAGCTGCTGGTGGACATAGGTTCGGGTCCCACCCTGTACCAGGTGCTGAGTGGCTGTGAGGTTTTCAACAAGGTGCTCCTCACAGATTTCCTGGAGGTCAACAGGCAGGAGCTGAGGGGCTGGCTCCGGGACGAGGGAGGCAGCAGCCTGGACTGGACACCTTACCTGCAGCACGTCTGTAAGCTGGAGGGACGACGGTACGACCAGATCCCTTTTAACTCTGTTTGAGGACTTGACACAGCTTTGACTATCACTTACTAAGAATAGCGGTTGTTAGACTAGAATCCTCATGAGGAAATCATTTAGATTTGTAATGTACAGTATTTCCTGCAGAAAAAAAAATAATTTTCTTTATTGTGTTTACTGAGTAATGAGAATCTAATGTTACCTTTTCACTTGGAGTTCCTTTCTTCCCTTTGTCTTTCCTCATGCTAAAATCAGTCAACTGCTTTCAAGAGTCACACGTTTTATTCTGGGTCTCTCATTGTTTTTTTATTTTTTATCTAATTTGGTGATTCGTTGATATTGTCTCAGGGCCTCAGCATGGACAGAGAAAGCTGCCAAGCTCCGTCAAGTCATCACGGACGTCGTCCCCGTAGACGTGCACCGGCCTCAGCCTCTGGCCCTTGATGACCTTCCTTCAGCGGGGGCCGACTGTCTCGTGTCCTGCTTCTGTCTGGAGTGCGTCAGCCCCGACTTGGCTGCCTTCAACAGGGCCCTGGGCCACATTGGGAGTCTCCTGCGGCCCGGTGGCCACCTCCTGCTCATCGGAGCCCTGGGAGAGAGTTATTATTTTGGGGGCCCTGGCGTAAAGATCCCTGTGGTCCCACTGAATGAGGCCCAGGTCTGTGTTAGTTTGAAGGAGAACGGCTACACCCTGATCAGGCTGGAGGTTTACATACTGCCTCACGACATGAGGGTGGGGGTCGATGATGTGTCTGGGGTGTTTTTTGCAAAAGCAAGAAAGGAGTAAAAGTTAAGTGGGAAGTATCCAGATGAAATTATTATTGATTAAGCAGAGGTATATGCATGATTTAGCACAGCTGACCATGGTAAACAACACACATATTCATGTCTACATCCAAGGCTGTTCACAAATGGACAAGAATAAAGATCATGAAAAGTTTTCATTTAATAAAACTCACTGTGTTTTGCTGTATTCAAACACCACTTTGCCACATGTCCAAATGACATGCTGACTCCATGTGAAATGCCAAATAAAGTATTTTGTCTTTCTTTTCTTAGAAAATAAATATGATTGGGGCATCAACATTCCAGCAGATTAAGTTGACATACAATCACACAAACACCAAATGCACACTATAATTGTTTGATTAGCAACCAACACAAAACATCATCTATATACTGGTCATGGTCAAGAATTAACCTTCACACTCATCACATATATTGTTATCGGAAAAATATGTCCTCTTTCAGTTCCCACCGATCATCCCTCCCTTCCCAAAACAGATCCTGCTTGCTAATCGCTGTGTTACAAAAAGCCTGTTTCTATCAAACCGGTGAAACTGTGGTGCATTATCGTTATTAGCTGGATTAGTCTGATATGATTTAATCTGGTCTGCTGTGGCTTTGACTGCGCTCAAATTGTCTGTAATACATCCTCTGGTTTCCTTGACCTTGCACACATGATTGAGGTTGAGGAACGCAAACTGAGAGGGTGGATTGTTAAATTCGAATAGGGATTGGCTCTGCGACATTACTGTGTCCTATATACTTATCATACTATAGTATGCTATTTAATGTAATAAAATGTATGTACTGCAATTGCATCTGGACCTTGTTCACAATCTGCGGTTGAACTGTGTGAGAAATACTATAAAACAACAACTTCATCAGGACCCACAAACGTAGTTGCACTTTGACCATCAGACTACAGATGAAATAGAATGTTAAATGTATTTACAATATGCATAAAATGGTGTTTATGCTGGCTTATCTTGAGCTGCGTACATCATCCGCTCTTTCTAATTGGTTTTGAAACATGTGGTTGAGCACCAGCATCATGTGACTTTCCCTGTCCATGTGTGTGAATAAAGGTGATTCATAATCTGATTCTTCACACATGGATATCGTTTTCTCGAAAAGAAAAATCACCCATAGTCACGGAAAAATGTCACAGTTCTTTGCAGTTCTCATATTTCTTGTACAGTGTCCTTGGCTGATTGGAATTTAGCTCTTGCTTCCTCGGCTGACCGAGACGTGATTTCCTTCACAGGTCTCAGGTTAAAGTTTTCCTCATTAATACTCTGACCTTCCTCAATGTCTGTTTTCCTCTCTCTTTTCCACATTTAACTCATTTGTCGCATGCATGCACACGCTCATGCTCACAGACCCAGATAACACACACTCATACATGCACCCATACACGCACACACATTGGCCATATGGGTGCCATGCAAGTCTGTCCCACACTTAACATTTTGTCTGCATCGGAGCCCTGTTCTTTTGTCATTCTCCCTTTTCTTCCTCGCTTTCTTTGGCCTTCTTTTTGTCTTCGTGGTGACGGCTCAGATCAGCACTTCCTGTCAAACTGTCCGGTGGAGCACACTGTTCCCTGAGAGGTTTGCTTTCTACCCTTAGATCTGACAAGAAATCAAATTCAAAAGTGTAAGCAATGTCTATGTGGGGCACAAATGACAGTATAAGATGTACAGATAAATGCCTTAATGTGAAAGACTGTCGTGTTCGACCCACCTGTAGCTGAGGCTGTCTGATGGCTCTCCTTTTCACGTTCCTCCTCTTCCTCCCCAGAAGAGGGCTCATCTTTGTCCACAGAAGACATGTCCAGGGAGGCCAGGTGGGCCAGCGCCATTCTCTGGACAGCTGAAAATACAAAACTGAATATAGAATAAAGGAGCACAAAGGAGTGCTGTGTTGCACCTGTAACCACACCTGTCTGTGATGTCATGGAGTCATGGAGTACAGCGGAACATCACTGCTGCAAGGTGAGAAATTAAAGTTGATAACATGTGTGTGATTATCTAGTATTCTCACTTCTGAAATGAAGATATGGTGTTTATGTACATATGTATATAGGCATGACACCAATACATTTTCAGTCAAACAATGTAGACATCTCAAGCAGCAACAGTAATGATCGTAAGGGACAAATCCACAAAAAACAGAAGATAGATCAGAATATATTATATACATATTCACATCAAATAGTAATGTTTTTGTGTGTATTTATAATCGAGTGACGATGGTTGTATCTGTGTATGTGTGTGAAAACCATGTTGCAGCTGTGAGCCCAACCTATAATCCAGGATGATCCAGAATGGACTCACAGCTGTCTCTGCTTCTAATCTCGCATAACACACACACACACACACACACACACACACACACACACACACACACACACACGCCTCTCACTGTGTTTTTTGGATACGAATATATTCCAAAACAAATACAGACCAAATGGGAGTTACCATAAAAGAATCAGGTCTCCCAAATTCTTTCATCTTGTGTCATTTGTTACGTAAATCGAAATAAATATATGAAACACACAGAATATATTCAAGGCAGTGCATTTACCTTTTAGTGAGGGGGGCTGGTAGGTTGACGTGTTAACCAGTTTGGCTTTCAAGGCTCCATTTTCCCCCAGAACCCACTGCAGAAGCAAAGCATCCAATGGGATTAACGAATATAACTACAGTTTAGTCCTGCGTCAGTGGAAACATCCCACACTGGCCCACAGTGTTGTAGGCTCAGATACATTCCAAATTATAATAAACTGCTTTTGTAATTTTTTAATTGGTAGCATTATGGTAGAAAGGCAGCAAAGAGGAGACATTCTTATAGATGAAAATGTCTAATAAAACTAAAAGAAACTAAATTGCATTTAACTGTCAGGCTATTCAAAGGAGAGCGGAAAAAAAATAGTTTTGGAGTCTCCCCTAGATATTCAGCCGTTTATGATATTGAGATACTGATGTGTAGACACTATCACGACCTCAGCTGTTTTTTTATTTTGCTGTCAGCCCCTCTGTTCCTGTCTCCAGACACTTCTTACTTATCCAAGGCCCATGCGTAGGCCTTTCTCACAGCACACATTTTGACTTGTCACAGTAGGAAAAGCACAAAAACAACCACTAACAATGGCTCTGTTCTATTCAAGGGCTCAAAGTGAGAGTAACAGTGAGCGAGCATGCGCGATACCAGGAACCTGAAATCCAGACAGCTTTAGCCATCATTCATTTCATTGTTTACACTGGTGCTTTTCCTATGGTAGCAAGTCAAACCCTAACCCATTTCTGAGAAACTTCCCAGACCTGCCATTCTCAACCTGTCCAACCAGACACCCTTGAACTTTCCCACCAATCCTGGTAACCTGACTCCCACCTGTTCATATTCCTAAATCATCTCCACCTGTTGACACATCTGCCTCTCATTATCTCATCAGCCCAGTCCTTGTGCCAGTTTGTCATGTTGTCAGTGCTGCTCATCGCCTCTGCGTCCAACCATCTGTCCCAGTTACTGCTTTATTGTGACTTGTTCCTCTACATTAACGTGTCCCTGGTCTGCTCATCTGTCGTGACCTCTTGGATTTGTTTGACCGTTCAGACTGCCAATTAATAAGCCTCTGAAAGGCAGTGGTCAGTGGTCCTGACCACTGCCTTTCATACATTTACCCCTCATCCTATGTTCTTGCCTGGTATGTGTGTTTGTCTGCATTTTGGACCTCAAGCCTATTGCCTCACACACACACACGTGATACATACAGAATTGGCTCTCAGGTGAATTTCTTCTCTCTCATCCCACCTAATATACTCCTGCCTCCAATGCACATATACAACCTTTCCAAGAATGCCTTTCTACAACCCCCACAGAACAAAAAAAGAGTGCAGCATTCACTTTGTGTGCATACTGTGCATATAAAGCTTGATAACAAAAAGAGGGTTAAACAATCAAGAAGAAACTCACACCCCTTACTCAAAACACAAACTTGTCAATCTTTTTCTGGTGCAACGATTGACAGCAAACCAATCGGCATCTCTTCCTCCTCTAAAATCATTGAAATTTGATGCAATATTGTAAGTGACTCCAGCCAGCCTTTGCTCTTTGATTAAGTTCTTTTGGTGGATTTCAAAGTACCAAATAGTACAGAACATCTGATCTACCTGGTGAGGGCCAATTTCTTCCTCTGGTGATGGCGGGTCTGTCAGTCTGAAGAGTGTGGCTGGTGTCGGCCTCCGACGTCGAATCTTACCAAAGAGAAAGAGAGAGTTTATCAAACCATGCTATGTCTGAATGTGTGTATGTTTCCATATATGTGTGTGCTAAGCAAACTCATAACACAGACAGCCCTGTGAGGAACAAGGTGTGACAACAGTCTTTTGTTCAGCCTTGTGGTTCTTGGCATTATGTTTGCAGTCTTTTGTTCTGTGCAATGAGAACATGCATATCATTGCGTAACAACATTTAAAAGATGGTTGTCCAGATTGTTCCTGAAGGATTACGTTGTAATACATGGTGGCTGCCTGGATTATTTAAATTTGTTTACTGCTTCGCTGCATGTTCCCATCACTTGGTCGTAATCATTCAGGTTTTTTTTTCAATTCTTCTGTCCAATTTGTTATTTTGCAATCAGAAGCAAGTCGGCTTCAACAATCTTGCATTGTACTGCCAAATAACAACCCTCGTGCCTTCACTGATTGGTGCTGGGTCGCTCACAGTTAAACATATTGGTGTTTTGTTTAAATTACCAACCAACTATAAGCATTAAAGTACTCATTATATGTTAATGCATCAATAATAATGGGCCAATATAGCGACATTTTGTAGGAATTGTGAATTTGTTTAAATGTGGCATATAATTAATGTCATTGTTATTATTATTTTTTTCCCAATTCTCTCATTTGTTATTATTATTATTATTATTATTATTATTATTATTATTATTAATACTAATAGTAGATCCAACACTACTGGGGCCATTCTGCATTCTAAGCACATGTTGCCAATACATAATAAAACACCTCCCTCTCTGGTTAACAATAACTAAGTGTTATGAAATATACAATAGATTCATCACTCTCCCTCTCTTTTCTAACGTGTTATGGTAATACGATTGTTGTGAAATACAAGTGGCTGCCAAGCCAATCACAACAGAGAGTGTAGGCAAAAGATTTGTGGGCGGCTTTCACTCTGGAGTAACTTACTTACTGCTTCTGCTTCACTCTGCGTTCATACATATTCATCATTCAGGCACTAGAAAGAAATACGCTGCCCGTTGTGGGGGAACACACTTAAATAGGAATTACATGGCATCCAATTAGAGGTTAAAAATGTGTCAACATGAATATTTAAATGCAGTACTCTAACAAACACTGGGGGGTTTTACACACATAGACAGACACACACGAAACCAAATGCATTCAAAGGACCAAACCACAAGTTAAACACGTGTTTCAGAGCCTTTTCAGACACAGTGACCTTTTCTGAGTGTTTTGTTAACATGGCTGCCAGTAGGTCAAGCACCTACAGGGAACATAGTAGTTTCATCAGGTTGCTGTTGTGCATGTCTGAAATGCCAGGCAATACCTGTGGTCGCTCAGTGAAGCTGCACCGCACAACTGATTTGATTCAAATTGCTCAGCATATACAGCTGCTAGTAGATTGGATTCTTAGCTTAGTCGATGTCTTCTGCTTGAATGGGCTACATGTGAGGATAATCATATAGCTCAGTATTTGTGAGCAGCATGTAACTGGATTGTAGAAATGAGCTATAGGGATACATTTTATACAGAGCTGGGTTAGGCATATCAAGTAGTTCATTTTGGTGCAACCAGTCACACAACACCATACCGCGGCCAGTGAGAGTGAGGACAGCTGGACGGAAACACTGCGCCAACTGTGCTCGTCTGATGTGTTTATGCAGTTTTTGAGAACTATCCAGCAAAAATTTGAAATGCAGCAACTACAACCTCACTGCCACAGAAACTGCTAGAAAGAGGAATTAAAGCAGCACAGGACTTCGGTATAGTGCTCCCATCATAAATCAATAATCCTCCACTTTATTATAGGCAGGCTATGACCTTCATGGTACATTCAACTTTGATGCATTAATCTGGATGTTTATAAAGCACAATGACAGCACTGGGTGGGGACAGTGTCCTAAAGAGTAGAGAAATATCCACTTAACAATTAAGATCATGCAGTGAAGGCATAAATCCCTTGCTGTGTTCATACAAGGCTTTGAATAATCCTGTGTGGAGCTTGATTTGATGTCCAAGAAAAGACAAATGAAAGCCACGATTGACATTTGACCTTTTGTTTTCCAATGATGTATTTCTAAAAATAGATTAGAGTTGATTAAAAAATCTCACATCTGATTTTCAACCCTTATCAACCAGACAGCTGGACTTGATAGTCATTGTCGGGATGGTAGGGAGGGCCACACACACTAAATGTACACAAAATGAAAACAAATATTTTTCGAGATCATTTTGGCTGATATTGCAAGCGTTTCCCCTTTAACAAATATTGTGCCTACTGCGGCTTTATTTACTGCGATTTCGATCAAATTTTGATTATCTGTGCAGCCCTATTCTTTGTCAACAGGAATAATGTGTGTGCTTGGTTTGTTGAATCAGACCCTACTGGAGTTCAGAGCTGTTGTGCTGCTGCTGAAAATGGGTTCTTGGCATTAGCTGACCTTGATTCAGGCCTCAGTCATCCACAGCTAATCTCTTTGGTTCTAATCAGTCTTCTCCTTGGCCGATGATTTTTCTCTCTTCTCTTTTCTTGTATGCCTTCTGTCAGTTATCTTTCTCTCTTTCCCCCTCCCTCTTGTCCTTCTCAACACTTTGTTCTATTCATTCTGAATTCCCTCTCTCTCTACTTATCTACCTTATCGGTTTTCCCATGCTACTTCTTGCCTTTTCAATGCTAATTTTATGGCTGTGTTTTGGAAAAGCTGCAATCAACAACTTGGCTTACCCTCATATACTGCTGTTCCCATTGAAACTCATACAGGTTTCAGTCACTGTCAGTGGGAATATGCAGCAGCGTCAGCCTTTCACAAAGATAACAAAGGGATGAGATACCCTTGACCAAACATCACAGGGCTGTACGAGAAGGCTATTGATGTAACAACAACCTTCTTGGCACTTAAAGTGGCCTTGAAGAACAGCAACTTTGCAGACTCTCGAGCGGTCAGGCTTGTGTAAATAATTCATTAACCAACCGAATATCTGAGCAGGCCGGTGGTGGATTACAGAACAGGTGGCAAGTGAGGTCAAATCTCCAGTGTTGTTTGGAAAAAAAGGTGAACAAGAAATGCTCCTGATCAGCTACTGTCAAAGTCAATGTAATGAGAACCACTTCCCAGAAGTAACTGCAACATGCCACGGTCAATCATTAAGGAGAGTAGTGGTTTGCAGCATTCAGACTCTCTCTCAAGTACAGCTGAGTCAGTTTTTCTAATCACCAGAGATGCAGCCTGCACTGCGATGGTGCGTTGGGAAATAAGAAAGAGAAACAATAAAAAGCAAATTGAATGGATTTTCAGCAACAGGTGATCCTATAAGGAGAGTTAGCTTTGGTGGCTATAAGAAGACGTATCCTAAGCTGTGTTGTGACGTAAGAACCTTTTGCGTGCTTTACCAAGGAACGATGCTGCTTTTACTCCCATGAGATCCATGGTGGAAGATTATCAGTAATCTTACTAGGTCCGGAGACAGCAACATGCCAGAGCGTCTTATAGAGAAAACTGACTCAGATCACTTGATGCTGTCAATGAACATTCACAGTTCGAAGTGTATGTGGAAAGTAATTGAACACTATGGACGTAATGAGCAACACAAGTAATGTGAAACTTTCCCTGATAGTTTGTTTCGGTGCAGTTACAAATTACAGTACAATAGTAATTAAATTAACATATCAGTAAGAGTTGGTTTAACCCAAATAGTGTTCAGAAGTGGCACGTGGGGTTGCTTAATAAAGCAAATGAAGACATGGTAAAAGGACTCTACTTTTCTAGTCTTCAGGACCACTCAAAGCGCTTCAGCACTACATGTCATCATTCACAGGCATTCATTCACTGATGGCAGGAGCTACCATGCAAGGTGCCACCTGCCCATCAGGACTATCTAAACATTCATACCCATTCGTACACCGCAGGAACAGCCACCGGGGAGCAAGTTGGGGTTAGTCGTCGATATGGAGTAGCGGAGCTGCATGGGGATCGTACCGCCGATCCTCTGATTGAAGGACGACCCTGCTTTACCAATGAGCCACAGTCACCCCAGACACGAAGTAGTCCAAAGTCAAAGGGAGTGCAAGTTGGGCTGTAAATAACAGATGTGTGAGAAATGTCTGAGTGCCGATAGCTATTATTGATTCATTAGCCTATTTTTAGATGCCCCATGAAATCTCAGAAACTTGGGAGGCTCTGAGGATATTGCATCTGGTATCCAACATTATTTCCCGATATCAGGAGAAGTCTGCGATTTAAGACATGAAGCGGAAGAGATGGATTAACTTAAAGCATCACTTGGTTGTCATTTCCTGGGGGAATTGCATCCAAATGGTATCTCAGTGTTACCTTGATGGGCCGTCTTTGCCGGACTAAATGCTGGTCTGCATCCATCCTGCACAGGTCAACATTATTGCTGTTTACACTGCACTATTTCACCAACATAGTTTCTTTCTCACCATGTCAGCATGTTTCAACAGCATTTGTTTTGGATTGGTTCAGCATAAGTGTCAGATAACGGCTTTATTTATGTTTACATATCTCACAACCTCCATGACTAACGATGTGACCTTCTATATTTTGTTTCACATATGTGGTAGGAGCATTATTACTCAGGCACATAATCTCATTTTTAATATAACTAAAGGGGCTTTATCCCTCACTTCCTCCTCCTCCTCCACTCCTTTTGAAGGGCAGCGATGCCTCATCACTTTTAAGGCCTCCAAAACAGGCTACACAGCTCAGCTTAATCCCAGTGATGCCCACACCCTGCTGCCCCACAGATTTATACCCATCAAAATACAGAGTTCTGCAAAGTCGTGCTAGACTGGTTACATAACTGTCTGGGTGATGCTACAAAAAAAGGGCCAACACTCAATTTTGTGTACTTAAAAAGTCCGCTGAAAGTTAGAAGGAAACATTTGCATCATTCCTTTTACCCGATTATGTCAGGGAATTTGGTGTGATGAGATGTTTTAACGCACTGGTGATCCTGTAACGGGTTTTGCTATATGGCCCAAGTTTGACCTCATTCGCCCACGCACACCACCACACGCCACTATGTAGGAGCACGAACACCCACACACGGCCTTGCTCTCACCATCTCCACCTGTCGCGGGTCCAGCTGGGTGGGCACGGAGGAAGGCACGGAGAACTGGATCTTCCTCCTCGCGTCCTTGTCTGCCTCTCGCTCCATCACGTCCGCGTCTGCGGGCAACAGCGGGTCCATGGCATCCAGCCTGTCCTCCACAGCCGAGCGCACAGCCGAGCGCACCTTTGTCCAATAAAAGAAAGTCCAGTTCTGATGGAACTGCCTGTGTAAACTGTATGGATCCCCAAATGAAACAGCAATAGAAGTCCCACCAGTCCTCTGGTCTTTTGAGTTGCGTTTGACTTACTACTCTCTCGCGCCTGTCTATCTCCCTCCCTCCCTCTCTCTCTCACACACTGTCCGTTTGTGTGTCTCGCTCCCACCGTGTCTGCTGTGTTGTGTGATGGGGAGTGGAGAGGAGTGAGTGTGCCTGCAGCAGAGCGCGCGGAAGCTTTGTGATGCTTTCAGTTGCCGTCGGAAAAAAAACAAACCATAAAAAACTTGTAGTAACTGCAATTCCAAAAGTGGTCGAGCAATTAGTTGCCCTGGACATGGACTGAAATTTTTTTTTTACACTGTTGAGAGCCCTTAAATGTTACACAGCTTCAAAACTCTCCTTTGAATTAGGAAGCACAACCTCCACAAGGGTTTTACATGTAAATATATTATATTTAATGATACTTAAAATAAATGTGACAAAGTACAATAACTGTATAGAGTTATAAAAGAGATGCCATTGCTATTTTATCTCAAGGGAGAGTAAAAAAAAACCCTTCTCTATCATATGTACTGTAAATACATAAGGGGTAGTCAGTTGGGAAATTCATTGCCATAGCAACAGGTAATCTTTGCAGTGTTGAGTGTTGGCAGTCAGTGATATTTGTGTGTGTGTGTGTGTGTGTGTGTGTGTGTGTGTGTGTGTGTG
>NW_022280034.1:7492100-7502100 GCF_004355925.1 Anarrhichthys ocellatus
TGTGTGTGTGTGTGTGTGTGTGTGTGTGTGTGTGTGTGTGTGTGCTTACAATACAGTTGAGGTAGGAGAGTAAAAATTCATATGCCAGATATTGCTGCAGGTTGGCAGGTTAACAGTATGGGGACAACAATGTATTGCAGATATGATTTTCATTTCATGTCAATATAACAGCAGACAATATGCTGGAGGCTCCTGACCACGCACTCACAAATAAGTGCTTCATTATGTTGTGAATGAATGCAGCATTAGATTAGAGAGAGAGGAAGAGGTGACAAAAGGATGAAGAGAGGAAATGAGAAACAGGCATGGAAAAGACTAACTGTTCGTCGTCCTTGTGGCTGAGTAAATACTTCCTTTCGGCCCTAATGTTTGATTGGAGAAGGGGGTCCCATGTTTTGTGCCGCCCACAGGTTCACCCTGTACTGAAGTGAACTTGAGAGACGCTCTGGATCTCTGCCAGCTGCAGGGAGAGTTGCTGCTGACAGCAAACTCAGACCTGCTGGTGGAGGTCTTCAGATGAAATACAAAACTTCCACCTTGGAAATAAAAATAACAGCCCATCTGTGGCTCAGTTCAACTGTCGTCCTTGGAAAAAAAAATGAACATACGGACGGACTGTTCATGAGCATTTGCAACAATATGTGTCCCACTTGGGACAAAGTGTGATATGAAAGGTGATGAAACGAGAGAGGTTTGCATATATTTAAACATCACAACATCCCATAATACAATCAATCCCTCACATAAAATGTTCAGATCTGCAGAGAAATAATCTAAAGGATTATAGTATTATGACCACAAAAGATATCTGTAAAGAGTAATCAATCAATCATCAGTGATGTGGAGACCATTACTCTCAGACACAGTGTCTTCTTTTATTCCAACACTAGGAGGTGCCAACCTACTTAGCAGTCCCTCATTGTGTACAGTACTGCTGTTGAACAGTGGTGGAAGAAGTATTCACATATTCTATTTAAGTATTATTGAACCGGAGACAGTGTAGAAATACACCATTACAAGGCCTGCATCCAAAAGTTCAGCGATGTAAAAGTACAGGCGTATTAAAACATCAAAATATGTAAAAAAGTATAGTAGCATAAAATAGATATACTCAAGTAAAGTACAAGTACCTCAAAATTGTACTCAAGTACAGTACTTGTGTAAATAATTAAATGACTGTTGTTAAAGGAGCCCAATCTACTCCTGTTAGTGTCTGTAAGAATTACATTTTGGTTATTCCAACAGCTCGTATACAACTGGATTCTATATGAACTTTACAAAAGTTCATGATCAAAATATACAGAAGTTTAGCAAATCCTAATATTTTGGAGGAGAATATGTAATTATGACATGTTTCGTTTCGTTTTTATCCTGAGTTAAAATATGAACCATACAGGTCATTTAAGAAGAAAAATGATTTAGTATTAAATTAGACATGCTGGAAACAGGTTTGGAATTTTATTTAATTGAATAGGCCTAACATGTAAATTAACAATATCATATTATTCTTTAAAGGTCTCAAAATACAGGAATTAGGTTGAAAACTTCTTTCCATGAAAGTTATAATTCATAATTAGCAAAACAACATCTACATCTATAAAATAAAGACATCGCTCTGTATCCTGTTTAATATTGGGCAAAAGGAATGACGTCACTTTCATTCATTTTTCCCCCAGACATGCACTAACCTTTTATCACCGTTAGATGTCACCCAGACGTTGCTGGAGATAGGACATAAACTGAGAGTCCCTGCTTCTGCGTGAGCTCAACCAAACAACCGACTGATGATGCACAGATAACAGCATTATTTCAAGGTTACTTGTGAAACCCAAAACCGAGCAGTTATGACACAAAGTTCAAGTTTCACACTTTTTTTAAACTCAAAACTCTGCTTGATGTCAACATGTTGCTCTTTAAATGACACCACTCAAAGCTGAGTAAAACAATACAATAAACTAGACTCTCATCTAGGTTTTAATTGTTTTTAATTATTGTTATTTTAAAACACAGTTTTGTCATTCAAGGTTGGGAAAAAAACATAATTAATGCGGTCACTAAAGTATAAGATTCACATTCAGCTTTCAAAGGAATTCCATGATGTCCTGTAACATACAACATGAAAACCTCAATATTAAAAAACAAAATTATACAATCATTTGTGTGTATTGTCTTCGTATTGTTACTTTGAAAAGAACTCAAGCCTCCATGGAAATACATTTCAGTACAGCGTGAAGAAAGAGAAAGACCTTTATGCAATCAGAATGTCTACATTTAAAATAGACAATGTTTTTTGACTAATATAGTGAGTCAAATATAATGACCATTCTTTACATTTGTGTCCCTCAGGATTATAACACAGGGGCACCATGTTGGAGTGTGACCCCGGCTAAAAGTCTGCATCTGGACAACCATGACCAGAAATACATTGATCTAATCAGTCAAACATGTTGGTTGTTTCTCTGAAAATGTGGCAGGAGCCAATAAACTGTTCTCCACCGGCATCGTGATGATAAGCCTTCTCTTTTTTTAATTCTTATTTCTCTCTCTCTCTCTCTCTCTCTCTCTCTCTCTCTCTCTCTCTCTCACTCACTCTTGTCCTGCCCCATCTTCTGGCCCCTCTGCGCAATCTGTGTCTCAGCCACCTTTGGCACCAGCCCGCCCACCGGCACCTGTGCCAGGCCTGGCAACCCAAACCAAGACGCTCTGCTTGGCTCAGTTCAATTGACTCGTTTAGGCAATTGCACCCTGACTCTGATCTTTATGGCGGGTTCCTTATTTATTGCAGGCCTTTGTTTGTATGCAGTTTACTGTCTTACGTTGGAAACTCTGTTTACAACATTTCTACAGGAATCTAATTGTTCCTAATGGCCTAATTCGTTTGATTGTATCATTAAAATATTCAATAAATGTCCCCACAGGGCTCATGTGGATTATTTGTTGGTTTTCCTTATCCAACAAAATCATTAGCCTATAAGTAATCCTCTAACAATCCAATATTATTTGGATGATATCATTCTAAAATTGATCATAATAGGATTGCTATAATTATTTCTCTAAGGGGATTGTTTCCCTAAACCTTCTATATAGATTAACCCCGTTTTTCCCAAAGATGGAGGCTAACAGAAGCTGTCTGAATCCACTGCGTTTTTTTGTGCCATTCACTGCTTATTCCATTTTCTCTTTCAGCTCAGTGACAGATGGCGAGTCCCTCTCCCCCAGGGGAAGCCAGTCTCTGTGAATGCGGCCGCATGTCAATCACCGGCTCACATGTGATGGCTCTTGCCAATGACGTGCCAGCCATATGGGCCTGGCATCAGAGCTGGTATGTAACCCACCCAGTCCTGCCTCTGAGGTGCCACACGGATCCCTCCACGCGTTTGGGCTGGGGATAGCAGCAGCAGCAGCAGCAGCAGCAGACAGACAGAGCAGGGCGGCAAGAGAGGAGAGAGAGAGAGAGAGAGAGAGAGAGAGAGAGAGAGAGAGAGAGAGAGAGGGGTGTGAGAGCAGAACACAGCACCTCGCCTGCACAAGCATCCGTGCACAGGGCGTGTGGATGTGATGCCCACCCGGAGCGAGATGGTGTAAACAAACCTGCTTTGCCCCGTCACTGAGCTCCACCACGGAGGTAGGTTGCACATCTCTGATCAGATATGAGAATATCAGATATGGATCAAGATTTGTTTTTCTCTTTGTGTGTTAATGCCTGTTGTATTGTGAGGGAGGAATTAGAGTGGCAGAGCATTTATCAAACAAGGGACTATTTTTTTTTCTGAGATCTCTCGCATCTTTTTCTCGCATGTGACGATTAGATAGCTTTTAATCTCTTCTTAAGGCTCCTTGTCGCCGCTCCTATAGATCTAACGACGTTTAATAAGTAGATTTTGGTTAAATAGATCAATAAATCCACATTGATCCCTAAGAGATATGAGGTAGAGATATATATTCTAGAACTGTTGTATTCATAATTTGCATCGTATTACTTTAGAAAATAAGCACTGGAGAGTAGAAAGAGTTTTAGTAGAAAATAGAAAATAGAAAAAAAAGATATGTGTGTGCATAATTGTGTGTGTGTGTGTGTGTGTGTGTGTGTGTGTGTGTGTGTGTGTGTGTGTGTCCACGACGCGCGTCAGCGCACTGTGGGGGTAGAATTCTCCATAGAGATACACAGGCTAATTGACAAGGTATTGGTTGGCATTAATTACATTGTGCTTACAAGATTAGAAAAAAAGACGTCCTTGGACTCCACACGCACAGCTGAGCTCTGAATACTGGAATAATCCATGAAGATGTTACAGCTTTTTACAAATTTTTTACTTAAATAAATAACTTGTCTGTTTAGTCTGGATTATTGACGACTCAGTGACACCATGGATAGAGGAAAATGCAGCCATTAAGAAAGCTTTTAAACGAATTATCATGATAAAATATCACAATAAAATCTCCCGTTAAATGCAGCTTTGATTAACATGAAACGAAAAGCTTCAGTGAAATTAAAAAAAGCTCAATATATAAAGCACATTCCATTGCTTTCTTTTATACATGTAACTATACTCGTCTGAACGGGCTAAAATTCAGCAAAGAGAAATATCGTGATATGGTTTCTGTCTGTGGCCTGCGGTGTCGAGGGTCCAAAATGGGCTTCATGATCCCGCAGAGGTGCTGGCCCTGAAGGCACATTTCGACATCGTTGTATACATTTGCAACGATTCATACAAAATATATATATATATTTTAATAACAGAAACTCAAGTGAGCCCTTTTGGATGCATTCAATTGAATTTAAAGCAGAATGAATGAAAAACCTGTTAATTCAAAGACATCAAATGTTTGGGACCCAGTGGTCCAGTGCGGCCTGGCTGTGCTGGAATTCCTCCAGGTTGGTAATTTATTGGACGAAGGAGGGACCCGCACCCTTAATGCGTCCCTGGGGGCTCCCTGTGCCGGACTGCTGGAGGGCACAGACCGAGGCACACGTTGAGGCCGATGGGTGGCCCAGACTGTTGCTTTATGCCATCAAAATAATCCGATTTTTTTCACTTTTTAATAAAAGACTATTCACTCTTTGTGGAATCTTTCTTCTAGCAAAATAAATGGGAAAATATCTGGATCTTGTTGTTAAGGCCCCATTTTCCAGTTCAGCCTTGTATCAATGAACTGGATTCATGTCAGGTCCGTTTCTTTTATTAATGACAATTTACGGATTAGAAATTGTAGTCTATTTCGCTATAATTGGTAGGGACATAGCAGCCTCTACGGCCTTCGTGCTTTGTCAGCGCACCTGTGTGCAGGGTGCAAAAGAGTCCAGATAAAGTGTCGACTGTGTCTCTTGCAGGTTGCTTGCCACGATGTTGAGCCGTCTGTTCAGCGAGGTCCTGCCGGACGTCCAGAGGCTCGCAGCGGACTGGGCGGAGGACAATGAGGATGAGGATGGCAAGAACAAGGACGAAGAGCACGATCTCTGTGAACTCGAGGACGACGACCTGGACGAGCCCCTGGAAGGCAGCAGTCGAGCTGAGTCTGAGATGGCCGGCGACGATGACGAGGATGATGAGGCCGAGGAAGAGGAGGGCGACGAGAACAGTGGAGACAAACCCAAGAAGCGCGGCCCAAAGAAACGCAAGATGACGGCGGCGCGCGTGCAGCGCTCCAAGGTGCGTCGAATGAAGGCAAATACGCGGGAGCGCACGCGCATGCACGACTTGAATTCGGCGCTGGACAATCTGCGCAAAGTGGTGCCATGCTACTCCAAAACCCAAAAACTCTCCAAGATAGAGACTCTGAGGCTGGCCAAGAATTATATAATGGCCCTTGGGGAGATTTTACGCAACGGGAAACGGCCAGATGTGGTGGCCTACGTGCAGATGTTGTGCAAAGGCCTGTCTCAGCCCACTACCAACCTGGTGGCAGGTTGTCTGCAGCTCAACACCAGGAACTTCCTGACCGAACCGTGTTCAGATGGAGCCCGCTTCCACGTGCCCAGCTCTCCCTTCTCCGTCCATCCGTACTCCTACCGGTGTTCCCGCATCTCCAGTCCTCACTACCAGCCCGCGACCGGTGCGCTTAACGTGCGGGGCCAATCCTACGGTTCTGGGTATGAGGCCGTGTACCCGCCGGGTGGGACGTCCCCTGACTATAACAGCCCGGACTACGAGGCCCCGCACAGTCCTCCCGTCTGCCTGAACGGCGGACTGTCCGGCAGACAGCAGGCGCCCTCTGAGGCGGACAGGAACTATCATTACTCTATGCATTACTCCGGACTGACCACATCTCGGCCCAGCCACAGCATACCTTTCGGGCCCTCGGGACCGCGCAGTGGCGGTTCGCACTCGGAAAACATCCCGCCTTTCCACGACGTGCACTTGCACCACGACAGGGCGGCTCCGTATGAGGATCTCAATGCTTTTTTCCACAACTGAGCCCTCACAATCAGACGCATTGCCCTTCTAATGACAATCCTATATAACGTGTAATATTGTTGGGGAACAAGAGAAGCGTCTGAAAGGATGAGAAATGAAGTCCTCTGATTACCTTCTGTGTTCTACTGATGTCATCCCTATACTGTTGTACTTCCTATCAACGTGTGTCCAGTAATACCCTGTATGCAGAATGAGCGCAATTGACATAAAAGATGTATAGGCCTAAACATGTTATGACATAAAGAACAGAAATAAAAAATAAAGTTTTATAACTGTCTGATATGATCGAACAATTATTCTTCTGAACATCATCACTATGGGTCTGTGTTGATATGTAGGCTTGAAGCAGTGGTTCTGGCTTTTTCATTAAACAATAACAAATAATAAAACCTCCACACAAATATAAAAAAAAAATCTCGTCTGAAATGGTATCATCGAGAGTGTTTGGCTGCAGTTAGTGATTAAAAAAATGATACTGAAAACAAAATGGATACTAGTTTCAACAGGCACGTCAAAAATGTTTTTTGATCAAATCAAGCTTAAGGGTCTGCAGATTGTGCGTCTACAATGTTTAGATCACACAAATAAAATTTGGCTAGTTTTCTGGTGAAAATATTTTATGTAAAATACCACACTGTCTATTGTGCTTAATATTTATCATAGTTTTAGCTTTACAGTTAATAATGTATAGACTAGGGGGGAAAACTAAATATTGGCATAGATTATAGTCATATAATCATTTTTAATAAATGCCTCAGCATGCAGCATCTAAAATATCTGAAGAACACTGACAGACAAAACAATCTGAAATGCTGTATCGGCTAATTAGATTAACAGCTACTCATAATTAAAGCTTAATTCAACAAAATACTTGCTCTAAAATAATCCAAGTAACAATGGATATTGGGGAGTAGAGATATAGAAATAAAATAAAATTAGCAGAGGGCACATTCAAAATGGTATAACTCTGAAAAGCCTGAGACAAAAGAATCAACACTGTATTTTTTAGGGCACTTTTTGTTTTACTCTCACACACCACTTAATTAGACTTACCATTCACAAGGACTTTATCCTGACAAATGAGATAAATGTATGTTTCCTTAGAGATCACCTCGGGGTGGAATTATTAAATTAGTGAAAATGAGATGCTATTATTCAGATCAGATGGACCTGATCTGCAAAACTGTCTGAACAGTAAATACACATGCACAACACCAACCTATGTTCATAGTTCAGCAAGCTGCCACAAAGAAATTGAGATATTTTATGTACATTTTTCTTGTTTTAACAGAAAACACACATCTAAGGCATTGATATACTCAACAAAACAACTGATGTTTTAGCAGCAACAGATTTTAAACTACAATGAGCTCTTGGAAACCAAGACAGACTCACAACCCCAATTCAAAGAAAATAGAAATCTTTACCATTAGTTTTGTGTGTTCTTTGTCTCTAAGTCTTCAGTACATTCGACAATGTAATAGACGAGTTAGTGAGTGAGCAAAAGGCCTCAGACACATGGAGCAAGAGTCAAAATGTACCGACACTTGACATCACGTACACAAATGTGAATTTTCACATGAAGGTGCTCAGCACGGGGAGAGTGGATTTGGGCCTGGTCACATCAGCATCTGTCAGACTTCCCAGGTGAGTGTAAGTTAAATAATTATCTTGGTCACACATTTAAGTAATCTATTAAAATAAACCTCTTCACAAACCACATCTTTCATCCCACCAAATGGTTTTTTTTGGAATAAAAAAAGCCTGATTGCAAAAACTGATATTTTCACAGACAGTTCGGAAAATATAAAAATTCTGTCTTTTTAACGTTGCAATAGATGGACATTCCTGGTATTTTAAACAATATTTAAATTGAATATTTGACACTTTGGCTTCATGTATAGGATAGGTCACATCATTGGTGATTTCTCAAATCAATAGTGGGAGCAGGCTCCATCTTTGGACCGCTGCCCTGGGTCCCATATGTTGTTGCTGACGTCCAGGGGAAATCAGCACCGGGCACCGCAGGGTGGAAACGGTCCCATCCAGCACTGACCAAGGCAAAAAAGGAATAGAGGAGAAGCAAGCAGATTCTACATGGCAAGGACTTACACTGTACGAATATGCATTCATCATGATTTTTTTTAACATTCCTAATTTGATTTAATTGTGGCCTAAAGGCTCATCTGACTCACCACATCATTGTTAGAGTTGGGCAGGTGCAAAATCAGGTGAATCACTGGCCCGTTGGTTTGAAATGAAGAGGGACATAATAAACTAACACATCCAAACACACTCTCACACACCTCGCACCATGCAATCTAAATGGTTGCTAGCACCACTGATAATAAGTAAATAGACAAATAAATAAACCAATTTGAAATCTTGATGTGATAATTGGAATCTGGTGATTAACAACAAGCAAAAATATACTTTTTATATTTTTGTGAGATTATAAATTTGGTCATTTGACTTTTTTCTGTTCTCAAATATAACAGTTTTGCTTTCTGTAACATTAACATGATATCCTTCCACAGTTAGATTTTTGTCTAAATAAATCAGCTTCAGTTTAAAGGTGGGTAAATACAAAGAGAAAGGGAAATTAGGGATCTTAAATATACTATTGTGCAATCTGAAGAACATCATTTACAGACAATTAAGAATTTATATATAGGCTACTACAAACTACTTTAAGTTTTTTAAAAGGTAACTGACATTTATCATTTTGTCCATTGGCCCCACTGATATCATTATTCAGACACTTTGGTTCACATTGAAGTCTTGATTGAAACTAACTTAAGTTCACATTTCTTTTCCCAGAAGGAGAGGTTTTTTACTGTTTTTATGACATCATCTTTTCGACCAAGTCATTAAATGCAATTAAACGAAAAATCCTCAGACACTTGTAAGAGTGCAGCCATTTGAATATTTAAACCTTTTGGTGTATTGTGGCAGGTTCAGGTCACCGTCAAATCTGTTAATACTGAAATTGTCTTTCTTCCCATCATCCCTCTGTTTCATGATTGGTCCACTTTAGTTTCCAGGCCTCGGAGGACAAGGTGGGAGACACCTTTCTGGTTTTACTTTCTGCTCTAACCTCTCAGTTAGTTCTTTTAGTGAGGAGGGGCGGTGGCTGGCAGAATACTTGATGGCGGAGCGCGTTGCCAAGTCGCTAAATGTCTGAGCACCAGTAAAGCCAGAGACCAGTAAAGCCCACCATCACCAACCCCGGTGCCAGCTGCGCCACGTGGCAGCCAGGCGGACCCTGCCAAAGTGGCCCTTGTGGGAGGGACCCAGTATTTCTTTCCTAATTCACTCAGCATCTGTTCATTATTCTCCGCAGCTAAAGGAGGCTGAGTGTCCAAGCGCGGCCCCGGACAAAAGAGGAGACCTTTTTTTTTCTTCTTCCGGTCACGCACTTTAGCACGAGAGACCGAGGCATGAAACTAAATGTTTCTGCTGTGTTAAAGACTTGTCACTCGCTTCTGCGGCAGCCTTTTAAACTGCGTATGACTTTAAACCCGTGAAACTCACCTGTAGATCCAGCCTCATTTAGATCATTACATTTTAACCCCCAAAAAATT
>NW_022280034.1:7503699-7536199 GCF_004355925.1 Anarrhichthys ocellatus
GGGGGGGGGGGGGGCAGAGGGAAAGGGAAAGGAGAGGCGAGGCGAAGAGGAGGGTTGCGTCTCTGATGCTGCCATGCCACGGTCACGCGGGCAGCAGTAATTGGCCTCCATATTGAGGGGTTTTGCGGTGCTGCGGGGTGGGCAAACTCCCAGCTGGACCTGTCAGATGGTATTCAATCCAGCTCATTGCCCTCGCTCCTCTGCTCCTTTCTCCTCTCTTTCCCTCCGTCTCCTCTCCTTCTCTGGCATGTTCGCTTCTATTTGTTCCTCTCCTCTCCTCCCCCCCCCCCCCCCCCCCCCTTTTACCCCACACAAAAACTTACATTACCTCCTTCTTTTCTTTCATCGAGCACCCATCACTAATTTCTCTTCCCACACAGCACTTTAACAATCCCAGCATATCACTTTTTTTTTTCCTCACCTTTCTCTTCTTTTTACTTTCTTCTCTCCAGTTTTTTCTCACTCGTGGCACATGGTCACTTCTATCTAACACATTCAACTTCTTAAAGTACATCACACCCTCGCCTGGCTCCTCCATCGCTGGTCACCCACATGCACACACATGAACGCACACGCACACACACACACACACGCACACACACGCACACACTGTCTTCACATAAACACACCCCATGCAATTTGTTTATCTCAAGACTTACAGAACATTTTCCACCCCTGCAATTGTGTCTCTCTCTGTGTCTGCCATCTTAGAGTAAGATTTGACTGACTCACTGCAGTCTCTTTTTTATATATCACAGTATAGTAGAGACTTCTTGCCAGATTAGGCCGTAAATCAAGTTAGTGGTCAGGAAAAAAATGCTGGATGGCTCGTCCAATCTTTTCAGTTTAGGTATTTTTAACACGCTAAAACTGAGCAGTAACTTGTGGCCAGAGACGGCTCTGTGACGCTGCCATTGTGCTTCTGGGAAAGTGAACGAACAACATTTTCTCTGAATCCATCAAACAGCATTGCAATGCATTGACTTCCCTATATTCTACATTTTACCAAAGCATGCTTTCACATCCCCCAAATAGTAGAATAAAAAAAAAATGAAATATCCTTAACTGTGCATTCTGTGTGACTTGCAGAATTATTACTGGATGTAAAGCAAGAGGAATATACAGAATGCCTTGCAGTCGCTGTTAGCTGTCAACATCCCAGAGGAGTTTGATCAGAGGAATTATATGGAGGGAGGACGTAAAGAAAAATTAAGACAGGATATAGTACAAGCTGTCTCTCAAAATGTTTTTTCTTTTATCCTGTGTTACATCAACTCTATTATTCTCTTGCCCTCTTTGCTCTCACTTCACACCTCTAATGAGTCTCTTTTTACCATTTAATGTTTTAGTAGAACATTACCATATATGAAAAAGTGCAACTACCAAAATAAACTACTGTAAGTGCTATTGGTATCTGCCAGGTGGGAGGATTTCATTTAAAGTTCACTGAAAAATATCCTGGTTACTGTCCATGTTTCCATAACGTCCCAGATGTACGCACTGCACAGCTACAACATATAACAGTGAATAGATGTATACAGTAAGTAAAAGTAAAGGAAGAGTATAGAAGAAGTAATAGCTTCCAAGTATTTAAACTGTCACACATCGCAGGGAATTAAACTTTGTCTTTTTCATAAATATCTGAATACAAATTCAAATATGTGGCATGAAGATGAAAAAATATACCTAAAATAACGATAAAATCATTGTCTGCAGCTATGAGATGTGTCTTGTCCTTCCCGTAGACCTCTTTCTGCTGGTGTCTGCTGCTTGGGGTTGTAATGGACTAATGAACAGCTGTCACTGAATTTAAACACTCTCTCACACATACAGAGACTAACACAGTGTCCCTCGCACATGCAGATGCTCACAACACACACACACACACACACACACACACACATATATGCATCTCTTTAGTCGCTGGCCTTGACTTAGCAGCCACCCACAGGTTTCGACTTTGTGTGGGTCTGACCTCTAAGTGTGCATTTGACCATGTGTGTATTTTGTGCACATGTAACACGTGTGAAGTCTTTTATTAAGAAGAGGCACAAAATGCAAACAATTCAAAAAGTGAGTAGATCTGTTCCTGCACATATAAGGAAGTACGTGAACACATATCTTTCTTACACATGTTTACTCATTCATATGTTTTTGCAGCACATGTACAGTAATATCAATTCCAGCTATATTTTCAGTGGAAATTTTTTCCATCAGTTTTGGTATTTCAAATTTTTTAGTTGTCATGTTACAACTTGGTTTATTTAGCCAATTTCTAAGGGCTTTTGCTAACTGTTTGGTCTAATTGATATTAGAGGAAATAACAGCATCACATTATATAGTCATGGTCATATAATATGGAAAAAGAGCAAAATTGAGCACAGGAAGTTGTAGAGCTAATTGCCTAACTTCAACTTGAACTAATCTACTGTATCTCAAGACATCAAACCCTTGTTGTGGTTTCTCTTCTAAACATGTGTGTAATACCTGAAGTCACATGTCTGTTGCAGCACAATAGACACAACAGAGTACATTTTTTGACATCATTAAGGGTAAAAGACTTTTAATTCAAAACCGCTTAGTATCTGTAATGTTCTGCTCCTTCTTCTCAGACACAGAGCAGTGCTGTGTGTTTTGAAACAATAACAGTTATATTTTTCTCTATCGTGGTTTTGATTGCGTAATCATCCTGTGTATCGATGTACTGTAGGGCATTCTGCGGCAAGTAGGTCAAGCGGGTGCACATTGGCCTACACGATAGACTACAGATAGACCCTTCTTTTCTGAGGTGATGGCTGTTGATAATCACTTTTATCCTGATTATGATGAGTTTGCCAAAGCTTGATAATTCAAGCTGTTCTGTTTTATGTAAAGTAGCAACTGACTAACAACCGGCAATAATGTTCTGTTAATTCGTTGGTATTGTTATTAACATATCTCTCTCATGCTGTTTATCAGAATTCAAACCTATATGCCACGGCCTTTCCCATGGGTTAGAGCCCACTTGTTCCACTCTCTCCTCTTCCTTTCACATCTCCCTCTCCACCTCATGGCCGGCCTCTCTCCCTCCTCTTCTTTTTGCCTTGCCGATCCGTCTCCCTCCTCTTCTTTTTGCCTTGCCGATCCGTCTCCCTCGACCCCCCTTTGGATGTTAAGAAGAAGCAAACCTAATGGAGTGTGTGTCCCGGTGGCGGCCTTGAGACGAGGTATTGACATAGAAGCCCACGCCTGCTTTCTCAGATTAAAAGAGATTATGAGAAGAGGAATAAGGAGAGGAGCTCTCACTTCCCATCACTGCATGGGGGAGAGGAAAGGGGGGATGAGGGGGGAGGTCATCCACTGAATTAAAGAGAGACTTAAGGGTCGCATAGAGACAAAACACATGTTCATGCATATGCACACAAGAATGCAACAATGTGTATGTGGACATAAATACTAGCACAGGACTGGTACCACTTCAGTTGTACCATGTATCAAAGTGATGTATCAAAATCTGTTGAACCAATACAAACACATGCTTATTTATGTTGATTTAAATGGTGAATCGATATGTGCGTCACATGTCACGAGTATATGTCAAGCAGCTGACACATCTCTTTAAAGTTCCCTTTAACATATTGCTTTACACAGCAAACATTACAAAAACCGGAGCTCTCGAAGATTTTCCTTTCAATACATTTCTGATATCGCATAACTATCATCCATGTGCTTCTGTTTTTTTTGCAGGGAGATTGTGTATTTTCAGAGCAATGGGCGTTTGTTTACGTGATAACGGGCTGAACAATGACGCGGCTCTGCTGTCCTGCCGACAGGGCCGTCAGATCAGAAAACACATTTATAGATCGCATCGACAATTGATGTATTTTGTTGTCTAATTTGGAGAACTTGTTGCTATGGCAGCAGGATGGTTGCATGTAGGATTGACTCAAAGTAAACTACAGTGCCCATTTTGCAGTGAAGGAACATGTTATCCAGGGCAGTGTTGTGGCCCATTCATGTGTTTTTGGACAACAATGTCGCTCGATGGCAAGGAGGAATAAGGTATAATAAAATCAATTCATCGTTGGGTTTGGTGTTTTCATGGGATGTGTTGTCTATAAGAGGAAAACATCACAAGACTCATCCTTCAACTACATGATGAAGATAGAAAAGCACAGCGGCGGTCCCGGCAGCCACGTTTCAACAGTGACATGGTTTGAAAAATGAAACCCAGTCAGCGAATGGGCAGCCATCACAGTGAAACATCAGAACGAATGAGGAAGTGCATCAGCATCCACCAGGATGAATAAATCAACACATTCCCCTGAATTAATCTCTCTCAAGTTGAAATTTTACTACAGATGAGCTTGGACATCTCCATGGTAACAGGAATTCCACCGCCATTCCCAAGTGGATTCACAACCGGCATGTAAGGACTGACAGTGTGACACGCTGTGCATGCTGCATACACCGCACACCTGCACAGACATGCATAAGGTACACACACACACTCACGAATATAGACACACACATATTCCATCTGACGGCAAACCATACCGGACATTTTAGTCATTTTTAACGCTGGAAAATAAAATGTTAGATTCTCCTCTCTTCTGTTGTACATTTTAAAAAAAACAGTTACAAAGACTGACAGCTCAAGTTTTGCAGAGTTGTGCCTCTTCAGGTACACACAAACACACACTTCCAGACACACAAAGAAACAGTCCACTTTGAGTCTGCCGTTTTCTTGGTCTTTCCAGTTGGCGGCGGCCAGACGCGGCAGAGTTGGCACAGCCAGAGTCGAAGTGCCAGGGGGAATGGAGCGCCACATGGCACGTTCATGGCAGGGCCAGCTGGGGGGGAGGGAGACAGTGAGGGTTTGTGTGTGTGTGTGTGTGTATATATATATATATATATATATATATATATACGTGTGTGTGTGTGTGTGTGTGTGTGTGTGTTGGATAGGGGGGTGGTGGAGGGGTGCGTTTGCATCTTAAATTCCACAACATCTGTTCGATAGGCAGCACCATATATACCACTGAAGCTGGTATGTTTACAGGCAGCCACTGTAATTGTGGGTTGGTGTGTGCGTTTATGTGCATGTGTGTGAGCATGTGTGCCGTCTGTGCATGTATACAGTAGGTGTTGTAGAAGAGAGGAGACAAGGGTGAAGGGGGTGGGAGTAGTTCACCACAACAACTGGGTTACGAGTAATTTCAGCATCATCCTCATACAATCTTGATGGTTGTGAACTAGCTGTGTACTGGTGCGTGGGGAGTCATCGCTCTGTTCTCCGATGCTGGAAGTCCACAGACTGACACTGAGTGGGCATGAAGCACTCGGGCACAAGCTTCTCACCTCACTCGATGAGAAACTCAAGTCTGAATATGGCTCTTCCTTGACACATGGAGACGCAGGCACGCTCATAAAAACACGCAAACACACGCTCATGCAGCTAGTCCCCCTCCTCGTCATCCCTGCTGGCACTTTGGGGAAAAGTACCCCCATCCCATCCCCATTTATCTGCCCCCACTCCACCTCCCCCCACCCGTGGCAGCCGACGTCCCCCGCAGCGTGGCATACCCTCTCTTCCCCCCCCCCCCCCCCACCCACCCACCCACCACTCCATTCCACCCTTCTCCCCCAAACCTCCTCCGCCTTCCTGTGCCATCCTTCCATCCTGCACATCTCTAGGCCGACTCTGGGCACCAACAAACAGGAGGATTTTAAGATTCATATACAGACTTTTAATGAAATTAGGCATGCTTAAACAACACTTCAATGCACTATGTTCTACAGGCAATCAGTTCATGATTGCATCAGGACAGGAAAGTGCCAGTAAAAATAAAGTGTGCATACTACATAAGTGCACCATTCAACAACATAAACCTACACGAACGTGACGCTACATGCAAACTACAGATGAAGTTGTACAGCGGGAGAGGACACATAAGGTCTGCTGATAGCTCTCATGAATGTTTAATCTGCGAAGCTCTAAAAAGGATGAAGTCTGTAAAACCTCCTCCAACACCTCCAGGCTAAAAGTGAGGCCATGCCAAAAGCCTAATTAAATGTTTTTTAAACCTTCCCCCTTGGAGAGGACAGAGAGTAGTTTCACCCCAAAGTGTAGCTGTGCCACAGAGAGGTTGGTGAATACGGACTCTGTATCTAACCTGCTTCATAAAGGGCAGTTTGTGGTATTCTTGTGTACCTGTGTATGCTAAGTGTGTTAATGCTATTTGAAAACTCCCCTTGCAACATGCACAGGCATGCTCCTTATGGCAATTTAAAATTAGGAGCAAAATAAAAGCTAGTATTTCCTTTTTTTTCTTAGCTGGATGCAAAACATCCAAACTCCTTATTATTAACATTTTATAATAAAGAGTTATTTTTTGTGGTTGCCTTTTTTTTAAAGGAATGTAGTGAACACAATATGTTGAAAGCATGAATAGGTCAAACTTGTTAATGATTTGTTATGTCATAATCCATATAAAACTTTTGCAGGATTTTAGCAGTTAATTCACCACAGTAAAACTTCAAAACAGGAAATCCATTTCTGAATATTGAGTGCTGCCACTTGGTGGTAATTTCCATAGACCCATGGCCTGAACAATATGCCAAAAAATTGAAGTCTGCGGAAAGATGCTGGCAATCAGGCTCAGGGTCATTCCAGTTGATTCAACTGATTAAAGCAACAAATTAAAATTGATATGCCGCATTTGCCAAATTAAAAAGTGGAGGGACTCCTGACCTTAGTTAACAATCTTCCCTATTTCCGACACATGGTTTGAAAAGACACGTGGGAGCTTGAAATATGGACTGCATGCGTTGACTTTCAAATGTGCATGTTTGGGAGTAAAATTTATTTTGGCACTGAGCTGATATTGGCCTTTCAACAGATGTTGCCCGGTCAGTGCGATCCACCGGCATTATAATGCAGATTATTTGATATTCACAGCTTAATAACAATTACAAATTGTACAAATCAATTCAACTTTTGAAGTCATTATGTTTTTAAGTAAGTGAAGTTGGTTATTCCACTGCCAATCTACATCTCATTGGTTTTCAATGCAGTACAGTTTGTTTTTTTAATCTTTCCAGCAACAATACAAATCCTGGGAAACATTGAATCCTTGCCAGGTTTTCAGCATAAAATGGTCAAATAAAAAATACAGATAATGCCGGCACAAAATTTTGGCTACTGGCAACATGTGTCTAAAAATAATGGTATTGGTCTTCAAAAACTCATATCGGATGAGCCCCTTGTGTGTTTGGGTGGGGGACAAGTGTGGACAGCAGAATGTATCTAAACAGAGGAAGATGGATAGACAGCGAAAGGGCCACTGCTGTTCGTCCATTCATCTCAGGTGTACGTGGAAGAGCTCAACAATGACAGCTCATCCATCAGCCACAGGGGTACTACTGAGCCTCCTGGAACAGAACCAAAAACCCTCTTTATCCATCATGCATCTTTTCCCTTCTCTTCCCTTCTCTCCTCTTCTCCAGTCTCGTATTTGTCTCTACATGTTCAGCAGAATATTTTATTTGTCTGGGTATAGTTTTGGTTTTGCTTGCGTGTCTGAGCGTGTGTTCGGTTGCTGACAAGTGGCCAAAGCTCAGCTCTCACGTGTGTGTGGAGAAAAATATTGGATATGGAAATAGAGGAGAGGCCCAGGAAATAGTGCTAGTAGACGGGGAAACAAAAAGGCGACAACCCAAGGGAACGAAAAAGACAAAAGTGAAGGGTCAAGGAGTGAAACAGCAAAGGAGAATGAGAGTGTGTGTGAAGAACATGTGTGTGTATGAGGAAGTGAGAGAACGTGAGCAAGGTAAGCAGCGACACAGCAGCTGTCGACCTAATTCCTTCTTAACGCAGTGCTTGTGCTCTGATTAAGAAAGCGATCTGGCCTTTAATTTCCTCCCGACACCGGCTAATGCTCTGTATCTCAATCGCCTTTCCTAGCTCTTCCTCTCACAACTGCTACACATCAGCCCGCAGCCTGCGTTTAGCCAATCAGCATGGTCTACTAAGATGTGTCAGAGACACATCACAAAATAAGAACTTCACAAGAAACAAAAATGATCGTACGCCTAATTCCAAAATTGTATTCTGCGAGAGCAGAAAAGACTTCTAAATGAATGAACGTGGAGTGAAGTCAAAACTGCCGTCTTGCGTCAAAGCTCAGGGAAATGCAAATAGCCCCAAGAATGATGTTGTCACGGTGAGGAATATAATAGAGGAAATAACAACCAAATTAAAGGGCAAAATATTGTTACACCACGACAAATTTTAACACAAAAAGTGTCAAAGCCACAGCAGTGTTTGCATGACAGATAACATCTCAACCGTCTAATGGAGGGAGGACTTTTAATGTGCTCCATGCAAAACACAATAAGTGTGTGAGTATCATTTTTCACTTTGGCATTAATAAAACGAAGCAAAACATAAGAAAGACCTTTGAATTTCAAAGTCATCACTTGGTTAACATGTGAAACTGTTAGCTGGTACCCTCTGAAAGTCCCTGTAGAGTTACACAGTCACACTGAATCATAGTGTGGGTGGGCACCGAGAAAATAATTAAGACTAGACTCTGGACTCCAGAACCTTTGGATTTTCAAATGCTTGCAAAATGTATGCCGTTATATAACATGCGCTTGGACCACATTTTACTTTTTGACCCCATGTGTACATCTACAGGACATGACGCCACACATTCCCCTGACAAAATCAGCAAGGTTAACATTGTGCATTAAGTAACCAACTAAGTATCCAACGTTCTTAGAGGGGCCAGCATGTGACATCAAACTCAAACAGGCTTGACATGCCACAGCAGAAGAGGAAACGCTCAACACACGACAGAAGGTCACTCAGCTTGGTGAGAGAAAATCCAAAGAGGTGTTAAACTTGTGTTTCTCACCACTGGAACGTTGTTTAAAATGCAGGAAAACCGATTTACGGCTGGAAACAAGTTGGTTTGTATGGGCGGCCCTAATAAACAAATATGACAATTACATAACAATAGGAGTTTCAATGCTACTTCTATAATGCAACACAACATTGTGTTCATTGCTTCATCACAGGGAGGTCTGTTAATACAGAAGAAGAAACTTGTAGTCCAGCAAGCCAATCGCTAATGCGAAAGAGTACTTTCTCAATTTATGTTTCTGCACATTCTTGCGTCCTCAGATGAATGCTGAGGACAGAAGACAGAAAAGACGCCCCCAAGGAAGCATCAGATCATGACTTGGCCAACAACGAAAAATTGAAAGCCTGCAAATTAACCCGGAGAAATAACACATCATGTCCAAGTCTACAGCAGGGCTTGATTTTGGAATATTGAATTTTTCTAGTATGTTTCTTTTCGTCTGTACAGCATATTATGTGATATCACAGATTCATTTCTCCCATGTGTTATGTGAAATCAGCTGTTTTAGATTGGTTTGGAATAAAAACCTGTAGACATGATAATGATAAATGTCTTATCTCTGATGCTGTAAGGAACAATATGAACATGTCATTTTAAGAAGTAGCCTACTTTTTGTGTGTATGAAGCATCCTTTCATTACAATATTTTAAGATACCCAAGTACACAAAGAGTTAAATTGTAAAGAAATTGTAGAAAGTCATTTGAAATACTCATGTTTAATTCACAAAGCAATATTGGAAACATTTGTAATGCATTTTTTGATAAACAAGGTAAAATTGTTGTGATTATGGAGTAGCCTAATAAAGGGAATAAAGTGTAATATAATTGCCTCACTTACTCTAGTAATGATTTCTATCCACATAAAACAAAAGTAGGTTTATTGTACTAAGACTCTTATTCCAAACTGGAACAGAAGAGGTATTGACAGCTTACAAGTTATTGATTCTGACATTTTCCTTTTGTTTTCTTTTTTGGCAGAATAAACATCCGGCTATATATATAGACCGAGGATTTATCTTAGTCCAGAGACAAATATAAGAGTGTAAACGGTAAACATGACGTGTGTGTGTGTGTGTGTGTGTGTGTGTGTGTGTTTAGTACACACTCACGCAAACACACGTGGCATTCGGACCGCCATGTGGAGTGTATGCGAGAGGTGGCGTTGCTAGGAGCACCAGGTTGTGTGCAGACAGTGGTAACAGAGTAGAGACGGCAGCAGCCTGGCGGTGGAGAAGAAAGGAGTGGAGCAATGCCAAGAAGATTCCCCCTGAGAGACTGTAGGAAGGGGAGAAAGAGACAGACAGACAGAGAGGGAGAGAAACATGGAGAGGGCACGCTGATATGATCGTGGGCTTCTGCATGGAACAATTTACCAAGACAAACATCTGATGGGGGATGTTTCTGTATTCTGACTTGGATTCAACTCTAAAATGGTCTTTCAAAAAAGCCCACTTATTTCAGCTTGTAGGAATGAGAATAGTATGACATGGATGCAAGGAAATGGTGATGGTTGAACAGCAGGAGGGGGGAAATGGCTTACAAGGTTGACTGGAGGGATGAGAGAGAGAAAGAGAGAGACGGAGTCAATCTGTTGGGGCTCGTGTTTGCCGTCCCTCCTCATGTCACCCATCCGTCAGATAAACTGTTAGCCTATTTCCAACCATCCCACGTCACTTCCTCACCTCTGCGTGTTACCCCGCTGCGCCTCTCCCTTGTTTTCTATTTGTTGTCTTCTTTTCCAATTTCCCTCTTCCTTCTTCCTCCTGCGCTCTTCCTTCCCTTATTTTGTCTTTAAATGGGAAGTCGTGTGAACAGGCTATGCAAATGAGATGGTTATTACCCCACTGCTCATCAAGCCGCGCAGAGGAGACATTAATAGGCTGATGAATATGCATGTGAATTTGTTAATTAAGTTAATTATTCTGCTGAAAATGCATTCGTCTTCCAAGGACATCTTCCCCAGGATTTCAACCTGCTCCACTCATTAGTCATGCGATATTTCATACACAGAGTGAGAAAAGAGAGAGGGAGGCAGACAGTGGGAGGGAGAATGAAGGGGAGAGGAGACAATGCTGTTTTTGGAAAGTGGGTGCCATGAACAGTTGGCGTTGTAAAAGTATGGGGTAAAAATAATGTATCTTAATGGCATCAGTGCTCACAATGGGATGTGCAATAACTACCCATATTAGCAAACCACATCCTGGTTTCCAGATATGGCACATTATTCCCTAAGAGCTGGAGTTTATACTTTCAGAGTTTTCAGCATCTTTTTTTGTGGTTCCTTCTACCTCACTGGTTACTTCTCCCTAATTGCTTATTAAAACCCTCTTAAATGAACTTTTTGTGCCAACTTTCCAACACATTAATTAATTGTTGTAGCCAATTAAGTGCCGTTGTGCAAATGAGCCTCATCACAAATGGTCCTATAGGGCCGACCCCTCCTTTTTCTCTCCCTCTGTCTCTTGCACTTCCCTCCCTCTATCACCCTCCCAGCTAGTCTTCCCAGCTGCCCATGCACGTCAAGGCACTCGGTGCCAAAGAAGCAGAAACTGTGTCCTGGTAATGCTTCACTGTTTTCTGGACCGTTTCCAGCCTTCAGGCTCACTGATCTCAAACTTGTATGAAAGGTGAAGAGAAAAAGGCTCAGTCTATTCCTTTTGTTTGGCACATTTATACAAGAGGCACCTAAATAACACGGCTTGTAAACCAACCACGAAACCATATCAAATCTGTTATTTAGATTGTCTGGTTATTTCCTCTGGTAGCCATGAATTGTAAAGGAGGCATGCATGCATCAAATAGCCTGTTCTTATTTATTCACATCAGGTAAAATGTGAGTTCACCTCTAGAGATGGTGGAAAAGGAGGGTAGTCAACTTCAAAGCACTCAATAAGGTTGCCAAGCTGTTCACACGTCTCCATCCCCTTGTGTTAAAACTGGAAACATGCAGAGGAAATCAAATACATGTGTTTATAGAGATGTTAGACAGCCATCTCCCTCAACACTATTTGATTTTGATAATATAAGGAAGTTAGAAACAAAGGATGATCAGTTTGGTTTGTCGTATACTTGAGTATGTGTGTGTATCTATGCACAGTATGTAGGTGTGTATACTATATATACATTATCCACCGCATGGTGTTTATATCTAGGAGTGTGTATGTGTGCATGTATGGAAGTGTGTGAATTAATATCACAGTTGTACAGCAGGGTTTCTTGTGTTGTGTGGCATCAGCCATCCACATTATTTTGCCATTTTTATCAGGATAAAATTATGTAAAATATGTGCATTATAGGAAAATCTTAACATGCAAAGGCTCCAAATAACAATCAGCGTAATCACAGAATTCATACAGCATATGGCGCAAATTTTAAACGACAGATCGGCCTTATTTTGTTGAACTCTTTCCAAAGAAAAGAGAGCACTTAGAAGGTCGAGGTAACAGAGTGGGCAACATACCCTTTTTTGGTCAATGTCACAATTCCTAAATAGCTGTTTTTATGAGAAGCTGGGGCATTTTTCAGCCTTTAGTTGAAATAATATTAACATTTCTACATCATGATGTTAACAACATGAAGTGACACCTCTTTCAGAATAGGGGCTGAACTTTCTTTTCTTTCCCCACCATGTCTGGCTCTGCCCACTCCACTGCCATTCGGACGTGGCACTGATACACCCACCAGGAGGATTAGGGAAGGTTTAGCAACTGTGCCAGCCTTGCTCCCTGTGCCACCCCTTCCCTCGGCACAGAGGGGGGTCCCGCTTGGCATGGCAAGGTGAACTAGCCTCTGATTGATGGGCATGGTTTCAGCACACTACTGTGCTCCCCAAGGCCCGTGCCTCCCTTTCCTTTCTCCTACTGCTGTCTTGGCAGCGGTGCCTACCTCCTCTTCCATGCCAGGCAGCCAGCTAAAGCTCCTGGTGGGCACATCAATTACATAGCGGCACCTCCCCTCTTTTCTTATGTCTATCTGCGGGTCTGTCTACTGTCTCAGATTATGCCAATCTGGTCCCTCTCCATCATCACTGCTGTCTATAGCTATCTGCTATGTGTGTATGTGTGTGTTTTTATACTCATGTTCACAAATATATCTTTGCATATGCACAAATGTGCATGTATTCATGAACACACTCCTGCTCCCTCTCTTAGGCAGGTCATAATGGTTGGTGGGAAAATCCTCCCCAGAGAGCACTCATTGCCACAGGCTCAGCTGTACAATAGGCTCAGGTGTGTGCATGTATGTGCATGTGGTTGCCTGTGCATGGCTGCTTTTTGCTGTTTTAAATTTCTTTATCTGCTGATTAATTATCCATTGCTTCGTGTGACTGCCTTATAGATGAGGTTATAAAAAGTAGAAATTGCAGGAAAAAAAGCAATCATCATGTTAAGTCTCTGCATTATTCTGTTTCTGAAGTCGATTAACATGAATATTTCAACCTTCCTTTGGATTTTGGCGGTTAGTTGCTCTTGGCAAATCATGAATCATTTCGTCGTGGCGATCGTACGCCATCTGGAGTCTTCATCAGATCATTGCCTTTTATTTTAAGCAGGCAGTCATGTCAAGAGGATTTGATTTGGTTTTGAAGGAATAAAGGCAAAGGCACGTGTCTTTTTAAATTATATTGATAAATAATCAGAAATAATTGTTGAAACCTTACACTGTATGGCGGAAACACTTAACATTGCCAATTAAAAACTTGCCCCTATGTTTTATTTAAGGGAACATAGGGGCATAGAAAACTATGTTTTTCATAGGGGCAAGATAGCAACATAGATAAATAAGAAAAAGCATATGATTATGAATCTAACGACAAAGTCAACCGCTGTGACTGAAATATAAAGTGAAAAAAACAAAACAAGAAAGAGAAAAGCCTTTCACACTCACCCGCTTACGAGTGTGGTACAGTACGGAAGCCCGGATGGGGACGATGGGAAACCGAAGTGAGTAAACTGAAACTGGTAGTGGGGCACAATGGCGGCGGGGCCTGGTGTGTCTATGCAGAGCGGTAGCCCTGCGAGAGAACCTTCTATCTCGGTTCAGCAAGGAGGGAATCAGATCCATGGCGATCGGATCAAATCCGAAGATGTAACGGGTAAGAACGTAACCCGTGCTTTACTTCTACCCGGCGGACTGATTTATGTTATCAGGGTGATCTGGCGACTCAAGCTAACGGAGGCTAACTGCTAACTTAGCCGGCTATTTAACGTTAACGTTGCTTCTTTATGTATTGTTTTGGACATAGGGGTGAAGTTACAGCTCTCTGAGACATTTAAAAATATATTGATAGTGAAACACTAGTTTATGACACTGGACAAGGTGTCATGTTTGGTAAAGTAACGTTAGTAGTTAGCTTCATGGAGTGAGCAATTAGCTGGCTATCACCAACTTTATACATACACTAACGTTAGGGACTAACAGAGGTCTGCTAAAGTAATCTATTGACAAGTCCTTGGTTTGACTCGTAGTGCTGAACGATAATGCAAACGTCACCACACCTAAGCTACAAAATATGAACTATCAAGCTGCAATAGCCCGTTATGACGGGTAATAACAACAACACATTGGGCTCTTTTTCGTTGACATCGTCTTTTTGACCGGACTGACATGCGCAAGTGTCCTGATGGTGAAATAGTTTTTCGGGATGTCATGTGACTCGATTGATATGTTGCGTTTTGTTGTTGACAAGTCCCATTAATGTGAATTGCATCTTTTGTGGGGAGCTCAAGCGAAACGCTGGAGCCTTTGTTTTGGTTAGGCCCTCATACAAAACAAATTAGCAGTAAAACGATTTATTTGCTTATCATAGATAGTCTTAATTTACTTTACTTACTACCTAAAAATGTGTAGTTAGAATTAATTTAACAGGCATTCACGCTCACAGTTCCATTGTTACTTTGACCAAATCATATTATCATAAATTACAATAAATAAACAGTATACACTTAGTTGCCAGTTACAACAAGCTAGAACTATCAGTCTAATGCAACAGTCCTGCAATAAATCCTACCTTCCTGAAGGTTTTATTGTTCAACATACCTAATAAACTGGCTACTGAGTGTATTGTTTGCAGTTGAATATACCAACAAAAACAAAGGGCTATGGATGAAGAATGGCTGTCACTTAGTTATAATTATGTCGTTAAAGTCTAATTGGATCTTAGATGCTCGCAAGATGTTTGAAACTTGTTGTGGATGTCAAATGCAATGATTCATTCTTTTCATGACGTGACGTCTGTGTTGCGTTTTGCTTTGCGTTTGTTAAAAAGCAAAGTGAAATGAACATTCAGAGGAATCTGCATTTAGCCCTGCATGCAGATCATCCCCCATATTTAGTTAAATGAGTTTTCTAAAAAAGGACAGAGGAGATGGAATCAGTGTGATGGGGCTGTGAATACCTTTTAAAATAAAGGACTATCAATGTGTATAACTTTGCGATTTTGTTTAACAGCTCTCTTGCATATTTCATATTTTTCAGAGTCAGAGAAGCAGAGTCGGATGGCTGCTTTGCTGGAGAAGCTTCATGCCAAACACAATGCTTCACGGCCATGGCAGGAGACCTGCAAGGTTGTGCGTCAGGCCATGGTGAGATGGAGACAGATCTTTTTTCTGAGATAAAATAATTAGCTTGAATTCACAAAGCACCAGTTTAAACTAGGTATCAATATTGAAGATTATCTTGAGGTCTGGAACCAGTTGTTATATACCCCTCAGATCCTAAGAAAGCTTGCTTCTTGCATTCTTCCATCATGCAAAGATTTCATTCCCACACATTTTGATTCAAACATAAGTGAGAGTCATTATCTCTCATCTCAGAGTTCAATCACATTGAAATGAATGGGTTTAACCTGTGTTTTAATAGGGAATAGGTAGGTCACAAAAACGTTTTTTTTTTTGTCATTCCTTAAGTGGGGAACACTTTCCCTGCTCTATAAACAGTGAATCATTTATGTTCCTTTTTATGTGATTAATTGCTTTTGAATTTGTATTTTTTTAAAGACCATCCACACATATAGTATCCACAAGAGAGACTCACTACCAACCTGCTCAACATACATTTGTAGCAATTAACCACCTAATTGCACAAAAGGTTTTTACTTTATTAACTTCCGTACTGGGCCTGTGAAACTACAGTGGCATTTAAATCCCTGACCTATAATGCTGACTAAGCCAGTGAAAAGCCAACTTGAACATCAGATCTTGTTGATGAAGCACTTTTATCTTTTCTCTGAGCTGTATTATCTAATTCCTGTGTTTACCTTCCCGCTGTGTCCCAGGAGAAACGCGGTGTGATGAATGCTGCAGGTCACCAGCTCCTGCTCACCTGCTTGGAGACGCTGCAGAGAGCGCTGAAAGGTGAGACTGTCGACTCAAAGGACAGGAACACGAGGAGAGCTTGGCAACGTTTTCCATTAGAATGTGTCAATTTCCATCAGTAGACAAGGAAACACAAGCGTTTGCAGACTGAAATTAACTGTTGAAAGCATGCGGGCACATTGTGTCTATAGACAGCAGGAACATAAGGCAACAATTTTATGACATAGTCGCTTTTTATGATTTGAAGAGTTCCCTGTTCCTTCTTTTTCAGTTTCATCTCTGCCCTCGATGACAGATCGTCTAGAATCCATCGCTCGGCAAAACATGTGAGTTCTTTCCCCTTTTGCCAAGTAAAGGAGATTTAGGCTGATTGTTGTTATTGTAATGTTTTCCTTATAATTGCCCATTGTAGGCTCCGTCTGCAAGAATTATTACTAAAACGATTTTCAAAATTGATTTAAGTTAAAACTAGTCTCTCTCTCTCTCTGTCTCTGTCTCTGTCTGCCTGTCTGTCTCTCTGTCTCTCTCTCTGTCTCTGTCTCTCTCTCTCTGTCTCTGTCTCTCTCTCTCTCTGTCTCTCTGTCTCTGTCTCTGTTGATTTTGTCTTCTCTGAACAGGCTTGGCTCTCACCTCAGCCCATCAGGGACAGAGTGTTACATCACATCAGACATGTTTTACGTGGAGGTGCAGCTGGACACCAATGGCCAGCTAGTGGATGTCAAGGTGGCTCATCAGGGAGAAAACCCTACGGTCAGTTTACTGTAACTTCCATATGGCTCCATAAATCTCAGCCAAAAAGGAGTCAAGTTGGTCTATGTTTAGTATAAAATCTATACTTGCGTGTTACGATTTAATTCCATTCATGCACCTTGGTGAAGACATTGTCCTCAAAAGTATTATATTTTTGTTGATCACAGAGTTGTCCTGAGCTGATTCAGCATCTGAGGTGAGTAGAAACCACACACTGCACTGTAGGGTTTCTTATTTCTCTTTTTCTTGGAGTGATGCAGGCACCTGTGAAAACTACTTGTATTTTTCTGAAATCTGGCTAAACCACCTCCTCCTCTCCTGCATCTCATCAGGGAGAAGAACTTTGAAGAGTTTTCCAAACATCTGAAGGGACTTGTCGAACTATACAAGCTCCCTGGGGACAAGTAAGTAGACTTTTAGGCTATAAAGATTTCTGGTTGAAGCCAACCTAAACTATGATTAATGGCACTTGTTTCATAAGAGACATATCTTCTATGATTATTATTGTTTTTATGTCGGTTGTATCTAATCCTCTTAATTTATTTCTGTGCCCCAGTAAACTGAAAACCAAGATGTATATAGCGCTGCAGTCTTTGGAGCTTGATCTCACCAAGATGATGCACATGTTTAGGTAAGCACACAAAATGGCTTTTTCTTACCTTGTACATCATCCTTAGTATATTTAGCGTATTCAATATACAGTATATATTCAATATCAATATATTGTTCAAGATGTACTGTGATCATTGAAAGAGTCATGCAGGGAAGGGAGTGTTTAAGGGCACAATTGCTTATTTTAAAGGCAGTAGAATGTAATCTATGTAATAAATCAGAACACCTGGTAAAATATTCACCTGCTTAACGAGTAGTATGAAGTAATTTTGAGCAAAAAGCCTAATTTGAGCATCTTTTTTTGTAATGCAATAACTTTTGATTGATGTGTCTTCTAGGTTAGCTACCAATGCTAATGGTGTGGAGACTATTCTTCATGGCGGCGTCGGCTTGCTAACAGCCAGGAGTGGTGGCCATCTTGTATCTCTTCAGTGTTACCTTTCCCCTTATGACATATTTGAGGAGGGACCGAGCCCACAGCTCATCTCACCAGACAGCAATGGTAAGTGCATAGATGTACACAAGACACCAGCCAATAGCCACGTGATTTGCTTAAGAACCATAACTATCCTTGTGGGACCTCTGTTGATTGGCTCCTTGTCTGGACTCTTGGATAATCTTTGTAGTTCCACGCTCTCTGGGTGTCAGTGTTTCTGTGACAATTGAGGGAACCTCAGCTGTCTACAAGCTTCCAATCGCCCCACTCATCACTGGATCCCACCCAGTTGACAACAAGGGGTAAGAATGTGTACCTCCCGTTAACAGGGAACTTGTGAAATCCTGCAACGAGCAACCTCTTAATGTTTCTAAGAATGAATGGCATGCAATGTATTAAATGCACTACTCTTTGACTTAATGAGTCAATCATCTTTTGTTTTTTTTAGTGCCCCAATGTAGACCTAGTAGAGAACAGAGCAAGACAGCTGATGAATTAATCTTTGGTGTATTTTAGGACGCCTTCATTTTCCACTGTGACCAACTCTAACTGTGTGGACCTGCCGGCTTGTTTTTTCCTCAAGATGAACCGCCCCATGCCTTTCTCACTGTCCTTTATTCAAAGGCTTGGAAATGCTACTTGTGCGTATTTTGAAGTCCTAAATATGCACTTTAAGCACAATGCTCGTTTTGGTTGGTAATTTGGACTTCAACCTCTCCATTTTTTTCACAGCAATCCCAGTGTTTGAGAGCTCCCCCAGCCTCTCGCCTCTCTACCAGTTAGTTGTCCAGAGCCAACGCCAGCTACAGGAGGAGGGCAGCTCCACGCCACCGCCTTCATACAACATGCACTTCTACTCGGTGAGCAGACACGAGCAATACCGCCACACACACCAGTAATATGATCTCTTTTTCCTTTGCACATGGTTGTTCTGTGGTTACAGAAATATTGTAAGATGCCTCTACTTGTTGTTTGTGATTATGGTCACCTATTGGAATTGAAGCGGTAAATCTAGTTTGACATGTTCTGATCGACATCATCTCTACTTGTAAGAAAACTGCTTTCTTTGCTTTTTAACAGGTGTTGCCAGATCAGCAGCACTGTTACTTCCTGAATGGTGATGCCCCGGTGCAAGACGGTCGTGCTCTTCAAGGAGCACTGGTGTCCAAGATCCCTTTCCGCCACCCAGCACAAGTGCCACTCTTGTTGGATATCATCCGGCACCAGGCAGCCTATAACACCTTGGTTGGCAGCTGTGTGAAACGAACTTCCATCAAAGAAGGTAAGTATTTGCCCAACTGGTGTACTGTATTTGGTCAATCAACAACATGTACTGTTTTCTGTGTCTGATGTGTCAAAACACATTTAATGAGTGAAACATTTTTGCTGTTGTTTCCTCAGACAATGCAGGCCTGCTGCAGTTTGAAGTATGTCCTCTTACCGACTCAAGTTTCAGCGTCTCTTTCCAGCATCCGGTCAATGAGTCATTGGTTTGTGGTGAGCATCACTTTAACAAAATCTCTAATCCAGCATAATGTTGATATTACTTTAACAATATCCTTGGGTGAAATGAATCTGATCTGTTATGTCAGTTTTTTGCTGATCTGAGTCCTGTGTCCTATCTGACCTCCTTCCTCTAGTGGTGATGGAGGTGATTGACTCCAGACAAGTATCCTGCAAGTTGTATAAGGGACTGTCAGATGCTCTGATCTGCACAGATGAATTCATCACCAAAGTGGTCCAGCGGTGAGTTTGTAACTTCCTCCTGAATGCATAAATGTTGATGGTATAAATTTATTTTTCTTATGATAATATTTTCCTTCCTTCTTGCAGATGCATGTCCATCCCTGTAACCATGCGGGCCATTCGAAGGAAAGCAGAGACCATCCAGGCAGACACTCCAGCCCTTTCATTAATTGCACAAACTGTCGAGATCATGGTGAAGAATAACCTGCCACCCTCCGGTAGTCCCAGCTACAACATGGCAACAGGCGATGGAACTAACCCTATGGGACTGCCTGGGCTCGCAGGGGACAACACAACCACTGGAGCAGGACCCCCTGGGGGACCTAATTTTGGAGGTCCAACTAATTCTCTTTTTGGGGTTTCCCGAACAGAGAGGCAAGCCCAAGGAGGAGAGTGCCTAACCCAAGGAGGGGGGGCTGGCCAGTCGCAGCAACAACAGCAGCAGCCTGGTCAAGGCCATGTAGATGACTTCAACAAAGTCACACAGAATCCCATACTGACAAGTCTATTACAGATAACTGGAAGTGTGGGCTCTAGTCCCAGCTCCCAGAATGCACCAGCACCCCACCAAACTCCACCCCAAACATCCTCCCCTGCCAGCAACACCAAGAATCATCCTATGTTGATGAACTTGTTGAAAGACAACCCCACACAAGATTTCGCCGCTTTGTATGGTTCTAGTCCATTAGAGAGACAGAATTCTTCATCTGGCTCCCCGCGGACTGAAAGCATGAGTGGAACATGCCCTGGAAGTAGCACGAAAGGGAAGAAGAAGCGCCCACGAGGGACAGAAAAGGGTGGCGTGATACCCGGAACTGCCGCAGGTGGTGGAGTTGGCGGTTTAGGCATGAAATCACAACAGGGATCTTCGATGCCGCAGCATCACCAGCACCATCAAGTCTCGCACGAGGATGACTTCCACCGTGAGCTCCTCTCTATGGATGTGGACGCATCTCAAAACTCTATCTTTGATGTAAACCTGACCGGCGATGGCCTCGACACGCCCCACAGCATCACTCCGGCACCTAGCCAATGTGGAACTCCGCCCTCTGGTCCCGGCATGCCTTATTCACAGTCTCACGTCCAGTCTCAACAACAGCAACCACCAGGTGCTGTACCGCCTCGTATGGTCCGCCTCTCTAGCTCTGATAGCATCGGGCCTGATATCACAGAAATCTTGTCAGATTTGCCCGAGCAGACAGGCAAAGGCAACAGTGGGAACCATGGGCAGCACCCGATGGGCAATGGTGGGGAGGATGGAGGCCCCCTAGGTACCCCCATCCGTGACTCTTCCAGCTCAGGTCAGGGCAGCGCAGTGTTTGACTCCGCAGACATCTTTAACACCAACAGCAATGAGAATCCTTTTACTGATGCCGCTGACCTGATTGCCGAGGCAGCTGCAACTGCTGCCACACCCACCAGCGATTCCTCTTCCACCAACTTCTTCCCAGATGCTGCTGACTTCAACCCTGACCTCTTGACCTCAGGCCATGGCTTCCCCCAGAACTACTTTGATGACAGCTCTCCAAGCGCAGATGGAGACATGGACCTGGTCAAGGGTTTTGGGGGAAGTAGCCAGCAGAATACCCCATCAGGAACACCTCAGAATCCAACTCCACATGGGCAGAGCACCCCAGAGCCATCAATGAAGGACCCTTTTGATATGGGGATCGTTTTCGGAGGCAACAGTGGTGGTGGTAAACCGCTTCTGGGGCAAGCTCCGGATTTGGGAGACACACATGGCGGAGGGTCCCAGAGCCCCCTTATTATGGGCCTCGCAGCGGCATGTGCTGACTTTAAAAGTGCAGAACCCAAAATTAAACAGCAACAGGGACTCATGCGACCAAAAGATGAAAATGGGGGTAGTGGAGGGAGCAGCTCTGGGATGGGGATGGGGAACAGTTCAACGGAGGGCAAACAAGTCAAACGTAGCAGGACCCCATCAAGTGAGGGAAAGTCTAAAGAAAAGCCTCCCAAACGGAAAAAGATGGACCCAGATGGGAAGTCTCCCTCACACAGTTCAGGCGGACGCCCATACACGCCTCCTAGTGGTGGTTCAGGCTCTGGGGGAAGTATAAGTGGAGGAGGCTCCAAGTCTCCTGGTAGTTCTGGGCGCTCACAAACTCCTCCTGGTGGTGCCACACCTCCAATTCCCAAAATCACTATTCAGATCGCCAAAGGGACCATAACTGGGGGGAAAACATCATCCCATAGTGGATACACCTCCAGCAGCTCAGCCACAAGCAGCACAGGTGGAGCAGGGGGAACCAGCAGCAGCAAAAGTCATCATTCTCACACATCCTCATCTGGAAAGATCAAGTCCAAAGAAGGCTCCTCGACACAAGGCAACAGCTCCAAGCCAGGAACCACAGGAATGGGAAGTGGAGGTGGGTCATCCCAGTCTAAAGGCTCCTCTCAAGGAATGGGTGTTGGCAAACCAGGATCCTCCCCAATCACCAAACATGGGCTGTCTGGGCCTGGAGGTAGTGGTAGTGGAATTGGAAGTGGTAGTAAAATGAAGCCTCAGGGGGGTAAGCCTCCTGGGTCTCTTATGAATCCCAACATAAAGCCCAACATCTCCCCTTCTCACTCCCGCTCCAGTAGCTCTGGTGACAAATTGTCCTCCCCTATGAAAATGCAGCAGTCCCAGGTTCCAGGAACACCTCCTTCTTCCAAGGCCAAATCGCCAATGGGCTCAGGAGGTGGTAGTTCTGGAGGGTCCAAGTCTTCTGGGGGAGGCATGAGCTCCCAGAAGCCAATGGGTGGGAGTTCTTCTGGTTCCACATCCTCCTCGTCATCTTCAAGCTCGTCCTCTGGTTCCATGGCCTTTTCAGGAGGCTCCCAATCTCAGTATGGGGGTGGTGGAGGGGGAGGGGGAGGTGGGGCAGGCGGAGGATGTGTAGGCAGTGGTGGAGGGGGAGGAGGTGGAGGAAATTGTGGTGGAGGGGCTGGTCAGAACAATGCAAACAACCCCAACGCCAAAGGGAAGTCTCCCAGTCGAAACAAGAAACCCTCTCTTACGGCAGTCATAGACAAACTGAAGAGTGTAGGTGGAGGGGGAGTGGGGGAGGATGGTTGTGAGATAGGGCCACCAGCAGGGGGAACTGGTTCGGGATCTGCTCCTGGTGGTGGTCATGGTGGTCATGGAAATGTTCCCAGCAGTGGACCTTCAAACTTGGGCCCTTCCAAGCATGGCTCGTCCTCCCAAAGTGGGGAGTATAAGCGGGAAAAGTCTGATAAAGAGGCAAAAGCAAAAGTGTCTGTTTCTGGTGGGAACAGTGGGGATAAAAAGTTGATGGACCCAAAAACAGGAGGGGGGAGTGCAACCAGCTTGGCTAAAATCATCATTAGCAAACCTGATGGTGGCTCACCAAGCATCAAGGCCAAAGTGACCCTTCAGAAAGCAGGGGAAGGGTCTAGTGACTCCATGCGTCCACAAATTTCTAGTCTCAAAGCTTCCCCCCTCTTCAGTGGCTCTACTCCCAAACATGACCGCTCCTCGCCGAGCCACAGTCGCTCGCCGGGATACACCCCGCTCAACCACGACAGCGAGAGCGAGTCAGGCAGCAGCTCGGTGGCCGAGAAGTCCCACCAGAACAGCCCCAGCTCAGACGACGACCAGACCATTCGCCCGCTTCCCCACCAGGACTACATGAGCTCCATCCCTCTCAGCTCAGGGGAGAAGCACAAGAAGCACAAGAAGGAGAAGAAGAAGCAGAAAGAGAGGGAGAGGGAGCGGGACAGAGACCGAGAACGGGACAGGGACAAAGAGAAGAAGAAGTCCTCTATGTCCATGGGGCCGTCCTCTCATCCAATAAAAGCAGACAGTTGGTCCCGGTCACCCATCGCAGCTTCAGATTCATCTTTGTCCATGCTGGCTTCAGAGCGTCCATCCCGGCCCAGTCCGATGTATATGAGAAATGAAGATGACGACCTCATGGACTCGGCCCTCACTGGCAACCTTTAATTTTTTTTTCTCACGTTTTTTAACACGTGCCTTTTAACATACAAATTAAACTTCTATTTATTTAACTCAAGCCACACGTTGGAACTGGATACAAGAATACTGTGGCTCTCTGAGTGATCATTGTCCTGTTTAAGCTGTATTTTAACATCATATTTTACTGTTTCAGTGTATAATATCTGGCGATTGGGATGCCAGTTTTAGATGAAAGTGGTTATTCAAATACAAAAATACAGACTTCAATAAGCTCCATTAAGGAAATGGATTCAAACAGTATATTTTATTAAGAGAAATTGACATTTCTTTTCTTTCCTGTGATGTTTCACATTTAATACATTTTGTCGCGGTTCATAAGTCATTGTTGTTACATACAAACGGATTGCCACTAAATAAGTATGACTCCTGTTAAAAAACAAAAGTATTGCAAAGCAAGAAGGATACAGTGTTCAGTTGCCTTGGTTTTCAGATACAACTGGGGATTTTTAGATTTTGATACATTTTAAACTGATGTCTAAGTTAGTGTAGGTAAAGAAGACTGCAACTGATGATGATGATGGAGGAAAAGAGACGAGCTGGTTATTTTTTACCTGTAGAAGTTTTGGAAGCTTGAAATAAACTTTCACTTCTTGGAAAAAAGTTGTCACATGTCTGTGTTTTAATTGTAGGTAGGATGTAGTCCGTCTGTTGTAGTAACACGTCAGTTTGGCCATATTAATTTAAAATGACAGGAATCTGACAGTAATACATTTATTAGTTTTGAAGTATCTTGATCATCAATATATTTCTTGAATGAATGGGTAAAGATAAAATAGGTATTTAATTGCAGCTCAACCAACAACCTACACTAGAGGGCAGCAGTGTATCAGGCTGCTTAATCAGAGTTGGCAACATAACATGGTGCTCTGTAATGAGTTTCACAGTCCCAGAGATAATGCGTAGAGGTTAAATGAAATTTCACGCCCTTTATTCACATGTATTACAGAGGACGATTTGTGAAGTCACGCTGCCAAGTTGAGGGACAAAACAGAAGCTCTGAAAATGCCAAAGATGCACAAAACATCACTTTGGATGGTCACAGTGAATGACGTCAAATAAAACAAAAGATTAATTATTAAACTATCTCAATGCATCATGGGAGGACAGATAGTAAAAGGTAAACTAAATATCTTAATGAAACTTAAAAGCACAGGTTAAAAATGCTGATACAAATCTGATTGTACAGTTTTTGTACAAACACTTCATTCAAATCTATATAAACTCTTTTTAAAATTGTATTTTCGCATCACAACTCTACACACAAACATTAAATAGCTCTTTCCACACACCAACACTGATGTGCTAAGTATAAAACACTATTATCTCTCTATTATCGAGAGTCTTTGGCAATTTAATTTGTTGCATCCTGTAAATATAGACTATAAAGACAAATGCAGTAGGGAAACAAACATTGTTTTTATTCTCTACTCATAACAGTACCAGACAGTTACTTAAAGTGCAGCAAAATAAATAATGTAAAGTGAACAGTATAACATTTAAAATAAATTTACAGTCCTTTTTTAAGAGATATTGTAGAGATGTTAGCTTCTTGTAAATAAGCAGAATAAAGACAGAATGTACACTGGTTGCAGCTACCCGTAGTGAACAGCTTATTATTAGTTTTTACCATGCATTATATGAATAATTTTGGTGGTAAACTTATCCAGTAATTCACACGAATATAAGCAACTATTAGAGGAAAGAGCAAAATCAACACTTATACATATTTTCCTTATGTTAATCATTTTGGGACCCTTCAGATTTCTCAACCCCCAGGTTTAGAATGACTGGAAATACAATGCAAGCATGTGATATAGTAGTAAATCAATAGAACATATTCCTGCATAGGCAAAAACAAAAACAGGTCTAACCTTTGACCCCCTTCATGTCCCAGGTGACACCATGTGAAACCAAACAAGACTCTTCGGCTCCCAGTCAGCTGATCTTCTGACCCATCGCCTCACTTTTCTCCAGATCTGCTGACTGGGCTGTTATTTTTTTCCAGAGGCCCTGCTAAACTGCTTAGGTGACACAAATGAATGGAATCTCTGTATATTGAAAATAATATTTCATTACGGAATCTTAAAAAAAACAAAACGTGGAGCTCAGCTCAAATGGCACAAGTGCATCATCAACTGTTACAGGCAGCAGCTTGCTTGGTTCCGCTGCTTATAGTTTGTTGACTTCCCATTTTTGTCAGATTCCGAAGCACCCAACTAAAGAGGCCCTTAGGGAGGTCCTGTCACCCTTTGTACTGTACTGTATGTACTCACTTGCCCCAAAGATGGATGCTGAAAATAAATACTACATAACATCACTGCAGGAGGTTGCCTGCAGTGATACCAACCTCCCACCAATCTTGTTCGCAGCAGTAAACTTTAAAAATTCTGCTAAGAAGGCAATAAATCTGAGCCAATCAGAAGCAGAGTATAGGCTGGGTCTTCCCAGAATGCAGGTGGGGAAAAAAAATCAATCAAACTACTAACTACTTAATAACAGGCTACTGCCATTGGCTGTGAGAGAGGTGATTTGGCATGCAGATATGAGCCCACTTAGACATTTCCAAAAAACTCTTTCACACTTACTGCCAGTGTGCCATTGGTCGAGCTGCCATGTGTCAATGATGGCACACTTGCCTGAGGCTGCCTTCCCCTGATTTAGTCTATCCTTGGAACAAATCACACATTCTCCTGCTATTGAGCTGCAGCACAGTCTACTTCTCAACTGTCTCTGCTTTTAAAAAACTCATTTTCTTTCTGCTTATTCATTTTTCTTTTAACAAAATTACCTTTATTGGCCAAGTATGCGGGCACATACAAAGAATTTGACTCTATTAGACCTCTTTTGAAAAAGTCCTGCCAACACCAATCACATATATAGAAAATATGAAAACTCATTGTGTTACAGTATTACAACGTTTTTCTACAGTGAATCTATGTATTTCACCTACTACTACATTCTCGGTTTCTCCTAACCTCCAACATCAGAGGTTACAATAAACAGCAAGCCCTCTACAGATGTTCCTGCTGGCGGACAAACCCCAGGTCTACAATGGTGAATGAAATGATGCAACACAGCAACTCACAGTAACATCTAAATTCCAAACTGAATCAATAATTCACATGAGGGTTTGGATTTGTCAGCTTCATTCAGTCACATTAGGAGAACAGTGTTAGCTGAAAAGGCCTTGGAGTGGAAAAGGTATGCAAGACGAATGGAGGTGCTCCCAACATTTCTCAATGCATTTGCTCCCACTGCAAACACTGGAAAGAGATGGCTCGACTGAAAGCCACAGAACAACTTTTGGTTATTAAAACGTTTTGATTTTAAAGGCAATAGGACTTTCTCACAGAAGGAAAAGCACATGTGTAAATAATAAGATTAGTAACAGTTGAGTTCCATTTACCTGCTTCAGTTTCAGGGTCTTGGTTTTGTGCATGCTGGCAGAATGGAGCCATCGTTCATGTTATTAGTTACACCTGTGCTTTTACTATGATCTATTGAGTACAAACATTCTCCCATGTATTTTTTATTTTTTTACTTCCACACTTAAATACTACCAAGCACTTCATTACAATCAATGTACTCACTTCTGGCAAGCCTTTCCAACCAATTTGTCAAATGTCAGGAAAATTAAAGAAAGCCTGAGACTGTAAGCTCCGCTCCTCGTTCCTCCCTTCGGTAGCTCCTTGACTCTCTATTCGCTGTCAACCTTTTCAAACTGCTGAGCCGCGCTTTTCTTCAGCACGGCTAATTTCTCTATTGTGGACCCTGCCACTCAAACTTTATGCCTGGTTCACTCTTACTGCTTGGAATATATCCACATCATTCCTTCCCCCCCTCATCCTTTCATCCCGTGCATTCTCTTTCATCGTTTCTCAAACACAAGCCTGAGGCCGACTGCAGGTCTCTGGGATGTTGCTGAGCAGTTTCAGATTTGCTCGGCTGACATAGACAAACACTGCTTTTAAAGAATATATCTTTTACAAAATTCCTCCATTCTTAAGCCCTGGTATTTTCATGGATAGTCACTTTTCTCACAAATGCTCTGGGTAAAAATTATTTAAAGTCCTGAAAACATTCAACATTTCTAGACTGCCAAAGTTGATCCTGCTGTATAATTCCGCTTTAATATATGTACAGCCATGCTAGCAGCATTTTAGTCTTAGTCTTTACACGAAAATTTGATTTAGTCCCATTTTAATCATTTTTTTACTGTGAGGATAGATTTAGTCTAGTTTTAGTCGCCGAAAAGTGATCACATTTTAGTCAACTTTATCTAACAATTTCTGCTTTTTTTCTTCCTCTACTATCTATATCCTAGACTGTCTCTATATCCATTGCCAGCTCCAGTTTTGCCCCACAGGTAACTATTCATTTCTTTTTTTTCTCTTTAATGTTAAAAAACAAGTTGGTAAAGATAAGATGCCGCTATGCTCATGTTTAACTAGTTTGTGTTACAATCGAATCACTTTTCCCATCATGGTGTGCAAATGTATTATATTTCAGGCATGTGAGGGGCAAAAGATGTAGACAGTGAGTTCAGCAAATTGCCATCTCCCCTTCAGCACATAAGGAAGGTTTGCAGATTGTGACTGTTGATGAGCCGTATAGCATTGGAATAACCTCCCAGCTTATCCTGTAGATAAGCAAGCAAGAGGAGGCAGTCATTTGCCAGTTAGTTAAGCTTTATAGCTGCTCTCAAGGAGGGAAATGGGGGGGAGAGAAGTGGTGAAAAGAAGAGGAAGTACGAATAAAGGCAAAGGGAGGAGGGAGGAGAAGAGAGCATAAATGTATTTTCAGCCTGAGAGTGCTACATCCTTAACTAAGGATATTATTACAGCAAGGAACTCCAGCTATGCCCTCTGAAGTAAGGCAGCAGCTTACGGCATGATGGCAGTGCAACATTTCTATCTTTGCTGTCTGAGCAAAATTAGTTTTAAACTGAATATCAATTTCCTGGTTTTACTCAACATTAATAGAAAAGCAATGGTGTCACTGTCCTCGCTAATTTGTGTTTTGTGTGCCTGTTCATGTAGATCAGCATCAAGCACTGAATAACAATTGTTCTGACAAGAAATAGAATGAACTGAGACTGACATTTAATACAACACACATTTTCATTTACAAGTTCCTGCAACTGAACCATGAACATTGTGGATTCATTTCTTGACGTAGAATTTATTCCTCGGACGGAAATGATCGTTGCTGTAGAGAGTATCAAAATCACATTTTACCTTCACATTCTTTGTGGGATCAGTTTATGGTTTTGTGGCTTTGCAGATCTTTTTAATGCTGTGCTGAGGCAAGTTTCCATAACAGTATCAAGCTTTAGAGTTATGCTGAGGCAATCTGAAGTAAGTGGCTGTAAAACTGTGTCGCTTGCGAAACATCAGCAAAACCGAAGGAAGTGAAGGTACACCTAAGTTCACGGCTGTGGTGTGTCGACACTGAGTATTTCACTGTAGTTGTTAGTTGGCTGCTGCTTCTATTGCATTGTTAATGGGAAATATTGCAAATGTTTTTTTGCGTGCTTTTTTTCTACTTTGCAGGACTATGGTAAGTTTTCAGCACCACGGAGAGATCCACACCCCTTACTTACTGTCAGCTGTTATGACAATATACAATAAATTGAATAAGTCATAGCCATTATAAAGGTTTTCTTGTAAGATTATCGCTCACAATACAAGTCAGATGAAGAAAAGATAATTGTTTATTATTAAAAGATGATATGTGATGATAAAGTCTTGACTGAGTCTTCGGCGCTTGGACTCTACAAGGAGATTTACAGTCGAGGGGCGTCTGCCCTGAGCAGCAGCAAGATAAATCCCCCCGTGGAGTCCAGACACTGGCGGTGGTGGTTGATGAGGCTGATAGAATGATGAGTTGATGAAGCGGATGAATCTGTGGAGACTGGGCGGTGATGGGGAGGTGGAGGGGCGCGTAACAGCGACATGAACGTACTGAAGGTAGAGAGACAATGATATTCAAAAAGAGACAGCAGCAAGATGATAGGCTAACGATGTAATTGTTTCGGGTTAGGGTTAGGGTACATCAAGGAAATAATGAGTGACCATGCGTGAAGAGTGATTAGCAGATGTATGAGAAATGAACTACGGGCTTAGGCATGCAAGAGTATAGTCTTTCTGACTGAACTTACGCTGGAGCTTCATATTAACAAACAAAACCAATTGAAATGTTGAGCTTGAAGCTTTCTCCCTGCCTTCGGAAGTAGCACATCTCATCACAAGGTCCACTTACTTGGCTTTTCCACGGCTTTCAGATATATCTCATGGCCTTCACCTGTGAAAAGAATTTGCTCAAACTGATAAGCAAACTACTTCTGCTTTTTATAAAATAGGTTTTTAGCCCTGTCAGGTAGTTTTATTCACCACTTCTCATTTCCTCCCTGGAAGAGCTACTTGATAAATCCCTGGCATAAGTAGCACAAGGTCGTGAGGAAATGCCATCATTCTTCACTCATTTCTAAGCAGGAAATTAGTTGTAGTGAGTTTAAACTGACTGGCGACAGTCTCTGTGCTAGACTGGGTCATTTGGCCTGTGTCCTCCAGTCGTTTCTCCTGTCAGTAGCTGTTTTTCTGCACGCTGATGTGTCTGTAAGGTTATCTGTAGCACTCATTAAAAATAAATGAAAGTCTATTGTCCTTATAATCCCCGTGGGGCCGGGGGCGTGAGTCAGCAAATGGCAGTGCCAACTCTCCTTTTGGAATGTCCAACACAAACCCCAATGTCATTCTGGCCACCTGTCCATCCTCTCTGCCTACCGCTCCCTCTTTTCCATCCCTCGGCCTCTCTCTGACAGATTCACTGCTGCTGATAATCCATCTTTTTCCGACGTCTCGTTTTACTCCTGTAGACACTCACAGAGATGTACTGAGAGTGTGCGGCTCCATCGTAGGTTAATAGAGACTTGACGATGTCTATTATATTACTCCTAAGAGGATTTTAGTTGGGGACATATTAATGTTCCCCATTCTTTCATTTCTGTGAGTCACATCCTCTGTAAGACGTGAATGTTACAATATGTGTCGGAATTTCAGCCTATTGACTCTAATACAAACTACGACTATTATACTATAACTATTATTATTATGATATTGTTCTTTTACATCCCGGCGTAAGACTTTTCTGTTTTGCACCTTTTATTAAATAAACTATTTGTTAATATTTTTGCATTGCACTCTGCTGAAATCAGTTATCAGGTATATTCTATTCTAGCTTTTTTAATCTTGTATTTTGTTTTAATCTTTTAAATCCCATTTAAGTGTCTTTTAATAATGTCTTGTATTTCTTTATAATCTTAATGCCCTTTGTGTCTGTAGTTTTAAGATAAATATATGTTTATTTTCTAAATTGTGTTTCTTATCACCAGGCAGCTTAGCTTACATTCATTTCACAACAATGTGGGAAAAATTTGATTGTGATCAAAGTTTGCGAATGGTTTGCAAAAATGAGAGCGAGAGAGAGAGAGAGAGAGAGAGAGAGAGAGAGAGAGAGAGAGAGAGTGATTGTGAATCAGAAAAACATGTTCAGTGGCATGTAGCGTATGTACGTTTTAGCTCATAGCATTTACCAAAACTATGACAAGCAGCCACACGCACTGTCAGACACTGACGGTCTGTGAACAGACGCCACTTGGTACAGCAGATCTGCCTCTGGAGCCAAATATAACTGTCACGTTTGTTGAGCAAATTATTTAGAAGTTGGCTCTACAAGTGAATCTGGCAAATCTGCAAAATCTTTATCTGCAATGGGAAAAACCACATTTCCTGCAGATAGAAGCAGTCTATCGAATAATTTGACCCGTATATATTTATATACATTATACGTAGTTCACCAGATAAGGGAAACACATGTTCTCTTTGTTAACCACATACTACTCATCTTTGATTGCTCACTGAGTGTGTAATGATCCATGTTATTGTGTGAGGCAGCACGTAATATGTCTTCTCCCTGTAATCAGGTCAGAATCATTTGATATGATCAGGTTAAGGGTCAGACAATTTAATTTCTTGTTGTTATTAAGTTATAATCATTTTATTTTCTTATAATGAGGTTAATGTCTCAGTTTTGATCGCTTCACCTGCCACTGCGTCTGACTGTTTACTTCTGCCTCATAACACAAACACACACACCATATAAGACTGAATCTTATGGTTTATCTCACAGTCATACACCAGCATCTGTTGTTCACATCTAACACTCACACCTTGTATTCCATTCCTGCGTATTCACAGCGTTTTTGTTTTTACCGCAGGAACATGTGTTGTTTCTCGTGGTCTCACGATGCCTATTCTGGTTTATAAATATTACATCATTTCGCCTGTTTGTAGTAAGATCAGATGTTGATTTCTTTATGCAGCTGGTTAGCAAAATAAAATGTGATTCATTTGAATGAATTCAGGATTTCACACCTCAAGACCGTCCTCTGTTTGGTCTATCTTTCTCTTTCTGTACTCTTGTTTCTCTTGCACCAAACTCTCTCTTATTTTCCTGACACCCTAAAAACATTGCTCGCTCAGTTGTTCTTTGATCGCTCACACTTCTTTATATTTCATAATTCACAGCTGACAAAATCTTACAGCATGCTGTACAATGGATTTTCACATTGTCATCAGATTTTCACACAGTGTAAAATGTCTCTTTCTTTTAATGAAAAGAGACACATGAACGTCCATATTTAAAAAAGCAACATAGATCCACCACACAA
>NW_022280034.1:7541199-7548172 GCF_004355925.1 Anarrhichthys ocellatus
CAGATTTTGAGACGTCTCCACCAATCAAAACGAGCCAAGCGCTTCGTCACGGTGAAATCAAAGTTGTTGTAAGAGCGCGCGTGTGTGTGCGCGAGTGGGGAGGAAAACTGGCCGGTGCATGGGAGAGGCTCGAGACAGCGAGGAGAAGTGGACAAACCTACCGGCAGCGGCGACTGGATATTTCCTTACACCAATGAAATCATTATCGGTCTGTTCTGCACCAATTTAGAATAAGAAGCACCTTTTCGACGGGATATCGTTTTTTTTACCGATGAAAGATGATGACTTGACACTTAACTAGCTCTACCTCTTTCGGACTGTAGCGATGTTTAAACCTCTGCGTGCATAGTCCCCCCCCCCCCCCATCCCTCTGTCACCGTGGACTTATCCATTTGTTTCGGTTTTGCTGTTGAAGGACAAACGATATGACGGAAATCAGCGAAAAGGAGAACGAACCACAGAACCTTCACCGACCGTCACACGCTACCGTGCCCAGCCAACCTGAATCAAAGGTAACAACACACCTCATGGCGATTTATTTTTTCTTTCTCGTTTTAAAACAAAGCACATAATTGTTTTTTTAAGCTAAAGCACGTTTGTCTCAAAAGTTACTGCTCTGTCTTTCAATTCAAATGATTCGTATGGGACATTTTGACTAAGGTGGTTTCTGTCTTTACGAGGCTAATTCTGCTGTGGTTGCATAACAGCTCTAAGCCGCTGTAATAGCCGCTGTAATTCTTGTGATTTACCTGACCTCGCAGAGTTAGCAGAGATTACATACAGGTGCGTGTGCGTGCGTGCGTGTGTGTGTGTGTGTGTGTTGGAGGGTGTGTGTGTGTTTGTGTGTAATGAATGCATACAAATATTAAGGAGAAGAAAAGACTGTTTTCTTCTGTTTTCATTGTTTGCCACAATGATGTACTGAACACAGGTTAAGAGAATGAGATGCAGGTAGAGACAGTTCAGAATGATGCTTGGAAGCAATCCATGCTATTGTGTACCTGCAGTAAACATTGGAGGTACAGCGCCCAAGCAGATGAGTTATGAGCCTGTACCTTTGGGGGCATCTTTTCTCCTGCACAACCCAATAAACCATCACGGGTACCAGGATGGCAAACATGATGGAGGCATTGGCAGATGAACCTGCGTTTGGGTCTTGCTGGTCCTGTATGAACTTCACATTCTCTGTCACCTCTACGTTGTTTTCTGTGCTTTCGCTGCTACAATCCGCCACCAGATTAGCTGCATCTTGAGTTAATCGTGCACTCATTAGCCCAGATCACAAGCCATATATCTGCTGCTAACGTATGGTCAGAGATGGGAAAGAAAGCCTCGTTTTTTGCTGCAGCCACTTGGAAATACAATTGATGAATCATTGGCATAATTCAGGACTATTGAAACTCTTTGGTAAAAAACCTCCACGTCACTCCTCTCTGTTCTTGGCCTACTTTTAGTCTTGTTTTAGTATCGTTACCTGTTCTTGCTATTGTTCTTTCTGTTTGTATTCGCAGCTTCTTCATACTCCTGTCGTACACATTTTCATTTGATTATATACTTTAGTATTTCTTTAAAAAAAGATGGACTTATTGTTGCTGTTGGATCTTTCTTGACAAAAAGTGGGGACAATACATTCTCACATACTGACTTGACCTTAATCTCCTGCATCACATTTATCTTTTAACCACGTCAAATGAGCTTCAAGAACGGCCCTAATTGCAGCAGCAATCGCAGCAACAAATCACATTAAGGTTTGTTGGGTCATCACCACAGGGACCTGAACCAAGCCTGGCTGGACGGGCCTCTTGCCTTTTTCTATTTGACTATACAGACAAACACAATGGATGGTGGGCAGGGAGGTGCCGCGTGGATTTACGAGCCAATCAGCTAGCAGATGTTTGCTGTGTCTCGCTGGGGGCCGGGTCATAATTCACACAAATGGTCGTCCGGGCAAAACGGAATGGGGAGGAAGCAATCCTCCGAGCTGCGTCAGCCGTGTAGCCCCGTGTTTGCCAAGCCCCTGCTGGCAGCCGCGACCACTCCACATCCCGCAGAAGAATAAGAAGATTAAATGTGTGTTACAACATGCGGGGTCTCTTTTCAGAGTAGTCTGCTCGTGGGCATCTCTAGAGCCTCACTTGTTTCTTTCTGTCACTCTCAATCCTCTCATTCGTGCGTACGTTGCTGTATTCATTTCATAACTATTTCAGCACTTTGCTTTCCCTCTTTTGCGTCCGTGTCTGTCTCTCTCTATGCAGTCTTTCTCATCTCTTCATCAGCTCTCTCTCTCTCTCTCTCTCTCTCTCTCTCTCTCTCTCTCTCTCTCCCGGCAGTCCCTCGGCTCTCAGAGTGTTTATTACAGCGATAAGTGGGCCTACCATCTTTCTAGAGTGCTTCTAGATGCTGTGACAGAGAATAAATAGTTATTCCACCTCCTACACCTACGGGCAAGGTGATGGGTATTGTCATTATTATCCCTCTCTAATCACTTGGAGAGTGTGCCATTCAAGCGTTTTGCATTTAGCGGTACGGTAAGGTACGGTAAAGTAGATGACGAGCTTGGAAAGACAAAGCAATGGTTCAAGGAATACTTCACTCACAAAATGATCATTTGTATATCAGTGACTCACTCCGTGTTACCTTGAATTCGAGCCTCCACAGTGAACAAGGAGTCAAAGAACAGAGAAAGGTGTTGATGAATGGAAGTAAATGGGGGGGGGGGGGGGGGGCGTTAAAAAGCAGGACTTCATCAAGACATCTCGGGATCAGAAACGGTATGTATGTATGTTACACACACACAAGGAATTTGGCTTGGTGATTAGTGCGTGACAATAGAAATAGACATAACTCAAAAAAAGAAAATGTACAATAATGTGTACAAACTCTCACACAACTATGTATGCATTTAAATAGTACGGTGTTAGTGAAGATGTATGTGTTTTGGAAGTAGTGAGCATACTAGTGAGCATACATAGTAGTGAGACTTTGATTATACTGCACGAGTTGTGTGTGTGAGTTTTTAAACGGATGTTTTGGTATACTTTCGCTGTCTTCTCATCAAGACTCTTCTTCGTTTTTTTTTCATTCTTCGTTCACCATGGAGGCAGAAAAACAAACTTCCCCTCAAGAATCCAAGGTAACATTTTAACCTGGCACACAACCCATTAACCGGCAAATTGTCATTTTAGTTTGTATGGATTAGAACATATAATGTGTTAATTATTGAGCTTTGGAGGTGATAGGAAGCAGATTTTGTCATCTTTGGACAGAGTCAGGCTAGCTGTTTACCCCTGATTCCAGTCTTTATGCTAAGCTAAGCTAGCCAGCTGGAGCTTTATATTTACCTTACTAACATAATGGTGATATTGATCGTCTGATCTACCTCTCGTCACGAAAACAAGTATTTCCCAAATTGTGGGACTATGCCTTTTAAACTCCACGTCGTTTATTAGTGGAGGAAATGAGAGCCGTGCACAGAATCGGCCGCTACATAAAGTTTAATATTCACAGACATGTCTGTGTTAATGCTGATAATGCACGGTGGTGCTGTGCCCCGGTCCGCAGGGCCTTCACACAGCCCATCGCCTTCTCAGCCAACACAAAGACGTTTTTACGAGGTAAAATGATGGCAACTGTTTCTCTCTGACTTTGCCCTTCACACTGACTTTCTCAGAGCTCTCCTCTTTCTGCTGTTCTTCACACTAACTTTCTTATCGGCCCATTTTTCTCCTCTCTTCGTCTAGTGGATTTCTTTCTCTCCATTTCGAGTATGTATTTCCTTCCTCTGTTCTATTGACCGTGGCCCATTTAAATGAAACCCAACACCTCGTCTTTTTCCACCTGTGCTTCACCTCTTCTCGTCTTTCTCTCTTTATGTCTCCCATTCCTCCTTGCTCTCCTCCATTGTCTTCTTTCTCCATAGCTCTGAGTGTGTGGCTGCCGATGGTTTGCAGGGTGCTTGTGAGGATAAAGGTGGTTTAACTATAGGATAGCAAGCCTGAGGTCCTGTCAGGAATGAGAGAGACAGAGAGAAAGAGGAGAAGGGCGAAGTACAAGTGTGAGGAGGAAAGCAGGAAGGAGGAGGTAAGAATCTATAAAAGAGAAGAGAATGCCAAATTAAGACTAGAGAAGAAGAGGCGAGTGACTGTGAAGACAAGAATAGGGTGGCCAGTTCAGTCAGTTAAAGCCAATTATTTTTTTGATTAATACTTCTCCTTTAATTCTCAAAATTACTTTTCATAAATGTGCAAACATGAAAACAATCAAATTTCAATTTGTTATTTCTTCCGTTCATGACGCGCATCATTAAACACAAACGTGTAGCAATACATTGGAGAATGATCCCGTTTTATCTAATTAGTTTTGGACAGGTTTTGACTGCGCTGACATTTCATTTCCTCTTGGTTAACTTCTGAGTTCAGAAGGTATCTAAACGTCTTTAATGAGCTTTTCTGATGCGTCCGTGCCGCTCACATGATTGTACCGTGTGGATGACATTTCTGAACAGAGCGTATTCGGCCTCCTCGTGTTTGTTTCTTCCGTATCGCTGCTGGCAGGAGGATACATCCCTCACTTCTGACAGATCATGACATGTTTGTGTTTCTCCTTCCAGAATGATTGACTCGTGCCGCTGACCTTTTGAAGCAAACTATAGTCTGCATAGAGAACAGATGAAGGGTTACAGAGAGACAATGAAGCAGAGAGGTGCTCGTGTATCCAGTGGTGACCCAGCACTGCTTGGATTAATGACGAAGTCATTGAATTACCGTCCTTGATTGAGTTCTAAAATGCTGCTGATCCTGCAGAATCCCATGTGCAGTGTCGGGGTAAGAGCGGAGTCACTTGGGAATAAATAAGGCCTTTATCTAGTCCTTTGTTTAGTGCTGACCTTAGGTTGATGCTTAGAGTTTCTATTGTCTCCAGAAAGGCAAAGCTGTTTAATGTAATGGAGCAGAAAAATAAACTTTTTTTTTTTTTTTAAATGATATTTCTGACCTCCAGCTCCAAATGGCCGACTCACGTTGAGGAAAAACTGTGAAAAGTACACATGTATACAGCTTTAAGACTTCTTTAATATTTAACGGCTTCAATAATAATTCAACAAGAGCCTGTGTTGCTTAGCAACTATGATGTCACTTTATCATCAACTCTTCAAGTGCGTACGTCAAGTAAGTTACTGGCTTGAAATAGCATTGAATTATTCCAGTTAAAAAATAGATCATTTTAATAATCTATCCCAGAATTTCTCCTTTTACATCTGTCCCTCATTCATCTGAATTGAGGAGGTTGTGATCTTGTCCTGATTTAGATGTAAATTAAACAGTAAATCAGTCACTTGCATTGCTGTATGGTAGTAGTTATATAGTTATAGGCCTGAGAAGGCAGCTGAAATTAAAAACCAACATCAGTGACCGATCCTTTAGAAAGGACAGCGCAGTCCTATAGTGAGTAATCAAAGTGTAACCGCATTGTTATGAACATCACAATGAGGACTGTTCCTCAACCATTGTGTTGGAATCAAAGAGCCGTCGTGGCAGTTACCTCATGCTAACTGCAAAAGCTCCTCGTGCAGTTAAGCCCTTTAAACGCAAGCTTCTTGATGCTGCACGCTCGGCCCGGCAGCTTGTGAGCTGGCGAAGTCTTCGCAAGCAAGAGGCTCATGCATCACCAGGAAACAGCCCGCCAAACTACGGACAGGTATTTAGGAGCCCCACAAAGAGCTGTGCATGTGACAATGAGAAGAGGATGGGAGAATAATTTACCTCCATTTACATCTTTTCTTTTTTACCTAAGACAGTGTAATAGATCACAGAGACACCTCTGAGGCTGTATAGGTTCATTTTAGGTTCTCCTTCCCCGTCTGGTAAATCTTTCAAAATGAAAGCCTTATTTTAGCTTGTCCTCCCCCGTCTGTGAGTTTGTAATTGCCTCGATCTATATTCTCTCCTGAGTAATAAAGTTTTGATGTGACTCGAGTAATTTGGAAAGTAATGCAGTGCATATCAAAGGAGCCATATGTCTGATTAGAGCAACCTCTCAAGCGCTTTAAAACTGTTGTACAAGATTAACGTCATTACATCTGAATGTGATATTTTCAATACTTGACAAAGATACTTCTCATATACATGCTTTTTGTATGGTGTAATCCCCCCCCCCCCAAAAAAAGAAATCCCTTGATTTAAATATACGGTCAGTTTTGCACAGTTCTAGGAAGTTTTCAATTTATTCCAAACCCTCCATTGCAGCTCGTGCCGTGAGGCATTTGCACAAAAGGCAAAAGGTCACATTAGTTGGTGCTCTTCCACCTCAAAGCGTGCTGCTGGAAAAATGCTGCCTAACGAGGCCTCCGTTAATTTAAAGCTCAGGCCACTGCAGGAAGAATGCCAAACGTAATCACTTTCCTGTGTGTACAGTAATACTTTAATATACTCTTTTAATATCATGAGCAGCTAGAGATGTCCTGTGAAAAACGCTGCAGTGGGCATGTTATGTGCAAGAGTTGGCAGACATTGGGGAGCAATTTGCTCAACCGTCTTCCAACTGCAGATAATAGTTAAACGAGTGCTTTTCCTCACAGAGACGGGTGGGAACTGGTGCAGTAGCCTACATTTAAATACTGTCATCGAAACTGCTCAGTAAGGTAGTAATAAACCTAACCAACATTTAGAAACATGTTGGAATAACATGCACAAAACAATGTACATATTGTACTAATATTGTAGGAATAAGAGTAATGAATTCTAGATCATACAATGTATTTTTATCTGCTCGTGTTTCATCAATTATTAGACTGCTACCGCTCTCAACAATGCAGTATGCTGCTGTGTAATGGTTGTGCTTATTAAGGCACAATGGCAGCTTTGGCTCTGCTCATAGATGTCACTGGTGTCGATGCTAAAACAAGCATTCTTATTCAAACTAGGCTTATATATATATATATGTATGTATATGTATATATATATGTATGTATATGTAT
>NW_022280034.1:7548272-7560270 GCF_004355925.1 Anarrhichthys ocellatus
TGTATGTATGTATGTATGTATGTATATATATATATATATATATATATATATATATATATATATATATATATATATATAATGTAATGAGTGCCAGAGGACATGCGCCCACTGTTTGGCAGCTGAAACTACTGGCAGATATTAAATGACAGGACTGCTATTGTTTTATTTTTATTTCTGTAAAGTAAACTGTGATGACAGTCCAACAATACACCATGGATACGTTTGATACTCTGTATCATAGCCGGATTAATTATAAATAAAAGACATTGTGTTTAGAAAGTTGAACCCTCTTTCCAAAAGACTGCAGTCAAACGGTTAAGATGTGTTTTTAAGACATAACCTCAAAGCATTATTACCAAAGTAGTTAATGTCGAGATTTGTTATCAGGGAGATTTTTCTCTTCATGTTGTTTTTCCTCAGTTGCTTCACTGCTTCAACTCTGTGTTGTAAAAGAATAAATAAAAGCATGGGAGCTGGAACTGCGTCGTAGTGGCAGCAAGATGACTTTTCCGCCTTTCACAGCCATCTTGTGTGAACACCCACCCCCCCACTGCTTAATCATTAATACATCCAGGCATTCCACACAACAGCCTATTTATAGAAACCTTCACCAAACATCCCTATGCTCTGTGCTCATTTTCAATCGGTCGAAGAACAAGGCTGAGGCGTCTGCTCAGTCTCCACTGTACCATTTGTCTGTCAGAGGGGTGATGGAGAAAGGCCCTGGTGCTTTTGGCTTTCAAAGACGAGGGGGGGGGGGGGTGGGATTTTCAGTCCATCTCTTCTCTCACTAGACTTTTTTTTTTTTCCTTCAGTTTTACCTATTTTTTGCCTCCCATTCCTTTACTGCCCTCATACTTTTCTCTTTTATTCTTCACTTCCTCCTCTCCCTCAAACACCGGTCTGCTCTCGTACACACCGCTACTTTCACTCTGATGAGCTAATTGCCGTCAGTAGTTCAAAGTGTGATGGGTCTCCAGTTCTGTGATCCATAAATATACTTTTCAAAACCTTACAGAGAGACACAAGAGGGCCATGCAGAAATATCGAGATTTGCATTCATTAGAGCTCTGCTTTTGATTTCTGTTCTGTTTTCAGCCGAGGATGTTATGGATAATAAGAGAAAAACACCAGAAGCGGTAATAGCATACATTATAACACAAAGCCACACATGGAATAAGAGTAACCATGTAATGATAGGAGATAGTCAAGATAGCGGTGCGTGTGATGCCCTGCAGCAAACTCGGGGAGCTACGATCATGATTGTGTTGTATTAGTATGTGTACTGTGCACTTATCAAAATAGAGACACTTTCTAATGCACTGGGTAGCACAGCGCTTCAAACTACTTCAAAGTAGTGAATTCAAACGGAGTGCCTTTTGCATCGATGTCACACGCCGAGAGGCGAGAAAAAGCGTCGGTATTTGACGCCCCGGGAATGAGACCGGGCTGAAATTAGATGTGATGGATGATATATGATACTTCTCTAAACAAGCTTGCCTGCATGTGTTAAAGACCACAGGTTGAACCCTGATTTTATGATCAGATCCCTCTAACCGATTATAGGCTCTTTACCACACTGAAGCTTGCACCAAAGCCTACCAAACTCCTCTAGGATCGATTTTAAAGTATACTGTATGGTTATGATGTATTATAAACCACAGTAGACAGTTTGGAGCTGAAGAAGAACTGACCTTGGTTCTGAATGTGACACCACTACTGTGCATGGCCCAAAGCAATCGCAAATGAAGTATGTGGACACCCGAACTTTAGAACATGTTTTTGTGATTGTTGAGCAATTCATTTCAAAACCAAGGACATTAACAGCCCCTACTTCTGTGAGAAGAGTTTGTCCGCAGGGATTCGCTCCCATTCAGCCACAGAAGCATCGGTGATGTTGACCACTGATGTCGGGCAATGAGGCCTGGCTCATAGATAGTGTTTCAGCTGTTGGAGGGGGTTCATGCCATGGCTCTATGAAGGCCTCAACTTGTGCATCATTGTCATTTCAAACAGAAAACCTTTCACCAACAAGTTAGAAGCACAGTCCAGAATATTATATCATGTAGTAGCGTAGTATTTACCTTAATTTGAAGTACGGTGCTGACCAAAACCTTTAAACAATATGCATAGACTAAAAGTACACAAATGAACAGGGATGTCCACATACTTCTGGCCATTCAGTGTAGTTCAGCTTGGCCTGATGTCAAACTGTGAAGGTGCCCACAGTGGCAAATTAAATACATTCTTCTTTGTACATTTTGATCATAAAACTCTTTTCTTTGACGGTATCTTAGATTAACCTTTATAGGAGAGGATGAATGGGATGAACTGTATAAAGCTGCACACTTACATTTTATTTGTTCAATAATTATTTATTACTCTTTTTTCAGTGCACGTTTGTGGTTACGACATTGATTGTAATGGAAGTTAAATTGAGCAGCACTGGTACAAGTCCAATATTCATGATTAGTCAATGCTCTAAAACTACTTAAATACGTCTGGCTTTGAACAAGCTTGTTCTTTTAATCTTCAGATGAGTCCTCTGTGTTTCTTTAATCTTAGTAAAAGCTCAGGGGGGTATATTTAGCTATTGATTATCAGTCATGTGTTGCCTAGCCTGTGCTTCAAGAAACTGTTACTTTCCCCTCTGAAACTGGAGCAAAGACCGGCCTTCACCACAGAGAAGATTAACAAAGTCAGACAAGTTAAAAATCTAATAGAGAGGAACATCCATTACCGAATAGGCCACCAGTCGAGCCAAGAAAAAGGCCATTAAGGAAAGCATGGACTCAGCTCCCTGTAGAAAACATTTACGAGAGGCTCTCGCTAATGGGTCAACAGAGAGGACTCTTTCATCACTCAAACTAATTGGCATCTGTGAATCTGTAGCTTAAGGAAGAAAAGGAGGAGCGTGCTCAATGCCATCGATCCGATTTTCTGCGAAGGAGTGAGGCGGCTTTTACGATGGCTTTCAAAGGTACGATTGGGCAATGAGGGTGCTACCTTTTGTAGAAGAGGAATCATCAGGACAAGCAAAAACATGTTAACGCCACACACAAAACAACAAATCCCTAATTAGATAAAACTCTGTATAACTTTGAAGTCCGAGGCAGTTCAGCCCAGTCGCTAACACAGACAGCTAATGAGCTCTGTGTGGATGGAGGAGGGGCTCTTCAGGGACTTATTATACATCCTTGCCCTCATCCTCCAGGCAACTGTCTTGACTTACGAGTCCACAGCAGGTATTTCTTCCATATGTTGGATCCCATCGCTGCCAAGTCCCCGTAATTGTTTGTCATTATCAGTTCCACTTTACTGTAGCCAAAAGCACTGGATGGCAAGCATGCGAGGAATCGAGGCCGGCAGAGTCAAAGATAAACACAGTGTTTGCCGTGCATCACCGACTGCATCAAATGCGAAGGTGCAGGCCGCTCAATAAAACTAATCAAATGTGAATTTTAAGAGCTATTGACGCGCGTGGATTGGCTAGGGATGGAAAATTTGTGATCTAAAGGAAAAGAGGTGAAAAGGCTGAAGATGGATGGCCAGAAGCCAGCCTGGCATGGCAAGGACAGTCGGAGGGTAGAGCTGACAGACCGTTAGTTAACAGACTTCTCAAACACTGCACATTCCCTCGAGCTGGAAACTTCTTTTTCTGTCATTTCAAACGCCATTTCTATTGTTCTCTATATAATGTCAGAATTTAAAGAAGGGATGGTTCTGAAGCTGTAATCAATCATCACTTTAAGACCTTAAAGCTCCTGGTCAAGTACTTTTCTATAACATGAAATAATTCTGACTAGACAATCAAATTAAAAGTTAGAGGATTGTAGGTGTTGCTCGTCACATTTTGATTAAATGTTGCTTGTTCTCCATCTGACCCGAGCCGACATCAGAGCAGTGAGAGCACAGACAGAAACACTGAGAACGTTTAACTTTGGTAGAAATGGGTTTATGTAGAATCCATTTGTTCACAGCGAGTAGCCGATTGATAAAATTGTTTTTTAGAGACTTTCAGATTCTGATTGAGTGCTTACTGAGGTTTTCTCTTACTTCCTTAAGTGGATGTATTTTGCTGTTTTGAGTTAATGTGTCCTCCTTTCATGTTTTCTTATTGTTTTCTTCCAGTTACAGCGGTTGAAGCGCTCCCTGTCCTTCAAGTCAGTCATGCGCAGCAAGAGCGTGGACAACTTCTTCCAGCGCAGTAACGGCGACTCCCGCCCTCCCTCGGCCCTGATCACCTTACCTCCACCCCCGCCATCTCCTCCCCCCATCTCCGAGTCCCCCCTGGCCTACGAGCGCTCTCCGTCACATTCGCCGTCTACCAGTCCCAACCCCTCACTGTCGTCACCTTCTATCAGTCCCTCAAAATCGAAGCCGAAGTCTCAGGCCCAGCCGGTCAAGACCCACTGTTTCCAGGAGCACGTCTTCCGTAGGCCCGCCAGCTGCCAGCGATGCAAACACATGATCCAAGGTAGGTCAGTTGTGCCGGTTACTAATAATTGTGTTCAGAGAGGTGGAGGTCTGACCAAAAGGAGCCATAAGCTGGTCAGTGGATTCTGCTGAATGCTAGGTAATACATTTTTAGGCAAGCATGTTCATTTTCAACCAGAGTCTATTTCTTCAGCATAAAATTGTCCCAATGGAAATTATTGAAAGCAAGCTCTGTGGTCCAATCATGCTTCCACGCCTCCTCGGGGAGTTGTATCTCCTTTTCTTACAATCGGTATGCTGACAAGCCGTTCATGAAAACCAAGTCAGTTGAACAGGTCTGTCTCACCAGAATACTCAGCTACTGTTTCATTTGGATGGCCTGTAACTTCCCCCACACAGTGATAAAAAACAACTACTACTAAGTGTATGACCTGGTATAAGATCAGCTGGGAGTGGATCAGGATCATTGATGATTGTTTACAGGGGACACATTTGTGAACTCTAAATGCTTAATTACTGGTTAAAAACTGTCTTTAGAGCACATTGGTCTTCACAGTTCAACACTAGGGCTTACTGTGCATTTAGTGTTGTAGCTCATATGCTTTAGATGAGACTTATTATTCATCAAATACATTTAACATACTGTACTTTACTGTGTAATGTACAGAGCAGTCCACTAGAAACATTTGCATGCAGAACATGAAGCATGTGAGTGTCAAAACTGATAGTTAGACAGTCTGTGAGGCAAAAAAAAATCTGTTTTTTTTGGTAAAATAAACTCGGAACAATTAAAATTCAGCTACAAAGCATCTCTGGAGAGTCTTTTTAATTGTTTGAAGCTCCTACAATTGCAATTCCTTTACAACATAAAGACTGGAAAACAGTCACAAAGCAAAAAAAAAATGTGGTTTGTGAATACCATTGATGAAAAACTGGCAGAAAATGCAGCATTTCACTCACTAATTATACAAAAGAAAAAAACACTGTGGACAGGTAATGCTGAGTGGCAACAAATAATCAACCTTATTGCGACCACCGTGCAGTGATCTTAACCTGTTACTGATGATATCAATATTGACAGCTGTCTTCAGCGTACTCGGATGTGTTGAAGTGAATTGTCTTGTCTCCACAGGGAACTCCAAGCAGGGGCTGCGTTGTAAAGCCTGCAAGCTGGCGACCCACCTCTGGTGCTCGTCGGAGCTCTCCCAGCAGCCCTGTAATGGCAAGGTAAGAACACCTCAGACAGACTTTTCATTAAGTCTCAGATGCCACGCACTATGCACCTCTGTGAAGCTAATAGTTCCACTTTACAGCCCACATAAAATACATCGTAACACTCAAGTGTCTGGCAGCGATGGGACACCCAGAGATGTGGTCTTCTAGCGTTAACAGGGGTGTGAAACTCTGAGATCCAAAATCTTCCAAAAGTTGCTAGACGTGCTACCTGCTCATTGAGACAGTGGGGAAAATATGTGCAACATATTGCTATTCTGTCTTGATCACATTGTAATCATCATAATGATTAACCTCAAATGTATCGCATGTACTTCACTGATCATTTTTTTTTTTCTCTCATGATTGTGATGTTCTTCGTTGATTCTTATGATTGTAATGTTTTATTATTGTAGTTTCACTGTATTTCCTCATTCCCCTGACACCTGTCCCTGACTTGTGAAAGGGAATGCCACCCTTGAAGGGACAACTCTCATTAGCATGACACTCTTAATCAGTGGTCAGGGCAGCTGTGTATTAATTAATGATATTAAATTCAATGTACCCTTGTTGCTTTGCTCATTTGGTGCAGTTATCTCCCAGTAGCCAGGCTTACCACGGGCAAAACATTGTTTTGCAAAGTTAAATACATTTTTATATTCTGTGTATTTGTTTGTCAAATGTGCTGGGAATGCACGAGTTCACTGTAGGCTAGAGACTAACCCAGAATGCATTGTGTCAGCAGAATTAAACAGTCTGTTGGCATGGCCTTCAGTCCCGGTAATATGCTTAGCCTCAAAGCCCCCGTCTTGTGAGAAGAGGGTAAAGCCAACCAGCAGAGACAAAAAAATGCCGAGGTTATAAATGGAATGTGGGTGCAGGGCTTTCAACGGTAGACTAACACACTGTTAAATGTGAGAAAGGGCAGCAGGGGGCTCATATTATCTCCCAGCTATAAATGCCATAAAAGGAACAACGGCTGAGGAGGATGACACTAATGAAGTTTCAGTGGCCAGGTCCCATCATTTCTTTCCACTCAGCCTTTTTGTCCTTCCTGCCGCATGTGCTGCTCTTCTCACATAGCGCCATCGAATCATCCTCTCTCTTGTCTGGGTGCTACATTTCCTTCCTCCCTTCTCAACTCTGTTGAAAAATCAATATCTCTCTGTACCAGCTGGTCTGGCTAATTCAGTGTGAAATGCAGTGTGTTTGGGAACGCACACAATCCCTCGAGGATATGACACGGCCAGCTCTCACCAAGCCTTCGGCGGTGTCCTTTTCGATCACTGCTCACTCATCAAAGCAAGGATTAGGCATTTTACCGACGCTGGATGGAGGGCGAAGCCCCTTCTTATGCTCCTACGTAACTTGGGGTCCGGGGTTCACTGACTTCTCAACCAAAGTGCGTCATCCAAAGCTTTTGTATGCAAAAAGATTGCTTCTGAAATTTTACCTATATCGTGAAGTGCTGTAATTTTGTAAGATGGAGATTTTTTGCAGTGCAAAAGTCAATCATAAACATAACAAAAAGTTTAGTTGAGCTTCATCCTGATCAGCTACTTCATTAACATAATGCTTGTAATAATAAGCCAATATAAAACATATAGTATTAAAAACACTATGAATGGCACCATATTACATAATGTGTACTTTTAGTTTTGATGACTTGTTAGGCAGGCACAACTTGCACAAGCTAGAGTAAATTAGTGTCATTAAAAATGAAAACGGAAATATCGATGACTGCAGTTCCTCTGGCTCGCCCTCAACCCATTTGCTGAGTGGACCCATATATGACCGATTGCTTTAAAAAATGTCCAGAATCAAGCGTTTGAAAAAGGCTTTGGAATCCTGACAACATTCTGCTAATCAACGTTAATGAAACTTAAAGATATCTGAGCCTTTGATTAAAGAAATAGGCCTGCTGAGCACTTGCACAAAATAATTGCTTCTGCAGGAAAAGCTTTACACTCGCGTCCATCTTCACCTGAATTTGTGTGAGTCTCCTTCAGGATCCAATCCTGCTCTTGGTGGATGTCAACTGACCAAAAAGCGAGATTTCAGCTGGTCTGCTCTCTTAAACAGTCCACTCATGCTGCACAGTCACCATGACTGCTATGTTGATATGTCAGTGTAGGGGAAGTGTTCGACTATTGCATGTGAAAGGGATGTTTCGAGGTTGCTAATGCTGAGGAAATAGTTCCTCTCCCTCCCCTTTCGAGCATATCGGTTTGTTTCAAACTGGAGCACTGGCAGAGGAGATGAGGCCGATTCATATCGGTGAAGAATTTTCCAAGTTTATTGACAGAAAAGTCTTTTATTTTGTTTCTGTGCTTTGTTTCCTGTGAAGCACTTTGTGACAAACAGATTAAAAGGAGGATGACAAAAACAATATTTAGCCTCTGTCAGCCTCTGTGTCTTTACACGAGAGCTGCAATGATCGGTTGACTGACAAACATTACTTGATATTATTTGATCATAATTGCTGCCATTCTCAAGTTCAAATAATTGTAAATTGAATATTTCTGTGTTTGAGACTCATCAAGCATTTTAATGACGCCATATTGTACTTAAACTTGTTAATTTTTCACTTTTTTAAATAATTAAATCAAGAAATCAAAGTAATCTGCCTATTGATTAATGATAAAAAGCATCCTTTGCAGCCATACTGTACAGATATTTATGTGAGCAACTGTGTGCTTTCTAAATGGCTAAGAATGGTAGATATCATAATAACTTTGTTGGTCATTTTGAAGTTGTAAGTCTGTATTATAATTGCGTCATTAGTTGGAAATAGATACACACTTTCAGTGTGGAGGTGAACTTGGTGTTCTGTGACAAAGGAGAGAAAGAAGAGATTCTGGGCAAATTCTCGTCTGTCAGTCCTGAACAGCCGTCACAATCTTCCCCCCCCCCCCCCAAAACCTTAAAGCGATGTTTCACTTTTGGATGACTTCTGTACTTTGCAGAAGGTCTATACTCACAAGATCCGCCAAATCGCCACGCCGCATCATTTTGATTGGTTTCCTTTTTCTATAAATACATTATTTTACTGTGACTTTCACACACAAGCATACAAAATGTTCTTTAAATGACTCGTAGTGATCATTAACAGTCGATGGGTAAATTCTATTGATACATTATGACACAGCATATGCATGTGTCAACACAAGTATTGCCTGGATAAAAGATAACAAGTTTAACATCGAGCAAAATAATACACGGGCCTGTAAATGCTGATTTATTTTGATACAATGAAGGCAGTTCAACCTCTGAATGTACCACAAGTCGGCAGATAAATAACTCAAAGATTAACGACATTTCTCTGATGGCATGTTGTTATCAGCAGGTATCACTTACAGTAAAACGGATGAAAGGAGATACAGAGATTAGATGAAGCCGAGATACTATCTTTATATCTTCTATTTGGAGAACACGGAACGGATTCATCACAGCGTCTGTCAAACACAGGACTTTGTAATTGTGTCTCTTAGACTGATGAGTCCTGTACTGCAGCTCAACATATTTTCTTGCTAAAGAAAGAAACACAATCAGATCTCAAGAGATGTTCAGTGCCACATGTACAGTTTGACAAAGACAGACAGACCACATGGAGGAATAGGCTCGAAGGCAGATAGGAAAAAGGTTTAGTCATTCTCTATTAGGCATGCAACCGTGTTGGGGGACATTTTTGCCGAAGCTCCCCATTAAAACTAATGCTGAGTGTATTATTGCCACCATCCGCGGTAAGTGATGCAGTCGTAGATCATATGAGCTGATCGACCCTACATGTGTCAAGATGAAAATTATGTTAACGGATTATTACTGTCAGGTTTATGTTTTCTGTTATTTGTGGCCATGCCGCAAGAAATGAGCAAAACATTTACAACAGTGATTTACTGTCAATGCCAGGTGTGACATTTATTTAACTTCTTTTTTATTGCTGTTGTTTGAGGGAGGGAGGAGCCGAAGTTTAACCCTGACCTCAATCTCCTCCTAACCTTAAAAAGCAATTCATGCATAACCTTCACTGTACGTAAATCATATGTTGGTATACGTGCACAGATATTATAGCGGAATAACTTAAACATGTTGGCTGTGAAAGTATTGAAGATATGTAAACAAAGACAGGTCTTGTAGCTCTCCCCTGCTTACCTCTGGTGCACAGATGTTTCAAGTGTATATGTACGTTACTTCAGTATTTATTTCAATTTAGACTTTTCTTTTTTTTATTTAGGGTTGTGATGGTTTACAGATTAAAGAAACTGTGGAAAACTGTCAGATATAAAATATATCAGCATTCATTGGAGATTTCAGTTGATACTTGCACATCTTCATCTCACATACTGTAGGCCCACCTCTCTCACACGGGTTTGTCTCACAGCTGAATATTACATCTGTCCTTTGTCTTTTTTTCTAGTAACGTTTCTCCTTCCACTGTCCTCTCTCTCCTGTCTGTCTTCCGGCTTGTCAGACAGGAGCTTTCAAGAGAAACTTCAGCTCTCCTCTGTTAACCAATGACACGCTGGAAGTGGTCAGAGAGGCTCCTGCTGCCCAAGGTCAGTGATGGAAACGCCGGCTGTCTGATTCCTCACAAGACAAATAACTAAAATCTCAGGATGACTAATCACCGTGTCTGTGGCCTTCGATCCTAGGTGGCCTCTGTGTGTGCATAGGGGTGTGTGTGTGTGTGTGTGTGTGTGTGTGTGTGTGTGTGTGTGTGTGTGTGTCAGTATAGTGTCCGCTATAAAACTACATGTGTTGCTCTGTGTCTGTGTGTAGAGGCGGATAATGGCATTGTCGACCCTGTGTATGAGGCACTGCGCTATGGGACGTCGCTGGCTCAGTTGAGTCGTTCCAGCTTCAGCAGTATCTCAGAGTTGCCCTGTCACGAGGTATAAAAACACACATAAAACCCCAGTCCATATAAATGCATGTTGACATTAATCATACCAAGAATATTGCTGACTTTGCTGGCTGCAACTCTTTCTTTATGACAGGAGGAAAAACTGCAAGACAAACTAGAAAACCAGCCAATAGCTGAGGAGGATCACATCCCAGGAAGTAAGTAAATCCTTTTCCTTTGAATTTTCTATCTGATAATTGACTGTTTTGCAGCTTTTAAGATAAACACTAGAAAGACTTGAAAGGAACAGTTTGAAATTTTGGGAAATAAGCTTTTTTGCCCTTTTTCCGAGAGGTACATGAGAAGATTGATACCACTGTCATGTCTACGTTAGATATAAAGCTACTGGTAGCAGCTGGTTAGCTTAGCTTAACACAAAGACTGGAAACGGGCGTCTACAGCTAGCCTCACTGTAATTAACACATTATATCTCATTTGTATATATCGTACAAAAACAATTAAACAAATGAGATGTGATGTGTTAATTGGTGAACTTTAGAGGTTGATTTTGTTACCTTGGCACAGAGCCAGGCTGGTTGTTTTCCCCTGTTTCCAGGTAATGTGCTAAGCTAAGCTAACCGCCTGCGGGCTTCAGCTTCTTGTTTACCGTAGAGATATGGCAGTGGTGGTGATCTTCTTATTTACCTCTCATCAAAAAACAATTCCCGAAATGTCATCGCATCTGCCATGGTCCTGTAAACGGATGCTTCATCATCAATAGACAAATCTTGCTAAATGTTTCCTTCAAAGGATTTGTTATTATTATTTCTGTGCTGAGAAGAAACTGAGTGTAAATCCGTAAATCTACAGAAAACCTTTTGGAAGTGTACATTTTATTTCAAATATGAAGTACAACTGTTGAGATTCCACAATGTGTTTGTGGCTAGATGTCAGAATGACATACAATGCATTAGAGAGGGTGTGTGTGTGTGTGTGTGTGTGTGTGTGTGTGTGTGTGTGTCTTTAGTCCCAGGAGAAGGAATAATCTCTGTTTGTACTGCTACCACGTTTCAGTAACTGACCTTGACTTCTGCCTTCGTTCTGTTTGCCGCAAAGAGAACAAGACCTCTCTGTGTGTCCCTCCCTCTTTCTTTCTTTTGAAATGGAACTCTTTCCCTCTTTCTCTGTTTTTACAATCCTTCTTCCTTTCACGCATATTGTCTTTCCTTCCCCCTTTCCTTTTCCCTCTCTGTCTCTCCAGTGCTCACCCCTCCTGAAAGTGAGAAGGCTGATTCAGAAGACAGGGTCAGCCTGAAGGTGTGTAGTCAGCACTCTTCTCTTCTTTCAGCCTCTTTTAGCATGCACTCTGTCAACCCCCTTCAAACTCTTCATCCTTTTCACTCAGTTTCAGAATTCCACATAAGAAAGCATGCAGATAACAATCTTCTTTCTCTCTCTGTGTGTGTGTGTGTGTGTGTGTGTGTGTGTGTGTGTGTGTGTGTGTGT
>NW_022280034.1:7560280-7645164 GCF_004355925.1 Anarrhichthys ocellatus
TGTGTGTGTGTGTGTGTGTGTGTGTGTGTGTGTGTGTGTGTGTGTGTCCTTTGATACTCCCTCTTTTCATCAGACTCCTAAGAAAGTAGAGGTCCACTCCATCCACACATATGTGGCTCTCTACAAGTTCCTGCCTCAGGAGAAGAATGACTTGGAACTACAGTCAGTCCAATTTCTTTGCATACTGTACTGATTGTGTACATGAGAGACATCAGATGAAAAAGGAGGCAGGGTGTACCTGGCCAACATTTACTGACATTCACACACCATCTGCCTCCTCAGCGGGAGTATTGTAGGGGGGTTGCAGGGTTTGTATTGGGAGGAGGAGGGGGGGGGGGGGGGGGGTGCCGGGAGCACGGGAAGGACAAACCACTGCGTTGAGTGTGTGACATGAAAGAAAAAAAAGAGTCTTTGTATGTTAGTAGGTGCAGGAAACTGCTGAGTGTGGTATGACACCCACCACTAATCTGGAGGATGCGTCTGTGCAAGAGGACCGTGCACGAGGTGTTTTGCCACGTGCACGGTCCAGTTTCCTCTGAAAGAAATGATAATGTCACGATGACATTTACAGTACTATGCATAACACATGAAAAATGAGTTAGACTTAGAGTTGAAACATATCAGTGTTGAGTCCTACCTGACTAGAGTAGCCTAATCTTCTAATTTATATATGAGACTCAAATTCAAAACATGATGTAAAAACTGTCAAAATGCTCCTCACGGTTGCTCACTGTGGCACATTACCTGACACGTATTGTCATGTGACTAACATGTTTCTGTTTAAGGAATATTTTAGCTGTATATCTCACTTTTATGCTGAGGTTTAGAAGATTGACACTCTCATGCCTGTTCACTCAGGAAGCTTAGTTTAGCTTAGCATCAAAGACTGTAAATTGTCTCCGGTCGTTATGCTAAGCTGATGTTTGCTGGCTGTAGCTTCCTATTTAGCATACCAACATCAACTCGGCAAGAAAGCATATTTTCCACGAACGTGGTGATAAATGCTTAAAAGACTCTATACAGGTCTTGGCCACAAGCCCTTTGTTTGACGGTGTTTTCCCTCCAGGCCTGGCGACAGAGTTCAAGTCACAGATGACTCCAACGAGGACTGGTGGAAGGTGAGAACAAAAACATTTCTATTCAAATCCACTGTAGTGAATAAAATATTCTCACTACAAATCTCTGCGTTACCTTTGAATAGATACGACAGTAACACACACGCGTGGACTTCAGTTAGCCGGTGGTACAATCGGTGTAAGTTCTGTCATTCAAAGCCGAGTTGATCAGAGACAGTAAGACTAGAGAGATGGTGGATGTGCTGAAAGGACGGCAGGTGTGGGTGTTGGCAGCGCTGCTTATCGTGAAGAGGAAGAAGACCGATTGCAGTCAGTTTTTAATGAGGCATCTGAAGATTCTTACCTTCGCCTACCAAAGGACGAGCAGCTCTGTCACCAGGGGAAAATACAGAGACATCCACTTTAGTAATTAAATAAATAATAAGCAGTGTAACCATATTTCTATAGATTATATTACTGGTGTAAAAAGCCCGGCGACCTGTCTAGGGTGTACCCTGCCTTCGCCCAATATCAGCTGGGATCTACTAAATTTAAAAATAGCAGATATTTAAAGTAAACTTGGATGAATTAACTTTATTATTATAGTATTGAGAGTAATTTCCACCCATGCAAACCCATTAAATTACACTTAATCCCACTCCTGCCATTATCAATGTAAACATGCCTCTGCTAGATGTGGAGGAACCGACATCAGGACACGAGCAAAACAGCTAACTTGGCAACCGGAGGCTTTGCGCGCCTGAGTGCCTGAAGAGAATAGACGGGGATTAGGGCTCCGCACATGCAGATGCTTTTTGGTGTAGTACTGACGTGACTAATTACGGAACAAAAACCATCTTTTTTTTTTCTGGTTGTTAGCTAATTGTGATGTTTTTTTTTAAAATTCCAAAGTGTTACTGTGATAAAAATGCGATGCATATTTTGGCAACCGGCCAAGTAAACAGAAACGGGAAAAAAAAATAATCTAATTGCGTACATGCTCATCCATAGACTGTAGTAGAAGCTGCCTGTGTTGGGTTTGCTGTTTGAGACGTAAACAGGCAGACGATTGAAATAGTAGTTCCTTTGTTTGTCAATGAGGTGGCAAATTGTGGCCTTTTTACAAGACTATAGTCAGCGTCATGCATTTATGTACTGCAAGCAATTAAGAACCTTTTTTTTCCCCATTTTAGCTGAAACAGAAAATATCTATTTATAACCGTATCTGTGATTGGGTGTGTTTAACAGGGGAAAAGCAGAGACAAGGTGGGATTGTTCCCAGCCAACTTTGTGCAGCGGGTCCGCCCCGGTGAGCGCGTGTGGAAGGTCACAGAAGGTTTCCACGGCAACCGAGACAAAGGCCAGATGACTGTGAAAGAGGCCCAGGTGAACACACAATTTTCCTCTCTCTCTCACACACACACACACACACACACACACACACACACATTGGATGCATTTTTTTGTATTATTTATGCAAATTCATGCAGAAAACTGCTGAGATTACAGAGGACAGCATGTTATGGCTTCCAATGCAGCTCACTTTTCGCCTCAGTCCACGAACTCTCTCACATTACTGAATGTCACTTGCTCCTCCTCCTGCTCCATGCTCTCTCCCCCCCCCTCCACACTCTCCCTCTGTAGATCTGTGTGGGGAAGAACGAGGAGATTGACGGTTTCCTCCGGCTGAGCAGCGGGAAGAAGAGAGGCTTGGTCCCTGTGAAGAATCTGCTAGAAATATGATGGCAGCACATTTCTCCTTGACCCTCAGTTCGAAAAAGAAAAGTTTCCTATGACGGAGGTTTACTCAGGAGTGTTTGCCCGACACATCACCTGACCGCCAAACACGCACCCCCACCCCTCCAAAAAGTGGCAGTGACTCTGCAGCTTGAGTGGACGACGAGCCACAAATTAGCTTTTTATTGCAGAAGCTTTTGAGACTTAAAGGAAGGGGTGGCTCCTTCAGAGCTACTTCTCTTGTAGCACAACTTTACTTTGTGTGGTTTTAATCACACTCACAACAGAAATGTAGCATCGTGTTGAAGAGGATAGTGTGCAGGATGTCTGGCTACCTCGCTGGCCATTTCCATTGGTCGTCCCTCTGCGGAAAAGGGGAGAGGACTACCTTACTTTGATGTCAAGGCGCGTCCAAGCCTTGTGAGCGAACTGTCTTCATTTCACTGTTTGTGTAGAGAAAACAAGACGTACGAGATTGTGAAAGAAGCTGTTTCTTATAGTGGCTTGTTTCATAAACTTTAAGAGATTTGGTTCAGTAGATTCAACCGAGGGTATATGTTATGATGATCCATTTTTGTGTGTGCAGACTGCAGCTCACATCGTGCACATGTCTGCCATCGTCTCATGGGTTTATGATTTGCATATGCGTCACTCCTGCTCCGAATAGAAAATGATTCAGGTATTACATTGTGTGTATGTAAAGATCTAAAAAACAGTCTTCTATGCTACATCTTGATCCAAGGAAAATCATAACACACACACACACACACACTGGGATTTTCTATATTTCAAACTGCTCTCCAGTGATTACATTACTGTACATTTGTGCTTTTCACAGCTCCGATGTGACGAATGCGTTGCGTGCACCTCTGGGAGCCTTTTTTTTTCTCAGTAAGCCCTTCAATGACAGTTTAGCTACACACCGATTTTTGTAGCTCACTCTGTCCCATGTAACTCTAAAATCAACCACTAGAATCTGCTTCCTGTCATTACAATGTCAGCGTTGTTTATCTGTATCTAAAGTCCTGTTATATTTGCCGTCATATTATTTTTTGTACTACGACTTGAGGATGGTGTGATATCTCGACTTTCTGATGCTTTCCTCGCAGAGCAGAGCAATGAAATACATTCAGGCTGATGGATAAAATAAACCAAACTCGGTGTTAATTGTCAAAAAAAGTGGTGACGGCTTTTCAAAGGTAGAGTCTCTCTCAGAATGTTATGTTTACATCTTCAGCTGTCTAAAATGTGCTGAATTCTTGCTTAATGGCTAATGTTTCTCCTCATGCGATTACTTTTAAGTAACTCTGACTGTTATTGTTTCTGTTATTTAAGGTCCAAAAGACAAAATCACCACACACCATTTGATTTATTGCTCATTGTAAACCATAAGGTAGTGACAAACTGCCTTTGTTGCAGCAATAACTGTAAATACAGATATGACAGTATTTGTAAATAGCCTTATGAAAATACTATATATATATATATATATATATATATATATATGCACTCTGAATAGCCCTCTGACCAAGAGGTTTGCAGCTATCCACGAGCCAACTAAGGGCATTAATCTCAGTTATAAATTACAGGAGATCATTATTTATTGTCCCACTTACCAATGTATGCATCCCTTTGCTCAATTACCATTCAGCCCTGTCAGCACAAATCTTATCAAATACTATGCACAACAGTTCTAGTCACTCACTTTATTTTGTACTTTGCTTATTTCTTGCGTAGCCACAAACGTGTCTGTATATACCTGTGCTTTTGCAACAATTTGAATTTGGACTCCAGCTTTTACGAAGTGTCCATCTTGGATCAGTCGGCACCGTGCTGATCCTAAACATTACCTTCACTGGCTAGAACCAAGATTGGCTCAGGATCAGTATTACCCAGGTGAATTCCCTGTCTCATCTTAATGCACATTACCAGGCTAGTTCTTTGCATGGCTAGCTGCCCTTTGATCCTCACATCTCTCAATAAAGTCAGACAAACTGTCAGATTGTGTGCTCTTTTATTTGATAAATAATTCACTCCGTTCTGTTCTTTGTGTTGCTCTGTCAAACTGCTTTTTTTTACCTCTTTCGTCCATAACATGTCTTCATTCAGACTAGAGGAAAGGTTTTACTACACATTTTCTATTAGCGTCTGCGGTTTTTATATTTTAAATTGACCACAACATTAGATAATGCCTCATTTACATTTTACACATTACATAGTTTTTTGCTTATACTCTGAGCCAGAAATCTCAACTTCAGTAACACTTACACCAAGTTTTCTGGCATCATTCCCATCTGTATTCTGAAGATTTGTTATTGAGGGGTTTGTTCATTTTATGTATGGCTGTTGACAGTATTTTCTGATTTAGGCAGTGAAACAAAGATATATCTAAAATCACTTCTTGAAAAATATTTGAATAATAATACTCATAATAAACAAGTGAAGTACTTGAGTAAATACTGGGTAGCATGTGTGTACTATTTTTTTTTTTTTTTTTTTACTCCAGTCAAGATCCCTCATATGGTCAAACTATGTCCTGTCCAGGCACTGGCCTTGATTGACACTAATCAGACTTCGTCCCGGGCATCAATTACTAATGCTGTCGAGCACACTTCTTCATGAGTTGATGTGATAAATTGCAGCAGGATTGGGCCTCATATTTCACTGTGTTTAATCAGGTTGTTGAAGACATGAACCTAAACAGTGACCTCACAGTGAAGGACACTCTATTCCTACCACAGGTATTGTTTACCATGTTGACAATTTTAGTTTGGCATGCTAACATCTGCTATAATGACACGAGTATCATAAGTACGTATGAATTTGGTCCTATGTATTGGGAAACATTTTGACCTGATGTGGTAATCGGTGTCTCTGCCAAATTTCATGGCAATCCATTCAATAGCTGTTGAGATATTTCAGCCCAAAGAGGTGGACTGACGTTTCCAGCCATAGAGCTGCTGGCATGACTAAAACACTATAAAGAAAAAAACATTTAAATGGTCCTTTTTTTCATCCTTGCACTTTTTCCTGTTAGACACAAAAAAAGCACAAATTTACAGCTGAACGTCTGCACTTTCACCTCATATTCAATGTGTTATTTCCCACCTAGATTCATAATTTGAATCCCAACAGAAAATATCTCCCTTCATGGCCACAGAAATACACTGAGATCTTTCATGTGACATGACAGTGCAGAGCCTGAGAGGACTCCTTGTTCTTAATGACCATAAATAATGTGATTAACTCCCAATAAAATGAATTGGCAACGGAGAAGCTGCTGGCAGGCCATAGACTAAGCTGGCAAAGAGAGTGTGTGTGTGTGTGTGTGTCTGTGTGTGTGTGTGTGTGTGTGTGTGTGTGTGTGTGTGTGTGTGTGTGTGTGTGTGTGTGTGTGTGTGTCCCTGCTGTGGTGTGAGGAACATTTCTCAAATCATGACCCAGTTCTGTTATCAAATTGGATCAAATGTGATTTTCATCTCTGTAGAGAGAGAGAAAGAGAGAGGGAGACATGTGTGCAACTGGCAGAACATCTATCTTCTCTTAAGTTTCATAAAATTGCTGACTTTGGTGCTCAAGATGGCATGGTGCTCTCCACTTACTGTACCACTGAGCTCTCTTTTTGTCTCTCTCTGTTTCATGACTATGAGCAGAGGAGGTTGAAATCCTTCCCTCAAAGTCTCTGTTTCGTTCTCTAACAGCAGCAGCAATAAGCAGAGAATGTAAGGCTGAGTGTCTGTCTCTCCCTCAGCAAATCATTTTTACTCTTGTGAGTATCAAAGAGGCTGGTCCGGAGCGCATCACGCCGGCTGCAGAAAACGAAGTAAAATGGCTCATTAAATGTGTGAGTTGTTGCACTGTCATCTCCTGCCTATACTCTTCACAGTCAGTTCTTTGCACTGTTAGAACATGGGCTTCAGCTGCATCACAGACTCGCAGTAGGGGTGATGATTGCAGCACAAGGGCGTCGACAAGGAGCAGGAATATAGCAACAATGCAAATTCAAATGCAAAATCCGTGCCAAAAATAGCACTTGATTATATAGGCAGGCAGAAGGATCAGCAAAGCACTGTCAGAGAGAAATAAAGCTTTCCGCTGCTTGGCAGACGTGGAGAAAAAAAACCCCACCTTACAGACCCCAGCATCAAACACACGCAAATAAAAAATAATCCCTCACTTCCTCTTACTGTCTGTTTAATTCAGTGTATGTGAGAGGATATTACACACAATTCTATATAAGGGTAGAAGACGGTAAATCCAACATACACTCTCATTTTTCCTCTTTTTTCACCAGCTAGTCATAAACTTTGTCTGACTGGCATATGGTCTGAGTAGGTAGCATACACGCTTTGTGCTTTTAGAGCTTTGCTGAACATAGCTGAGCCGTGAGACTGAAACCAACTAGTCAGATTCTGCCTGTCTCTCCCTGGAGCCACACTCCCCCAAAACCCGTGTATTTCCATTCTCTACCTGTCCACCAGATGCCCTCACACTTGCCCTAGAGTCATAACCTTCTCTGCACACCTGCTCACCTGTTTCCACCTTTCCTCATCAGCCCTCCAGTGTATCAACGGCCTATTCCTGTTCCCCTCCATTTCATCAAAGCTGCACTGCTGCTTTGTTGTCTTATGTTTTTGCTTTTGAGCTTCTGTTACCTGAACCTTACCCTACACCTGCCTATACCTGGGTCTGTACCTGCCGAAATAAATGGGAAAGAAAAACAAGTCAATGGATTCGACTGATGGTTGCAAGTCAATTTCCAAACCAGAGGAAATATTATCATTTCTTAAATCAGACGACTTGGGTGACTCAGGCTATCAACACTCCAGCTGTAACCGTTGATGACCATACCTGAATTCTGGTGTTATTTTTCCTCCTCCCCGTCTTATGTTGTCACCATCCTCAGGTTCCAGTCGTGTTTACATTCTTCCACACTGCCAGCCAACTGGACCATCAAAAAATGAAGACGGTACACAGAGATGGCATGTTTAATGCATGGTCTCATCTCCTGCCTCTGAGGCTTACCTCCGCTTCCTCAGTATGCTGCTTGCACAAACACGACATCAGTGACAGGAATGAGCGCCATGCGGCAGAGTCCAGAGGTAGAAGATGGTACGCCGAGTTCCATGGCTTTCGAGTCTGAATGGTGAAAAGTTAGCGTATATCCTCCGAGTTGATCTTAGAGGTTGAGCGGAGAAAATAGGCCCCAGGATTGAAACATGAAAGCTGCAAGCATGCTACACTGGGAATTTCAGATTTGAGGAATCGCATATGCTTCGTTGCTTCTATAGATAGAGTATTTTAGGGGAGGCCCTGGGCGATTTGCTGTTTATTCTCACACACAATAAAAAGAGATCAAGAGAGTTTTATTCATGACGATGGATGAGCTTCAAACCACTGTCCCCTGAACAGTTTCCAAAATCATCTTTCCATCTTAAAAGCATTGTCTTATAGATAAAACATTTATGAAAAGAGTGGCATTGTAGAATACACTGAAGAGCTCTGCAGGATGAAACAACCTTAAGGTAATAACTGGGTAAAAGTATGCATATGTATATTAATGAGTACATCAGAAAGAAATATTTGACACTTTCAGAAAAAACGTTTTGATCTATTTAAAATAACTATTACCAGCCTTATTCTATTTCGCCCATAAATTGTAATTTGTAATTGTATATCTCTTTGACAAATGTGTTTGTGTGTTGCTGCCGAATTAACTCTTTAGCAAACACAATCAGACGGTTCCTGCACTATATCCAGCATTACTGTAATTATTAGAGAAATCTGCGGATGCTTTTGATATTGTTCACAGCCGGTATCCAGTCCCAGAAATCAAACTAATTTTAAAAATGACCCTTTAAATCATGTGATTGATGGAATTGCTGCTTTGTCATCCTACAAGGTCGTCTTTGAAGTGATTTTCCACCAGTGCTTGGATTAATGTTATTTTGGTTTGATTGCTCCTGAGCAGCAATCATAACATCAAGCGCCTCTTTTACTCACATAAGTACAAAAACATAAGCTAACAGTATTTATCCCACAAATTAGAGCCTCCAACCTTGAAGTGACCCTCTCCGGCTCATGTGGTGAACATGCTGAACAAAGCGTGTCAGTATCATAAATCCCACAGGCTTTTTGTTGAGCACCACTCGAGTCTTTTCCCCTCTGGTGGACATGGGCAGGAGGGGTAAAGCTAACGCTCCTGCATGAAAAGGTACTGCCCCCTCAGATGCAATCACTTCCACTTAATGAGAGGCTATATACTTCCTTCCTTACCTTCTTTGGCCTCAGACATGACGTGTGCTTCCTGTGAGGTCATTTACTTCCTTAATGCGTTGATCCCGGTTCCCAAGAAATCCTCCATCACAGGATTAACTGACTACAGGCCCGTCGCCCTGACGTCTGTGGTCATGAAATCCTTTGAGAAACTGGTGTTGACCCATCTGAAGGACACCACAGGGCCCCTGCTGGACCCCCTGCAGTTTGCCTACCGGGCAAACAGGTCGGTGGATGATGCAGTCAGTATGGGACTGCACTACATTGATATATTTTTTTCTTGTTTATTGTAATATAGTGTATGTACATTGAGAGCGGAGAGGAAACTGGAGACAAATTCCATGTATGTGTACGCATACATTTGATTCTGATTTGCCTTACGATCGCACAATATCTATTTTGATTTGTTAACATCTATTTTGATTTGTTAATCTCTCTTTGCAGAGCTAAAACCACGGAGACTGAGGCAACCAAAGAACTCTGCTCTGCAGTAATGGAACCTGCGCTGCTTCTCCTTCTGTGCTAATATCCGTTAAGTCAAGTCCAGTGCATTCGTATCCAACAGTAACTGTCCCCGTTCCTTATCCTGATAAACTGAGGTGAATGTCTACACAGGAAGTTGCCCTGTAAGCCAGATGGCTGTTTCATGGGTTATCACAGATGTTGCTCTGAATTAAGCCCATGACACTGTTATGAAAGCATAAACACTAAGTTCCACTCTTGCAGATCCAGCCCACCTCCACACCTGCTCTCCGTGCTTTGCTCTGCAGCATTTCACTCAACACACCCCTTCATCAGTACTGACCACTTGTGTTTTTCGACATCATCCTTAACCTTTCGCAATTATTATTAATTAGCTTTGATGTTGTTGTCGGCCTCTCAGTTCGGCCACAAAATGGAAATCAAGGATGGTCAAGCAGCATTAGGATCAAGGGACATGAGGACGCAGCTCTTATGAGGAGTGTTGTTGATTTAGGCTGTATATGTTTCCCAACCTGCTTTTATTCAGATCAAGAAGGATCAAAAGTTGGTTTGCTTTAGTGTTAATGCTTGTTAATGACTGCAAGACCTCTGCAGACTAAGCTGATCCTTTGCATTAGTAATGCTGTCTAAAGACAGTTTATATCTGTCTAATTATTAGGTAAACACACTCTTTTTGACACTGAGTGTCCTGGTTTGCTAGTTACTTCCTGCTTTGTAGTTACAGATTTACTCCATCTGGCACACGGTACATTGCCACCCTCTGAGAACGATATATATATATAGCATAAAGCCAACGTAATCATGATTGTGAAAACATCCTATGTAGGCTATGTTGACCTACAAACGCAGAGCATAGGAGATCTTAAGACCAAACAGAAGGTCTTTGCTCTCAGATCTTTTTCTATGCATTTCCTCTCAGGCGAACATGAGCGAAGAGTGTGCTGCCATAGGTCCTCTTTAACGCCTCGCCTCCCCACCCTGGGCCCTCCCTGCCCCTTAAATGGTTTCCCGATCCTGCACGCTCTGAAATCTTGAAAGCAAACTTCAAAATCCGTTAAGTCGCTGAGAAAAGGACTTGAAATCCACTGAACAGGTTTTCTTTGCACTCTCCCCGCGGCTCACACGGTGCATTTGTGGATCTGAAGATATTAATTTTTCAGCTACTCCGCCTAAGCTCTCTGCCCATATATAAATATATATAAACGCAGACACACTTCACATTCAAGCAGTCTATTGTTTTCCATTTACTATTGGCTCAATTCAGTCCAGCCCTCAATTTAGTCATAACTTACAAAGGACCCTTTAAGTGTCCTGTCCCGGTATGAAGAGGACAGGCTAAACTAATCTATTCAATTTGAAGTGTGTCGCAGACTTTGGGGTTTTTTGTGCCTTCAAGGTGCAGGGATTAGAGGATAATTGGGGCTGTTGTGTTTTGCTAAAGATGTTTTGCTTGCTACCAGCTGAAGCTATACTTTTTCCTACTCGCTGCCCGACTCAACGACTCTGTGATGACAGATAGAAAAGATGAAAAATGCAAACGATATTCAGCATACTGAAGAATCAGCAAGACGGGGAAATAGTTGGTAATAAGTCTCGCCGTGCTTGGTATCTTTTCACAAAGATAAATGCAAGCTTCTTTTAGAGAGCGTAGAGGACGGAAAGCAAAACAGCGGAAAGATGAAGACGGAGTGAAATACTGAAATTACCTTTTGATCTTTCGAAATGTTCAGAACATCCTGTACAAAACAAAGTTCTTGACAATTATTCCTTTTTTTACCCTTGACCCTGCTGCCACATCATCATCCTGAACTTCAGCTCTGAGCTTTTCTTCAGCCCTCACTCACATCCCCTTCTCTCCTCAGAGGCTTGTTTTTCTTTTCATCCTTTCCATCTGCTCATGTGTCTAACTGCATCGGATTGTTGCTTCTATTATAGTGTGTGTATAAATGTGCTCGATTTTTCCGTTTACATGCACCGTCACTGTGAGGAGGGATGCTCTTGGGTGTTGCTTATTGCTAGAGAAGAAAAATCAAAGTAAACGTTTTAACTCCTTCTGCATTTTTCAACCAAAACATTGACGATATTAATTAAATTTCACACACTTCTTGCGAAAAGTGAGAAAATGATTCATCGTGCAGCAGAAAACTGATTTTTAATCATAATTGACTCGTTTAATATTAAATGAAGCATTTAGTTTAGGCTCACTGCTGTATCTGCCACTGCATATAGCTGTATTGATTCAATTTGCTCGGCGAAGCTCTGTTTGCTCTCACTGTACGCTGTGACAGCACATTTCCAATTCATAACTGACAACTATATTTGTACCACTTTAACAGTCTCTCAGGAGTGAAATGAAAATGTTAAATGAGACACCTCGGCAGAGACAGAAGGCGGAGGCCTGCACAGCAGAGCCATGCCATGTCAATCTGACTGGTTTAAATGGTACAAGAGAACAAAAAAGCAATGACAATGAGGTTGAGTGAGATGTCTTGTGACCAGAAAGCTGCCACTTTTCAAACACTGATCTGACACAAGATCATTACCAATGCCCTTGTTTGTGCCGGCACACACAAGATATGCCATTTCCTTGATTTCACTTGTCTTTCAGTTGTCTGGGTGGTGAGCATCTAAGCACGAGACCTGGTTTTAAGACGCTGGCGCACATATAGGATCTCACAGCGCTGTCTGTCTGATGGATCTGTGATCTGTATCATTACACGCTATTAATCCCTTGAAAAAGAAACACGAGAGAACATTGTGAATCCTTCCCATGCTTTATGATATATTTCCCCAGATATAAACCAAGCAATTAGGTAGTAGACGCGAGGAGAGAGAAAATAAAAAATAGGCGAATGGTGTGAGGGTAGTGTCGTTTTATAAGCAGGTGACTGTGTCAGGTTAGGGTTACAGCTGGATCCCATGCACATTAAACTTGACATTTATCAACCCACCCTCAAGGACCCTCCATAAAGGTCTCTTGAAACCTACGATGGCCAACAGTTCATTATACCACCATAGAGATAAAGCTCAATGCAAACTGCCAAGCGCAGGGTAAAGATTTGACACATCAACTGTTTTTATATTTAAAAAAGAACCTTCTATAATTACTTTAATCTTCTAATCTCAAATGTTTTTGAAGATCTCCTGAACTCGTTAGTGTTCTCCATTTGTTTTGCCCGGGTTGGAGGCCAACTGTAATAAAGAGAGCTGCTTCATTTCATCTCGCATTCCTCTCCTTATCTAATCTCATTAAGGCTCACGCTTCAGCAAGTAGGAGTGCCTCCTGGTAATGAAGAAATACATTAACTGAGCTACAAAATGGCCTCGCTGCACAAAGCCTGCTTCCTCCGTCAGCAATCCCTGTGGCTTCTTTCTGGAGATCTGACATTTGTCTGTATGTCTGAGCATTTTAGTAACACTATGGTTTAGCTAACAGTTTAGTAAACGTACAGTTAGGGTTGCATTTTTTGATAAAAGTATGGTTAAACTATGACGTATCAGAATACCAAGGTAAGCGGATGCATTATGCTGTGTAAGCCTTCATTCCAGCTCCTCAAGGCCTTTTAAACATGAGGGTGTTTTCACTGCAGCCTCTAAAGCTTGGGTGTCTCATTGTTTATGCGTGATGGTGCATGATAAGAGCAGAGGATACTACAAACCAGATTTAAAACAAGTTAAACATCTGCCAGTGAGCAGGAAGTGAACTCTCTGGGGCAAGTTCTGGGAGAAAATGTAAGAGGGTCAACACTTGACTTCTTAGTCCAAAAGCCTAAAAAGTTGTGAATTATTTATTTCTAGATTCCCGACTAGAGTATGTCATTGATATATCCTTCCATCCATAGGAAAAATTAATTGAAAGTCAAACACCGGTGCCACACACATAAGATCCTGCTGAATAACATCTGCTTTGAATCCACCTGAGGAGCATCCCGGAGGTCTTTCTTAGAAACACAGACAGACGCAGCTGCCCGTCTGTCCTGGTTAGCGACTGCTGCGTCTGCAAACACTTCAGTCATTCCTTCTCAAGGGAGCAAGCAAGAAGGAATCCATCAAGGCCCGAGCAGGAAGTAGAAATGACTTGACTGGAACGTCAGCAGCTGAGGTCTAATGTGGCTGCGAGTGGTTGTAAGCTGGAGCGTGGCCAGCGTTTGTACGAACTTGTGATACAGTTGTTTGTGACTTGCCTTCAGAGAAAATAATTAACTCCTGCATAATTTATTCATAAAACTAAGTAGTTTATCATTGTTTGGGTTCATCTATATGAACAAACAGCGGTATCTAATTGTCCACACTGAAAAGTCAAAAGTCTGTTGTGTTCTCCATCCGTCTCTGAAGTTTTGCACCAATGTCAACTGCAATCAAAAGGAGCTGAATTCATAGTGACTGATTGAAAATGATTGCTCACAGTTAGTTGTAAATTGATAAGTCATGGATGAAATGATCATCACCGACACATTAAGACTGGCAACCAAACACACACAGGCAGAGGGCGACCTAGAATGTGTCGAGGCATTTAAAAAAGAAAAAGCATTTGGACAATTCCTGTTTGACACACACACGTAACACATCATGCATAAAAATGCTGCAGCACTTTGTTCAATCAATTATGTAGGAGCTATTAATTTGATGTTCGTATTTAGTTATTTTATTTAGTAGTAGTATCGTTTAATTATTCTAGATGTTTGCTTATTTAGGTTAGATTTTTGAATATATATTTAGGTAGCTTTTTCTGTGCAGATATTGCAATAAAATGACTTGCGCTATATGGAAACTGCCTGTTTTTGAGTCTTACATCAGTCTGCTGTAATTGAACTAAAATGTGATTGAATATTGTGGATTAAACCGATTCAGCCTCTGGGATGAGTAGCAAAATAGATGGTGTGAGCCACTATTTAATCTGCAGCTATATTTTAGTGTTTTAAACATCTGGATGATTGCAATGAATGAAGATGTCTGATGTAGAGAACAACTTGATACTGGTGCTCTGCTGCCACTTGCTGGACTGTTGAGAACACAAAAATGCAGAATAGTCTTTTCTTAACTTAAGCCATATGAACACAATGATCATACTATGTATGCATGTCATTCTGGAAAAAAAAAAAAATGTTTTATAATAAGTCAACAATTACTGCTTTGAAGTAATCACTTGCTCCTGAACTTTACTTTGTGTCTCCCAACATGAACTCATATTTAACACCAAAACCGGCAGACAATAACCAAACTGACAATGACACTTTTATCCAAATTTATTAGCAAGAAAAGTAGAATCCGACAAGAAAAACTTTCGATCTAAATTCACTTCTTTGCAGTTTCGTCCTCCTTGGCGAAGGCCTTGATCATCTCTTCTTTTTTGGCCAAGAGACGCTCTTCTCTGCGCTTGCGGGCCTCCTTTGTCTTTGAACGACGAGCCTCAGCCTGGTCACTGGAGGGTAAAAGAAGGAGGAGACAGAAGAGAATTTAGTTGACAGCAACACCTTGAGCTAATGGAAAAGTGTCGTACATGGACACTTCTAGAAAAAAAACAACGAAAAAGAGCAACTTACCATAACAGCTTCTTGCGAGCCTTATCTGCCTTCAGCTTGTGGATGTGCTCCATCAGGATGCGTTTGTTCTTGAAGACATTACCCTTGGCCCTCAGATAGAGACTGTGGTACCTGGAGGAAACAGAAATAAAATACCTCAGGAGCGTCTCAAAGTAAGATGCCTCTTCCTGGAGTAGGAGTTTAAACTACACTGGCATATTCACCAGCAATGAGCGCTGAGATTCACACTTACATGTGCCTGTCAATTTTCTTGGACTCCCTGTAGCGACGAAGAAGACGACGCAGGATTCTCATGCGGCGCATCCAGGAAAGCTTCTCTGGCATACGAGCATTGGCTGTACCCTTTCTCTTACCTGGGCAGGAGGAAAATTAATTATACGTTATCATGAAATCTATAAAATGGCAGTGTGTCAAATTGTCTTCATATCAAAACCAAACAACTGCCATTTGCAGGATTCCATACGGTTTACAATTTCATGCTTTTTCCTCAAAATAAACTTGGGAAATTAAAGTGATGCGTGTGAACAAAATGAGGAAAAGGAGATGGACGTTACCCACCATAACCCATGTGACGCCCCTTGCGGCGTGCCAACGTGTTCTTGCGGCAGCGCGCACGGGAATGAACCGTCACAGGCTTTCTGATGATCAGTCCATCCTTCACCAGTTTTCGGATCTGCTGGCCTGTGGTACAAATAAAATGCAATAAAGGTGCTGGCCTATGAAGCTCACACCACACAAATCTACAGAGGACAGATAGAGCTCTCCAATGCAAAGTAAATAACTCACGAGAATTGGCATTGGCAATCTCATTGGTCTCATTTGGGTCCAACCACACCTTCTTCTTGCCACAGCGCAAAACGCTGGACGCCAAGCGCTTCTGGAGCCTGGAGCATGTTGGCATATTAGTTTTGCAGGATATCAGACGCATACAGTGCTAAGGGGCCTTTAGGATTAACTATGAATTTAAACTCAAACAACTCTTAGCATTGATGTCTATTTGATCTTGTATTGACTGAAATTACCAATCGAGAAATAATAGGCCACCTTAGGTATATTACATTTAATAGCTCAATACTTTATTAACCCTGTTACTGCTAGTAAAAGTGAACTTTTCTAAACCTGGATTACAAATAGAAGCACATACAAAAAAAAAAAAAAAAAGAATCAAACAAGATACACACAAAACACAAGTATTCTCATAATTCCCAAATCAAGGTATAAAGTACTTCTACCGTAAAACAGTTGTTTAGTGACCAAACACTACCACCTGTGTCACTGTGCTTATGGAATAAAGATGAATCTGACCACAACAGTCTATACTCATCTAATTTTATCATAGAGAGACGGTTCTTTTCTTCTTTTTTACTAAGAACACATTGAAAAGTGACTTGACCAAACCAACAGGTTCAAACTGGTTTAATAAAGAAAAAGAGCACCAATTGATCAGCTGCCAGCTACTCGCGTGCACGCCACCGATAGGAAAAGAGCACCCATCCTAAAATGTGTTGTATAATGGCTCGTTTACTTAATTTCACAGACACCATTGATCGGATAGTTCGAATATCATTGACACAGACGCTAAATACTTGCACTGTTGCGTGCTGATCAGCCGCTAAGACTCTGTGGTGTTTCAGTAACATGTAGTAGTTATGCGGCTAACTTAGCTCACCAACGTAGGCCCCATGCTAACGCTACGTGCATTCTGGTAGAAATAAGAGACTTTACTCATGTCGAACATCATTAAAGTCTATCAACTGGTCTTAAATAACACAGGCAACCACCCTATTAAATGTTTACATAGAATAAATACACGTATTTCAATGTCAAATGTCCTGCTTACCTCATGGCTGCTACTAGCTTGGAAGAAACGAAGGAAATAGGACGAGCTAGTCCATACCATTTTAAATGTCGTCATGGGTCACCCAACTGCGGCTAATTGTCAGAAAACCGTAAATATAGCTAAATATTCGGTAGTTATAGTAATTTGACCAAAGTTATTTTAAAAGTGGGACATTTAATGTCGTATATATAGTTAATATACATTTAAAGTGACACTAAGTGCAGTTATCGTTCCCCCCTGATCATAGCACAAGTGGTACGCTCCAATAAAATATATTAAAAATATCCAACCACTAGAGGGCGCACTACATCCATGTTTTTCTAATTTATAAAACGTTTATTCTTTGTGCAAATGTAATTTGCTGTACATGCTTATGTGATATTTTTTAAGTGTAGAATAGTATAGTATAGTACTTGAAGGGTCGCAGCCTGTTTTATATTATCTATGCTTGCAGGTAGTTTATAGGTTGCAGCTGATAAAATGAATGAATGGTGGGAAACAAATGCATAGTGATCACATTGGCGCCGTGCTGCCCCCTCCTGGCTGCGGGCAGAACTACACCTCAGGCAGGTCGCCGCTGTACTGAAATAACAGCGCTCCTTCCTCTCTGTGACACATTTCTGTCTGTCAGAGCCGTGCCGTGCCGTGCCAGTCTTATGAAGGAGAGCGTGCAGGAGCTCCTGTAGGGAGGCACAAAGGCACCGAGGAAACCAAAACGGCTTGGCTGCAGATTTTTGTCGACGACTTTCTTTAATTTTTGAGATATGAGTCAGCGTAACACAACATTCAAGGTAAGGCAAATTGTCGTCCTCACGAGCCTGGCTAAAGGGCTAACGGTCGGGGCTATGTAACCGTCTACCGTATTGTCATGGAAACAACTGCGTTGTACCATTTAGCTTACACGACGCCGTTGACACGCTTGTGACCGGCTAATGCTACATCACATTTAAGCCGATTTTAAGTGGTGTAACCTGACGTCAGCCGGTTAACTTTACATTGACATTGAGTTCAAGAGGACCATTTGTAATTTCCAACCTTGTGCCTTCTTCGGTCACACAATATAATGTAATCTCTCATGAACGTATCTTCCGTAAACTACATTTATTCCTTTAAACCCTAACGTCAGGTTGGCCACGTGAGGCTCGGCAGCATGCGATGCAAAATCGCCAAAAGACGGTGGCTGAGACTGCACAATTCATGGTGTTTAATTTTAACGTTACTTTGTAGCCGAACCAGACACCGGGCTGCCCTGTTGTGTGCCATTGTTGTCTGCCCTGCTAGTTATCTGCACAGCCCCATCTGTCACACTGGAGACTTCTCCCGTTTGACCTGCTTACGGTGGACAGGTTGGAGCATGTTTGGAGGAGGATTAACCTCGTCGTGTACAGTGTTTATGAAAAAGAGGGTTTTGACCTCCATAAGATGAATAGAGTGTGATCGGCTGTCTCCCACGACAATGCTGGTATGTGTCTAGGTCAGTGTGATGATTAGAAGATTGTAGAATTGTCATGTTTGTTATTTTGGCTGATATGGATGGATAAATATAAAATACTGTTAATCCTTAAGAAATGGCAACATATATCATCTCATTTCTTATCATGTGGACACACTTCGTGATGGGATATAATTTGGATGATAAGATGGATATCTCATAAGAGTTTTATTTTCATTAGAAGACTAGCAAAATAACAATGTAGCCTTATTACTCTGCATTAGCCAATAGATGAACGTTCATGGAAACACTGTGTTTCCTTCTGGCTACATTCACCTGTCACCTAATCTGCCAAGCTCCTCATTCTTCAACTTCTTTGTTTGATTCCAACAAAGTCACTGCATCAAGTGGAGTACTCTCGGTCATTGACCCCTTTTGAAAACCCTCATCAGTGTGCATATCACCTACTAACACCACAGCAAGATAATGGCTCACAGGGCCACTGATGGACTAGGCAGGAAGTCTTAATATTATTCACAGAAAGATGGAGCTGCCCCTACACGTGACTGTCCCTTAACCTACACACATACTATACAATGTTTAGTGTGAAAGCAATTATTCATAAAGTGTCTCGCAAACAAGTCGGAGGCCATGGTGTTTTTCTGTTTATTACCTTTTGTAATCTTTGTACTTTGTCCGTGTTTCTCCAGGGCTTTGGACTTTACATGCGCTCTGTATTTTGTTGTTGAAATTAACAATTGCGAAAACGGGCAGAGAAAGTTTTTAATTTGTAGGTATTTGGGGCCCAGACCCTGCACACCTCCATTGTAGTAAAAGGTTTAGCAAGGCAGTAACCAGAAAAGTATGAGAACATGTGTGATTTGGTCATTAACAAAAACAAAGTGTTGTTGTACAGTGTTTTAATCCTCACATAATATCCAGAATACAGCATCTAAAACACAAAGTATTTTAGATATAGTCTTGTCCTGTGTTAATTTTGATTCAAACACTTATTTTAAGTAGTTAAAATTGTAGAGTTTAATCCTTTATAAGTACCTTTCTTTGGCAATTATCATACTCCAAGTTTTTGCTATTTCCGTATCGACTAAAGCTGTTACGGTGTCCTCTGGCCACAGCCTTTATCCAAGTAAATAATCTTGTTAAAAACTTTCAGAGGCTATTTAGAGATACTCGACTGGTAGGTGTGCAGTACACAACAAATAGGTCTGAAGAAACCCTTTGTCATAGCTGTATTGAGTAAGCACACATTAAAGGTAGATAAGTGTTATTTTAAATAAGGATGTAGTTGTTAACATACCTGCAACAGATATTTTTAGAGCTACAGTGAAAACAATAGTGACTCACCCTCTGACTAGTGTTATAGGTTTCCCTCACGTGTTGTATCGTAGAGCAGCACAACTTCAGTCACGTGTTTGATGTATGAAGCGTGTGTGGCTCTTTGCCCCACTTGTGAACTCTGACGTACCAGTTTTTAAAATGGCTTTCTAGGGGAAGTGTGACAGGTAAATTATAGACTTAAGCAAATTAGCACATGGTATTGGAGTGTGCGTGAAGGAGGGGTAAATAAACCCAGCCATTTGATTTGCACGATATGCTTTTCTTTTAAGCAGTGACTGTCACCTGGTTGGTCCCAGAGGTCCTCCAGTCTCAGGTGTTTGGGCGTGTATTGCATAATACAAGTGTAACAATGTAACCCTGATATTTCTCTTCCTCTGGAGCAAACGGGTGTCATGTGAACCAAACTCATACTAGCAGGGTGATGCATCGTTTTGGAGGAGCCCACGTTTTATTTTAGCTATTTCATCCAGCTGGTTTCTCTGGTTATGTTGGAGCGAGGCTGGTAACACCTGTTTCATGCCCGGTGCTAATACACACAAACGTGTGGAGATACACCAGTCAGGATATCTTTGTATTATAGAAATCTGATGCTGTCCTATTGTTGCAAAATAGTTTTGCATTGAAGGTTTCTTTTACGAATTAGCTGCAAGTATTTTCTGATATTCAAAGCTAATATATGTATCTACTATTCTGTATTCCAGTAAGTGACAACGTGAATATACATGTACAGTATATCTAAGACTCACAAGAACTGTAGTTCATCTTCAAAATAAATATTTAAATTTAATTAACAATGTGCTGTAATTTAAGTTTTTAATCTACAATAATCTTCCTTTTGTGTGCCAGTAGTTTCTTGTTCAGATGCTCGTGTGGTCTATCTGACGTATGATCTGTGAATTACGATATTGTCTAAGTAAGCTTAATTAACAGGCTCTTACTCAGAAAATGGAAACTCGTATATTGCCAGGAGTGTGGGCTGCATTAATATAATTAAAAATGTAACCATGTGATATCCTTGTGTCTTTCCAGCTTGCCAGCTAGTGGTGTGTGATCTGGAGGGAGAGAAAAGGACGGCGGAGAACATGGAGCTGTCAGATGGTTTGTTGCTGCAAGTGAACAATGGAGAGCAGTGGTGTAACCGCTGGAAACATCCCAACGATGACTCGGTAAACCACAGACCATCACTTTTATCTTCATAATTATGCAGTAGGATCAGCATTACACATCTTGTCCGATCTTATTAGTTTGGTCTCGTCTCGGCACCTTCAGTGATTGTTCTGTGTGGATGTCTCTTAAAGGACCGCAGCACCAGCCCCTCGGTCCTGCGCTGTGTTGCCAGCACGTGGAAGGAGGGCCTGCTGAACAGAAAGAGGCCCTTTGTGGGCCGCTGCTGTCACTCCTGTACACCACAGAGCTGGGTAATTATATATAATCATACATATTTATAACTAAAGGAGAAATTATCAATATGCAGGGTACAGCTCTTGCCAAAAACAATTTCTTGGGGCTGTTTGAAGACACTAGAAATCCATCGAACATTAAAATGTATTGTTTTTATGTGAAATCAACCGTGACATCTTCTCTATATCCAAATTAACATTCCATTTGTAGCAGCGGACAACAAACATTCTCAACATATTTCTTTCAAAACAATGTGTGAAGCACTGGTTTGAGCATAGAGAGTCAATAACATGTGACGAGCCAATGAAATACTGTGTAAATATCAAACCACATCAGGGCAGACTGACTTTGTGTCACTGAGGCCGGTCTGATAAAGTACACACGACGACACATTGGTGACTAGCTTGTTTCGCTCTGTAAAGATGCTCACCTGGATTCCAGTCTGAGCCAAGTACTCGTCAAAGACAGCTAAATGAAATACTATATACCTTCCGTGCAACCCATGGCTGTCTTTAAGGCTCTTAGTTGAAGTTATGTGGATGCTGTCTTCCTCACGATAATCCTCATTATTGTCTTGGTCCCAGGAGAAACTGTTCAACCCCAGTATTCCATCTCTGGGACTACGCAACGTCATCTACATTAATGAGACCCACACCAGGTAAACAAAGCAGAACCTACTCCATTATGGTATCACTTCTTTCCGCCGTATTTTACTCTGAGCGGGCCATTGGCCAGGCAAGAGGAACATATTCAACTTCTGAAACTACATGGCGAGCTGGTCGGCTTTCACGTGGCTGTTTTGGCTTCTGATGACCATTTAATGCAACAAGAGCAAGAGCTCTAACTCCTCCTGTATAGTACAATCAATACAGTGCAGACAGACGCTGGCCCTCCTAATACACGGCTTTAAGTCAAGAGGGCCGATCTATGAAACAGTGGAAAGGTAGACGGTTGAATAATTTAAAATGTTTGTCAGCGGACACCGAACACATGCATCCAGTGACTGAATTTAAGACGTCTTGAAAGCTCAACCACCAAACGGTATAAATATGAGCTTGGTGTGATTCTTTGCATTTTCAAAGTCCAAGGCAACCCTTTGCATAGACGTACCTAAGTGAAGGCCGATTGCCGTCATGCTCCAAAAAGCACAGAAAAAGATGAAATAAGTTTATATTCTTTTATTGTATTTATTCAGCATTGCATTAGCATCTCAGAGTCGAGATGAGCTGAAGTCAATATGGACAAGATGGCGTTGTTAGTTTCGTGTGTTGATGTGTCTTGCTGCAGACAGCGGGGATGGCTGGCGCGCAGGCTGAGTTACGTGCTGTTTGTCATGGAGAGAGACGTCAACAAGGACATGTTCACCAGGAACGTAGTGGACAACGTGCTCAACAACAGCAGGTAACGCCCGACGCAACGCGACACATTTGTCGCAACATTTTGTGTTTGTGTCCGCTTATGTTTGCTGTGTGCTGTGGTGCATGGCAGGGTGGAGAGTTCTATTGTGGAGGTAGCCACAGATTTGGACGCTGCAGCCAGCCAGCCGGGCCAGGAGCACAAAGCAATCAGTAAAGTGAAGCAGAAAGCCAGGGCCTTCCTTCAGGAGATGGTGGCCAACATTTCACCGGCCTTCATCAGGTACATGCTGTGTACCTGAAATCTCAGCGCTCTTGCTTTTCAGTCATTGATTGATATTCTAACACATTAACAAAACCTTAGAAAAGTACCCTTACGTTATGTCACGTTACACTTAAATAGACTAGATTCTGCTACAGCTCAAGTTTTGGACTCTTTGTTCCTGCTCCACATCTTCTCACACCTCTTCTTGTTACTCAGGCTGACGGGGTGGGTCCTCCTGAGGCTCTTTAATGGTTTCTTCTGGAGCATCCAGATCCACAAGGGTCAGCTGGAAATGGTCAAGAAGGCTGCTACTGAGGTCAGCAGAAAGTACACGCACAAATATAATGAACTACACAGTCACAACATGACCTTCTCCACAAGACATACAGTGTCTCCAGAGGCATTACACAAATATTGATCATCACAATACATTTCTGAGGGGTGCATTGTAAATGGAGATTGTAGATACTGTAGACATTATATCAAATTAGAAGATAAAATGTTGCTTTTACATTAAACTGGAGTTCTGTTCCATCTGCACTCAGAAATGTGTTTATTTAAAAATCATCTCCGTTTTGTCTTTACAGCAAAATGTGCCAATGGTCTTCCTCCCTGTTCACAAATCGCACATTGACTACCTGCTCATCACCTTGATCCTGTTCTGTCACAACATCAAAGCCCCTCACATTGCTGCTGGAAACAACCTAAGCATTCCTATCCTCAGGTAAAAGAAGCCTCGCGTCACGTTTGATCTGGAAAGAAGGTGTTTATGTTTGCTCTCTGTAAGTGAGAACACAGAGATCCGTTTGATATAACACGAAAGGGAATTCCTTGGAAATGGATCAGAGAGGAATTAAAACTGATTCCAAAGAGTGAAACTAAAGGTCGACACTGAGTTTACATTGAGGGAACATTAATATCCGGGAAGCCAGGCTGACTAAAGGAGGTGAAGATGTGTTGTTATAATCTGAGTCAAATGATATTTGAGGTTCCAAAACAGATCTTCTAAAGTACATCGATGCCTATGATATATAGACCCTCCAAAAGTACCAACCTGAGCCATGTTTACTGAGAACAGGAACACACCTAGTGATACAGACGAGGAAACATGAAGGAAATGAAGAAGTGAAATCTGTTTTTAAAGAAGAGTTAAACACAGACGATGGGTTCTGCACATACATGTGTGTGTCAACAATACTCCCAATAATCACATGTTTTAAAGAGAATTATATTATACTATTTAATCACGGATACGCCATAATCTAAATAATTGGCCTGTTGTAATTACTGGACTATCACATTGTTCTAGCCAACTGATAATGATAAGCACGCTGCTGCTGCTGCTCTTGTAGAAAGCTCAGGGTTGAAGCCTCGTGATCGAACGTTCTTTTCTTTTCAGCACGCTTATCCGTAAACTTGGAGGATTTTTCATACGACGGAAAATGGAGGAAACGGGGAATGGAAAGAAGGACGTTTTGTACAGATCACTCTTACATGCAGTAAGTCCCAAGAGTCTATTTATCTCTTGCAGTAAAGGTTGGTTATCAAATTCACTTCTGTGTGTGTGTGCTTTATTATATAACTGCATGCTGTCTTCATGCTTCTGCTCCGTGTGCTCTTTTCATTCCTGAGTGATGGGCAGAGGCACTTAAAAGCTTCTGTTACATAATGTTAGCCTGTGTTCTCTCTCTGTAGGCCTGTACTCAATAGTTTGACGTTTTGAAGATTCATTCATAATGCTGATATTCAAAGTCTGAATCAAAAACTTTTGAAACTATTTATTCAGTTTAATCTTTATCTGCACAGTTGCAGATAAAGACTAGGCTAAACTATTATTATTAGAATAAGTATTATACTTTGTGTAGAATTAGATTGCAGCGGTGGCTTTGTAGGACCTGTGTGAGCTAAACATTTCCAATAACTCCAGAGCGTTCAAATGTAAAAATGTTTTGCAAAGAGATGGACGAAATAATTTCCTAAATTCACAACATGTTCTTATCCAACAGAATATTCTGCTTTAATCCATATTTGATGGTGTTTAACCTTTTAAAAAAAAACAAGACTTTCCCTACAGTCAGAAGCTCTTTGCTCTCCCACCGGTCGCACTGGTACTGAAGCGCTGGTCTAGCAGTTTAACAGCACAAAATCATATTTTTTCCATTTTTTTGTGAGTGATGACGTCATAAAATATGGTGATTCAACGCTTCTTTCGTAAACTTTAATCAAAGCTTCAAATGTACCATCAGTCTCTGCCTATTACCTTTTAAAATAAGTTACTTAGACACTACTACTACTATCCTTTAATAGTGCAACTTCTGTAGACTTCTCTACAACTTCTGCTGTGAAGCAAAGATGAGTTGTGCTGCTTTTCTTCACTTCACTGACGTAGATCCAACTCATACGCTGTCAGTTTTTCTCTGTAAGTAGGTTTATACATCTTCTAACATACTTAGACACACTCTCATTGGTGACTAATGGAAAACAGCAAAGCTGCTTTAGTGGATTTACTTGTACCAGTTTCATAGTTGAGGAATTGCTGTTAATGTGCATGTTGTGAGTACTGAAAGCAACCCAGGTCGTGTATTGTGCCCATAAGAGAAGAGGTATCAGTTTAAGACATGAGCAACTGCTCTAAAGCATGACCTACATGTAATCCCTTTGTTTCTCCAATAGTACACAACACATCCCACCAAACAGAGTTTACAAATGGACACGGTGCTTACATTTGGTAGAAGAATTTTAATCTGGCCTGCCTGTGTCGCTCACATGCAGGCAGAGGTTAATAAAGACAAAAGCCATGTGCTGCTCTAATTCTGGACGTCTGGCCTTTTAGAGTTAGCTGTGAAAAGGACGGAGTCAATATCCGAACAAAGCTTCTCCTCTCAAAAGTGTCCACATAGCAAGAGACCGCTGTTCACATACTGTACTCTGGTGGATACTGTTACACAAAATGGTGGCCTTGGCATGTGCCCAGTTCCCTGCGGTGTGTTTGGGGGTCAAACTGTTGGCGACCACCACCCACCTCTAACACGTACTCAGGCTGCACACGCAGCAGCTTCACAGCACTCACTTGACTCGTCTTCCACCTTGTAATGGAGTCAATGTTGTTCCGCTGAATGTCAAAAACGTTACATCAAAAGTATTATGACCTTTACACACAGCGGATGCACATTTGTCTCACTTTTGACATCCAGTGTCACCTTTTAACCGTTCAACTTCATCCCACCATTCTCACCTGAACATTTCTTCTTCTCTGTGTTTCATCAATCTTCCTTCAGTATACAGAGGAGTTGTTGCGTCAGCATCAGTTTTTGGAGGTCTACCTGGAGGGCACCCGCTCCCGCAGCGGTAAGCCGTCTACAGCGCGTGCTGGCATGCTGTCCATCGTGGTAGACACAATGTGCACCGGGTCGATCCCTGACGTGCTGGTGGTGCCAGTTGGCATTTCCTATGATCGTATTCTTGAAGGCAACTACAATAGCGAGCAGCTGGTAAGTGCTCGGTGGACGTCTGTTGTTCATGTGTACTTCTTTCATTCAAAGAAACGGAATAGATGTTATCGTATTTGGCTAGTGGTGGGTAGCGGTGGGATAACTAGAATATGTTGTTATGATTGTCTACGTTAAGTAACCTTCTGAACTCCTTCTTCCCACCAGGGCAAACCGAAGCAGAATGAGAGTTTGTGGGGAATAGCATGTGGAGTGTTCAGGATGCTGAGGAAGAACTATGGTTGCGTCCGAGTTGACTTCAACCAGCCCTTCTCCCTAAAGGTGACCGACCGCATGTTCACATCAGCTGTTGTGGCCACATGTGGAGCTATAACTAGAGACCATTTCAGTTTTAAAGCTCATGCTTTCTTTTAGTTTCTCAACATATTCATTGGAAAAAAAACTGAGAATATTAAATGAAAAATGAATGAACGTGGCTTACATAAAGTTTAAACTGGAAAGTATTTAAAATGTTTGTATGTCTCGTGTGTCTGATGCAGGAGTACCTCGACTCCCAGAGAAGCCGCCATATTCCACCGTCGGTGTCCCTGGAGCACACCTTGATGCCCATCATTATTTCTGCACAGTAAGGGCAAACACACACACGTCCCACTCTCACAATCAGTTATATACTATACTATATATCCTCTGACCATAAACCAGCTGCCCCACATTCCCACCTGTAATATTACGAACCCTCGTGTCCCAGCTCGCTTGACTTCTCCCTCCTGCTTCCTCACAGCACGGTCTGTTATCTGAGCACAGCACTCAAGTTAGCATTGTCAGGGGTCACTTCAGTTCAGCGCTGTCCCTTCAAAATTAAAGTGACATTGACAGTACATCAACAAAGGCAGCAGCGCTCCATCCCAGCTGGTCTGCAGTCCCGAGTTCAGAACTAAAGCCAGCGGAGCCGATTTGAAAACACAAATGGCAAATAGTATTTCAGAAGAAGTGCCCTACAGCATGTATAGTAACACCCACATGCTGAATAGTAGCCTATCCTGACTTTGATAGACATGTAACGACTCTGCAATAGCCTGGAAATAAAAGTAAAAGTGAGCAGAAAGAACCACATGTTCAGGAGGGTAACGGTAATTGAACGATCACATTTTGTAAGATATTAAGCTTACTTCAGTTCAGATTAGTGTTTATTCAAAACACAAGGGGCCGTTTGTTTGCAGCATAAAGCTGTTACGCAGAAAAGTAGTACACTGGGCAGACATTTACAGTCATGTCTCATGTAAGTCTAAACTAATCCTCTAAATATTATATGACGACTTATATTGGTAACGTATTATAATTACCTATTTAATGATGGAGAAGTAAACACATTTGTGAAATGAACTGGTGAATGCATACTATATCAAGCTGACATTACAAGACAATTTTCCATCTTTATATTTACAAGTTGAGTTGTTGTTGTTGTTGTTGTTGTTGTTCCAGACCTGATGCTCAGCTGTTTGAGGGACAGGAAGAGGAGCAGCTGAACAGAGAGCTGCCCAATGACATTTTAAGACGACAACTTATTAACAACCTCGCCAAGCACGTCCTCTTCAGTAAGAAACTCACAACCCCTCCGCCATTGGATTTACTACACCATAACAATGGCCCTGTTACGTATAACTTCAAAGATCATCATCTGCCTCACCAAGGCTCTCCAGTTTAACTAAAGCTGTTTACTTCAGAGTCTCGGTGTAACTTTTGGATTTGGATTTTTAGTTTGTTTGTATAGAAAGACAGCGACCTGTGAATGCCATCGTGTTGAAAGCACGTTCAGCTACATCTGTTATGGCACGATCGCATCTCATTTCTTTAAAATACTGGAGCACGCGTTTGCTGCTTCATTATGCATTCCTCTTTTGTCTTCTTCTTCTTCTTCTGCACATCATTCTCCTTTTTCACCCTGTGTTAAGAGTGCACCTGCTTGCTGGAGCTAAGGCTGCACACATGAAATACTATCCATCATGCTGCCTCCATTAATTGAAATCCAAAACATCACAGCATCAGTCCATCCGCTTCACATCACTCTGGGCTTTTTTTTTTTTTTACCGCGGGGGCACTACAGAAACCGGTTCTCCCCAGCTCATTCAGCTGCATTCTCCTAGCTAGGCCATTTGTGTTTCTCTCTCAGCCAATCACAAAGCCTCCAGCTGGATGGCATGTTGTTTTCAGCCAATAGGGTGAAGGGGAGGGAAGAGAAGCTGAGGAGGGGAGGAACGCAGTACCACTGCTCACACATGCTTTACACCTCTAAACCTGAGCTATGCTCAAAATGACCACTAGTAACCCTTGTCCTCGGGCATGTGCGCACACACACACACGCACTACATTATTTTCTCTTTCTGCCTAATATCTTATTAATGTAATCAACTCTTTAGGATCTTTTTAATCCTATGTTTAATATTTAAAATGTGTGTTCCAACATGGGTTAACTGACAAGTTCCATCTGTACATACTTATTCAGTTGTTGTCATAACCCTCACCAAAATCAGACAGAAGAATCTTGAATCTTGAGAATAAAAAAATACATATTTATAGAGGATATTGGTATATTTGTCTGTTGTGTTCTCATCACAACCTCTTTATGTCTTCTCTCACAGCGGCTAATAAGTCATCAGCGATCATGTCCACCCACATTGTAGCCTGTCTGCTGCTGTACAGACACAGACAGGTAAGTCTGGCTTTTCATGTCTCCTCTCGGTCCTTACCCAGGGTATACTGTGCCCTCCTCTCTTTTTCTATTACTCCTCTGTTCTTTTTTTTTTTTTTTTTTTTCTCGTTTCCTCCTGTTCATCCTACTCTTGCCCATCATCGTCTCTTCCACCAAGGTGATCCAAATGTCACATACCTCTGCATGATAGTAATGAATGCCCCTCTCTGTTAGAGATCTTGCTCTTCTGTACATTAGTGGTGAGCCGCTGCCCTCTGCAGGCACACTGATGTAAGTGGGTTGCAGTGGTAAACAATTACTGAAATTGTCTGTTCTGAGGAAAAGGCCAGTCTAGCATTCTGAATCCTGGCTTTGATTACATTATGGAGTCGCCAATGATCCCCCGTTTATTTTTTTTGAGATTGTGTTCTTACCTCCTCTCTGCTCCAGGGGGTGGTGCTGTCCAAGCTGGTGGAAGACTTCTTCAACATGAAGGAGGAGATCCTGTCGCGGGACTTTGATCTGGGCTTTTCGGGGAACTCAGAGGATGTGGTCATGCGTGCCCTCCACCTGCTGGGAAACTGCGTCAATGTAACCAGCAGTGCAAATCGCAACGGAGAGTTCACCATCGCACCCAGCCAAACTGTACCAGCGCTTTTTGAGCTCAACTTTTACAGCAATGGCCTTTTCCATGTCTTTATTTCCGATGCAATCATCGGTATGTTGAGCCAAGAGAATGTTGTTGTTGTGTTTGCCGTTGACGTTATAAATGTCATCAGTCGGACGCTTGTTTTCCCGGGCCTATATCTTTACTGTATGATATGTCTCCAGCCTGCAGCATCCTGTCACTGCAGCGAGAGCTGGTCGCGGAATCAGAGTCCGATCAACCGCCTGATGGTCCCAGCAGCCTCCCTCTCAGTCAGGAGAGACTCATCCGCAAGGCCGCCGGGCTCTCTCACTTTCTTATCAATGAGGTGTCAGTGGCACCGGTAAGTCCTGCACATTGACACCATCGTTCTACACTTTGCACTGTAAAAAATTAGTCCAGCAAGTAGCAAGAGGACATTTTTGATGCTGTTGAGTATTTAAACAGATTTCAAATGAGACTCCTCGTGGCTCGTTGCATGGTTCACAGTGCCTCTCCCTCTCCTCCTCTCTGTCTCACAGCCCTGTCAGACTATTTACCAGGTGTTTCACGATGCAGTGTCCCGGCTGATCCAATATGGAGTTCTCTACGTAGCAGAGGTCAGTTACAAGCCTCACTGCTAAAAATGAATGTAACCACTGTGACTAATACTGAAAGTAGACTCATGAATGATTAACATCTTGGGAAGCGTGGTTAACTATAATTTCTTACTGTATGTGTAAGATGTGGTGGGACTTTTCAAGGCCCAGATGGTCTACTGTGATTTGTGTGTGTTTGACAGGAGGACCAGGAAGAACTGAGTCCCAGTCCCACAGAGGAACCGTGGCCCAAAAAGTTCCCAGAGCCCCTTTCCTGGAGGAGCGACGAGGAGGACGAGGACAGTGACTTTGGAGAGGAGCAGCGAGATCGCTACCTAAAGGTCTACTTTAGTGATGCTTATCTCAAAAGACTATTTTATTAAAGCCCATAGAACCACCAGCATGGCACCAACATCTAGATCTGTTTTCAAGTTTTATCAGGCAACACTGAGTCATTGACATCCATCTCCCCGTCTTTAGGTGAGCGTTTCCGCAGAGCACCAGGAGTTCTTCGTCTTCCTACAGCGACTTGTCAGCCCGGTGCTGGAGGCCTACAGCGGCGCTGCAATCTTTGTCCACAGTCTGAGTCAGCCAATGGCCGAGTCTGAGTACACCCAGAGGCTCTTCAGATACCTGCTCACCCGCACAGAGAGAGGAGTGGCTGCTTATGGTAGTACCGCAATATTTCCCCACATGCTGAACTGTACGCTTTAGGAATTATTTAAAGGACTTATTTAAAATTCAACAAATAAAGGGCCCTGCGTAATTACTCCATGCTTTATCCTTTTATGATATACAGAAAAATCATTGTTGGACCACAACAGTTACTGGAATAAATGTGCTGGAACTAGATTTATCTTATATCTCAGACCAAAAATGGCTTCTGAAGATTAACTATGAACTAACTAGTACAATATTGTTTTTTTTCCAGGTGAAAGTGCAACTCATTACCTGGTTAAGAACACAGTGAAGACATTCAAAGAGCTCGGGGTAAGAGTGGTTATGAACACATGATATGTTGATTAGTTATTGAAATAAAGTAGGGTTCAGGGTTCCTCCGACTGGAGTTGAGTTTGCCTTGTGTTGTGATCTCCTGCAGGTCCTGAAGCAGAGAAGAGAGAACCAGGTGACGACTCTGGAGCTGAGCAGCACCTTTCTACCTCAGGCTAATCGGAACAAACTCCTGCAGTACATCTTGGGTTTCACCCTGCTGTGACCGACACACCTTTCAGCCCAGCTGAGACCCCAGGCTCCTTCCAATAAAGGGCTTCTACTGGTTACTTCTAAACAATCCCAGGTGCTACTCTGTGGAAAGCTTTACCAGGAAGTGCCTTCATGTAACAGCCGCTAACTGTTAGCTGTTAGCCGGAAGAGACTTGAAGCCAGTCTTCCCTTTTTGTTCCAGTCTCTGACTTCCTGTCTTAGAACTGTGCAGCTGATAAAAAAACATATGTTGTTCTTTGAAGAAGTACCTCTAGGGATCGTCGTCTCTTTGTGAACTTTGCCAGTGAAGTCATGAGGTTTTACTATGATTCAAATTTTAAACTTAATCTGAGAATATACTCAAGCAGGTTAGTAAATAAGAATCACTTTTACAGCAATCCGAACAAAGCAAGCTGCAAGTAAACAAGCAAAATATGCATCGAAAATATTTGTAAATACAAACAACAAAGGCATTTTTATGTTAATTCTGCTTGTTTGTAAAACTGCTGTATTCTCTCCAGTGCACTCCACTATCATACAGTAGAAAACGTGTCATAATGTAGTTTGATAAAAGGCTAATTTTGAAAACAAATCCCTGTACATAGGCCACAAGAGCAAGAGTAGTGCGTTCCTACAACGTTAATAATGTAGGAACATTAGATAGAAAGATTTGTCCCTGCAAATGCATATCCAAATTTTCATTTGCTAAATTAAATGTCTAATCTAATCCTCCTTATAGACAGCTTTGATCAATTATACTCCACCGGTACTGGTTTAAGATATTCAAAGATATAAACAGCAAATCAGTTCGGCCGTGCTAAAATATCTACCTGTTAAACACAACATGTACCTGAAGCCTAAAATCACAAGCATCTCCAGTGCATTCAAACCACTAACTTCTAAGTGCATTCAGTCACACTTTTCGTCATGGGTTTTAGATGAAAAGTAACTTTGATCTCGTTGCATAACAGCTTTATCACCTGTTGATCAATGTTACAGAGCACCTAGAATACGTAATACCAGCCATCACATCCACTTAGGTTCAAATGCAACAAGCTCAGAAAACTCTTAGGTCATGCCTTTCAGGGAAAGCAGAGATTTGGGTTCACCGCCACTTTTTCCTATATTATGAACACACTTTATAAAAGCATAACTGCTGAGAGAGCAGTTTTGCTCCAATGGATGGGCATTTGCAAAACAAAGGAGCTGCATAGTGTGGGTATAAAAAAAAAATTTAAAAAAAATGAACGGTACATATCCACTGTGTAGTCCATAAAAACAAAAGATAATGTCTCTAAATGTTTGGAAGATAGTGTCTCTGGTGCACTGGTGAAAAAAGGAGAGGGCGTCGTTCTCCTTTTGTATACTTATAAATGCAGATTACTGAAAATGAAATAATAGTCCTTAACTGTCAGGTTTATCTATTATTAATTTCTCTTGGTTCAGTGCTTCACTTTAAACTTTCAGCACCACTGCGTTACTCTCATGAAATCAGTCTAAAAACGCTGATAATTTCAGTTTATGATCCAAAACGCACATGTAAAAAAACAAATGGTGTCAGACAGGTTGGCAGTAGAAATGCTGTGGCAACAGAATATTAATCATGAAAATCAAAAGCAGACAAAAAAACATTCAAACCTGATAGTGAAATCTTACTGCACTGGTTTTTGTGCATTTAACATTTACCATTTTTCATTTTTACTGCAAGATAACACAACATCAATATTTAGGCCTTGTCTTACGTGTGTTATTTAAAATCTAAAGACCTTTAGCGGTGAACATAAATGTACGTCTAAGGTAATGTTGGTGTGTATAAGTGCACACCAACTGATGGAAGACAAAAGAAGGAATGTGTTTGGAAAGGGTAAACAAAAGTGTGATACATTTTCTATCGAGTATTCGAGGAGATGCTGACAACATGTTCTCAGATTGATAATGTGAAGAAGATGAAGTGAATGTTAGAAATCAACATTCTTGATCTGTCGGGGCAATAAAAGTAAATGGGCATTGGGTGTCTGGTTGTAAACATTTAAATGAATATTTATACTGAAAGACTTGTTGACAGTGATCAACAACACTGCTTGTTACAATTAACTTAAATGCTTTTTGTCAACATATCGCTTAATTTAATAATATAAACCTGCATATTTTCGTGCAGTCTTTCAAATCTATGTACAAAATAACCCTGAAATGGAAACTTGTGGACGACCGGTGAACGATGCCCGCAGCATGTTGAAGAACAGAAATGTATGTCATTTAAATGTGAGTGTGATCAAAGGGATTTGATTTACATACAAAGCATTTCTGAGCCCACAATCTGTTTGTTGAAGTCCCCATGCTGAGGGACCCCCCCCCTCCGCCAACATAAAAAAAACAACACACTATGTACTGTACTGCATGTTTCCTCTGGTCGCCTTGAATCATCGACATTTCAATGTGAACTCCACTTAACCTGAGAATTGTATTTTACAGTTATGTTGCAGAGAAGGATAGTTGTCGTCGGAGATGAAGTTTAAATTTGTTTACCTCTTGAATGTATCCCATCTGTCCCCCGAAAAGGTTAATGTGATATTGTAGAGTACTCGATGGAGTCGGTACACGCGTGATACAGTTTGTATGAACTGCTCGTTGGGATTATTGTTGAGACTCATTGCTACTGAAGCTGCATTAACAACGTCCCTCTACAACTATGTAACTTTGTAGGATTAAAAGAAAAAAAGCCTGTTTCTGGGGAGCAGGTGCCTTTTTAATACACTGTAGTGTTCTTTGGTTGTGGTTTTATTTGTTCTGTTCTTGTGCATGTTAACAAAGATTATTTGGTGTGAGAATCCAAAAGAACACTGTAGATTGTAATTTTAAAAACAACAACACAAGAGCGGAGGACTTGTCGCTACTAGAAGAAGAATCACCAGCTACTAAAAAAACAAAAAGTGTCACTTTTTTTTGTTCTTGCTTTCTCCGAGCAAAGCACAATTGGCATTATTAGATTTTGTTTTTAAATAAATTAATGATAGATTAACAATTGTGTCTTGTCTGTCTTTTTATGAATTTATTTTTAGTGCCAGGATGGGACAGTAAATATTTGGGTATCTATGTCGGTATACATTTTTTAAATACTCTTAATTGATTTTATCCATATCATGTGAAGTAACAAAATATGTTTCCTTGTATTCTGTTTTGTTTAGTTTTTTTTATGTGAGAATGCTGTAGAAATGGATAAGGCCCAAACAGATGCTACAAACCCAATGTGAGGATGTGATGCTTTCCTGTGTTTTTTATATCAACAAGATATAAAAGTCAGGTTAGGGAGGAAGGCCGGCCATCTTCAGTTAGCTCATGAGAGGACAAGAGGACGGTATACGGAGGTCTGAGACCAACTGAAGCTTCTGTGACCATGAGGACGACGCAGAAACGAGTGTGCATCCTCCTACTGAACAAGCAGAACCTGGACTGTACTGTCGGGGTGCGTGGCTTCAATGTTGTTTTTGTGTCATATTTGTGTTTTTTATCTTTTGTTTTAACCTGTCACTTGGGATTAGAAATATAAAGACCCCAGCTGTCATTGATGTGCCAGATTACACAGGGGCTTTACTGAAATGTGATGATTTTAATATATTTGGGAAACATTAAATGTACTTCTTCAAACTGGAAAAGCATTTGAAACTGCATTTTTACTGTAATGGGATGATAAAACTCATTTAATCCCAAAATAATTTGACTTTGGATCACAATATCAGGTTTTCATAGACGATTATCATAGCCAAAATAATTAACAATGTTGCTATATCTCATGATATAAAAAACAATGATAATGCTATCAGTCAAATTCATCTTTATAATTGTTTATTGTGTGTTTTGTCTCAAATTAATAACACTAAACATACAAGTGTAGGGGTTTAAGGGAAGATTGTTGAACTTTTCAGCTGTCTGATACCCAATAATTTACAAAATGCTGACACCACAAAGCCAAAACACTTGCTCAGCGTGAACCCAAAGCTCACGTGTGCTCTTATGTTCTTATTCTTGTTATGTGTGTTTCTTTAGGTGAGAGCCAGAGGCCACGAGGTGTTGAATATTGTGTTGAAGCAGCTTGGCGTCAGTGAACTCCAAGTCTTTGGTCTGGCTGTTCTCAGAGGTCAGTTAGTGTCTGTGTGGGAGTTCAAGAGTAAATGTTTTCAAATACTTTATTGTGGGATGCCGAAATTTAGGGAGGCTGCTGAATGAACTTACAGGAGCCCGTGAAGCTAAAGATGACCATGCCGTGTTTTCTCTGACTTAATTAAATGTGTTTTTTTTCCCTCAGATAACGAATACCTCTTTCTAGATTTGGAGCAAAAGCTGAGCAAGTACTTTGGCAAAAGATGGAACAGAGGATCCTTAATGGTGAGTTTAAGCTCGGCAGTCGTTTTCTCAGAAGCTTTACCTTTTGCATGTAGCGGAGTGCCTCAGTGAAGTTATAAACAGTGATAACGCATATTATACTGCCTTATATCTAGGGAGATGTTCTGTACAAACTAATCTTTGTCCCTGTTATTGTTCAGGGAAATATCTATAATCTATAAATACCATTTCTGTTTCTTTCTTCAAACATGACTGTCAGTAGAGGTAATGTGCAGAATTCAAAGTGAGCAACATTTCTCGTTGATTCTGTTGAAATATGTATTCTACATTTATTTCCAGGTCCCATTCATCTTATTTCTGAGAGTGCAGTATTATGTAGAGAGTGGTCGGCTGATATTGTAAGTTAATGTCCCATCAGCATCTTTTTATGAAGGAGATTCATCTGTCTGCACATATATATATAAATCATGAATGTTCTCCCCCGCTGTTTTAAACATCACATCTGTTGTCTATCAATATGTGCTGACAATACAGAGTCAACCTCTCATTGTTTAAGGAGCAGCAAAGTGCAGCAGCTCTACTACGCTGAGCTGAGGCACAAAGTACTGCATTCGGAGAGCCGCCATCAGGAAGCGTTGTTCTTCCAGCTGGCAGCTTCTGCACTCCAGGCTGATGTCGGAGATCTGGAGCGGACAGCCGAGGGGAATGATGAGGAGGAGGGAGAAGAGAAAAGACACCAACATTACTTTCTTCCTGAAGATTACTTCCCCTCCTGGGTAAAAAAAAGTCTGAGCATTTGGACCGAACCTAAATTGTTGTATGCGTGTGTAACACGAGTTATGTCTTTAGCTGATAAAGCGTCGTGGACAAGACTTCCTGCTCCAGCACTGCCCGGTGTTGCACATCGAGCTGAGAGGTGTGACGCGTAGCCAAGCGGTCCTGCTCTTTATAAAAGAGGCCGGCAACCTGCAGGATGGACCAGTCACCTTCTACAGAATGAAACAGGTCTGCACAGAATCCACCACCAGAATACTGTAACTGTCATAGACCTTCAAACAAATCTGAAAGTTGTGAGGCCGTTCATGAGAGTGTTTAACTGAGGAAACATACTCTGTCCTGCAACATCGGGTGCTACATGAGCTGATGTTTTACATATCAAACTCTGCTTCTTGGTTTTATTTTATGTGCAGGAGAAAAAAGAGCTGAGAAGTTCAATCCTTCTTGGTGTGGCATTGAAAGGAGTCCATATTTATCAGGTGGGTCTGTTTGGGAATTTATTTTTGCATATGCACATTAATTCTTGAAGGGTTTCACTTGTAGATGTAAATAAACTTTCTGGAACCTTTTTAATCAATTCATTCCTGAGTTTACATGTAGTAACTTTTTACTGAAGGATTTGGAAGGGAAGCTGTGCCTACTGTATGACTTTTCCTGGACCGACATTGACCGCCTCACTTTCCAGGTTGGTCCTTAAAGACTACATACACACCAAAGTACACAATGTATTCACATAGACGTGCATGTTGCCACATCCTCTAGCCCTCTTTTTGGATTGTACCCTTCTTCTCTCTTGCTGTCCAGGGCAGCAGGTTTGAAATCGCTGCAGTGGGCTCTCTGTGCCTCCCTAAGCTGGTGTATTACACTCCTTCAGCCTTCCACTCCAAACACGTCCTGAGGCACCTTAGTGACAGTCACCGGCTCCACATCGACACCAGAGGAGTAGTCAGCTACATCCAACAGCTCGATGACACGGAGGGTCAGAAAGTTTAAAGGAGTTTCTTTGTTTTGTCATCGCTATTTCATTTCAATCACAATGATTCAATGAATATCCCTTATAACCAAAGTTTTCAAAAAACAAAACTTTTAAGCCGGTTTCTCACATAATCACAATCCAAACGTGTCTGTTTCTTTTCCTCGCTCTCTCTTCAGCCAGTCACTTCTACAAGGAGGCCTACGTTTGTGACACAACGCGCTTAGCACACAGGCTGCAGAGCAACAGCCTAACATCGTCCATGTCCGACTGGAGTGTTGCAGTCGAAACAGTCACAGCCTGGTCCAAAGAGGAGGATGAGGAAGAGGAGGAGGAAGATAAAGTCACAGGTCAGGAGGGGAAAAAACATGTTCCAAGACATTGCAGCTTTCCACGGTCAAATAAGTTTGTCAGCTGTCATCTTACTTCCTTTCTTGTCTACTCTATTCCACTAAAGGTTTCACAATAAATGATAATGAAGATATATATATAAACTTAGAGTACAGGGAATAATTTGAGCTGCAAAACTGGTGCCTTAAGTTTTTCAGGAGGATGCATTGGACGTCTGTGTGTTTATGTTGACTGTGGCAGAGTTTGAGCTTTGTGTGGACGAACCAGTGGAGTTATTTGTCGACAACCCAGCTGAGCTGTCGTGGTTGGCTGAGCTGGCTGTCGACGGGCCTGTGGAGTTACCCTCTTCTTATTGGGCAGGTCAGTCCAAATAAGCTTGATGGTGTGTCTATCATTTCCTGTGCACTCCGTGATTTTTCTGTGCTCTTTCATTTTCAGCTGTCGGCGTGGAAATGAAACAGGTGAGCGGATCTCTCCGACTGAAAATTTCCAGCACAGCCCGACATCAAAGGTGTCAGTGATTTCTGTGACCTTTGTGCAGGTTCTGCGGAGGAGAGCTGATGAAGGGGTTTCTGTGGACTAATGTACAGCCAGAGGAAAAAGGGATTCATTACAAGCTCAGGACAAGATCCCTGATGTTACTGCTCTGATGCTCACATCATAGATCTTGTACCTAATATATAAATGATGCTACCATAAGCTCAGACAAATACCTTCTACTTACTGTCTGTAAATAACAATAACATTATAATTATTCTAACTCAGAATTTTTTCTGGTGTAATATGTAGATTTCCAGAAATATTCTTCATAGAAACATTATTGTAAATTATATAAAATATGTAAATAATCAATTAAAATAAATATGGTTTTGTTTAAGCATGAAAGTCCGTTCTTGACCTAGGAAACAATAGTGGGACTGGTTCTGTTTTTCAAGATACAGTAAACACACAGTATATAAATGTAGATAAGAAAAAAACTGAAAATATGGCGCCTATAAATTCACTAGAAATTGGAATACAGCTGAATATCATTAAGGAAGAAAGGGAAATTGTGTAATCTATATTTTCATTTAATTTATATATTTGGGATTTGCAAAAATTGCACATAGCTAAATTAGAGTCAACTTTCATATGTTTTTCCACATTAAAAATAAGGTTTTTTCTGGGTAGGTCGAGGTACGTGTGTCAGACAGACGTACGTCACCGTGTATTCAGCCAATCAGCGCTACAGGCTGCGACCCAAACACGGAAGTGACTCAAAGCTCTACGAAAGCAAAGGTTCAGGCTCTTCTGTTGTCAGAAAAAATGCGACATACACGTTATTATTCATGTGAACAGTTAGAAACACAGAAACGTTAAGTCGCATTGTTTGCTGAAGATGGCTTTCTCTTGGGTTCTTGTTGCGGTGTTATCGTTTGTTCTCGCCATCATTGGGCACATCCTGGGTAAGTGGCTTTGTTATAATGAAGCTGAACGTGTTGCATGATGGGAACGGTCTAACTGTAACCAGCAGTACATTGGCTGCCTTAACTGTTAAAACAATCCACATAACATATCCACGTGTAAATATGTCTAACAGCACCCCCACCTGGCTCATTTGCCTCTTATGCTTCTTGTGTAACGCCGACCATGGGCCACAGTGATGCCGCCTTCACTGCCCTCCGTCCTCGGCGGTACCGTCGGTGTGTGCTCCCTGGCCGGGATGGCGCTCATCTGGAGGGACGTGAGCTCGAGGATGAAGGGTGAGGGCCGGACGCTGGGCAGTCTGCTCAGCCAGTATCTGGCGGTGAAGGGTGTGGGCTGGCTGGGCAGGCAGCAGAGAAAGAAGCTCGAAGCCGATACTCTCAACGTGAAGCTAGTCCAGGAGCAGACTCTGCTGAAGCGCCTGCGCAAAAACGCAGACACATGTTATGGAAGACAGTACGACTTCAACTCAATTACAGGTAAGATAAGGATGAGATAGTGAACAGATTTGACGTGGTGTTTTTTTATTTTATATTTTAGGTGCAAGTCAGATTATTTTGCAGGACAACAAACTGCACGTGTTGTAACAGCCTGCCTCCTCTGACACACTCATTTGTCCTCTGACTGGTTGTGATGTATTGTGTGTGTGTGTGTGTGTGTGTGTGTGTGTATACATATAAGCAGAGTCTAACCAGTAAGCTTGACAGCTGGGCTGAGGTCGTGAAGCCCCACCCCCTTAAGAATGTGTTGACAAGGCACCAAGCTGCAGTCTTCTTTTCACTATTCATATTTAACTTTTTTTAAATGTATCTCCCCATACACAGATCTAAGTCTTTATTTTCTTCTAAAAATGTCCCAAAAAATTCCTAAAACCCAACTTTATTTCTTCAAATCCCTTATTTAGTTTGTCCAAATCCCAAACATACAATTTACAGAAGAAATGCAGCACATTCTCACAATTAGCTCATGTGGAGTTAGAGTTGTAAGATGAAGCTGCGAGTCTTGTCCCTATTAAATGAGAAGTGTTATTATTTACCCTTTGAACAGTGTGATAAATAGCCTCAACTCAAAGGACCACTTACTGTCTCTTCTGAGCTACAAACCACATTTCATTGCCCTCACAAGTGAAATTAAGATTTCAAAATGATAAAGGTAAAAGGTTTGACAAAGACAGTTTTTCACTCATAAACAGAAACCTAAAAAAAAACTTCCTGTGATTTTCCAGACAGCGTTGGCTTCCGAGCGCGTCACCCCATCACCACATACGAGCACTACCGCGAGCTCATCAGACGCATCGCGACAGGAGAGGAGAAGGTGATCATTGCTGAGAAACCGCTGATCCTGGCCATGACTTCTGGGACGTCGGGAGCCAGCGCCATGCTGCTCAGCACCAAGGACACCAACACGGAGTTCTTCCTGCAGGTGAAGCATGATGATGATGATGATGATGATGATGTGTTGGCCCAGCTGTAACGTGTGTTGTTGTGCAAATTAAACTATAATATTTATTCATGTGTTTCCACCAGGGAGTGACTGTGTGTTTGGATGCCATGGGAAGAGCATTTCCTGCGACGGACAGCCTTCAGCGCACCACCAAGTTCTTCTACTCGCCTACTTTTCGCCAGTCTGAGGCCGGTGTTCCCATCGGACCGAACTCCTCCACGCCAGCCTCCTCCCGCCACATGCTCAACCTCTACACCACCCCAGCAGCCGCCTTTGAGGTGATGATCAACATGAGTTCCCCCCTAATGATCTTGCTATGTATAGGATTTTTGTTGTTAATTATTTTCCACTTAGAACAGTTTTTAAGGGATTGTATTGCCCTCTCTTTCAGGTTCCCAGTGAGAAGGACACCCTCTACTTGCATCTCCTGTTTGCTCTCAAAGATCCCAGTGTGGGAACGCTGGATTCCAACTTTGCTTCCACAGTCTTCTATGCTTTCAGTGCTTTACAGGTAAAGAATAGCTCATGTCATGATTTGTTATACAGATAATAATTGCATGTCACGTAAAAACACCCTCCAGGAAAATCATTGAAATCATTTAAAAACACTCTGATTTTGATTTGGTGGAAAACGCTTCATGCATACCTGGTGTGAGTCCCACTGGGACATTTTCTAGACAAGTGGGAAGGCATCTCGAGTCAGGTGTCAGGCTCCTAATGACCGAAAGAAAAGCGTAGGTCATTTGTTTGATGGAGAAAAGATTAGAAAAGTAATTTCTTTCCCATCTCCTCTCCGTCTCGCAGGATCGCTGGCAGGAGCTTGTTGAGGACATTGAACAAGGGGAGGTTAGCAGCGCTCTGGCTCTGGAGACCAAAGTGAGGTCCAGGCTCGAGGCTGCGATGAAGCCGGACCCAGAGAGGGCCGCTCAGCTCAGGGCCCACTTCCAGGAAGGTTTCTGTGGGATCGCCAAGCGGCTGTGGCCTCACCTCCACCTGGTGCTGGCAGTAGACTCAGGCTCCAATCAGATCTATGGGGAAATGTTGAGGGAGAACTACTGCCGGGGAGTGCCTTTCTATTCGCCTTTCTACGCTGCTACTGAAGGTAGGAGCCTGATTCCAGCAATCACTGTGGCCAAACGTCCTATTGTGTGTCAATTAAGCACAATGCTCATTCATACCTCTAAAAGTCCCACAAAGCCTTTCCCTGTGGTGTTGGTCTCTTCCGTAGCATTAGCTCTAATTGTGTGTACGGGCCCCTGCAGGTCTGATAGGGGTGAACCTGTGGCCTCAGGAGCCAAACAGACGCTACATGCTGTGTCCTCGTTCAATGTTCTGCGAGTTCCTGCCAGAGAGCAGCCTGGAGGAGGAGACCCCTCACACGCTGCTGATGGAGGAGGTGAAGGAGGGACAAAACTACGAGCTCGTCATCACAAACGCTTCAGGACTCTTCAGGTCTGATTTTAAATTTACAACCAAAAATGATCTAATGATGGATGAAATGATTAGGACAGTGGGTGCTCTTGCAGGATTTGGCATTTAAATGTTGACAACTCTATGTTTATTACATTATTAGGGGGTAAATACCTGAAATGTAGACTCATTTTAGGAAGAATTACTGTGCCTTTAATTAACTGTCAAAGAATGAGCTACAGAAAGGGAGAGATTATATTCAGTAATTGCCTTGTGTCATTGTGATGTGGTTTCATTTGACTGCACTCTATAAATGACTCTGTTAGACAATCCAACATGCCATTCAAATTGAAACATGATCAGAACTTCAATCTAAGGTTTATTCCCAGGTATTTCACAAACTTCACTTTTTTGCATAAATGACACTGCTCTCAGCTGTGTTACAGGTATCGCATTGGAGACATCGTGAAAGTAGTCGGATTCCACAACCAGTGTCCCATTGTTGAGTTTCAGTACAGGTACATTTTTGTCCCTGTGCACATTTGTTGCGTATGTCCCGCTGCATGTGATGTACTGTACGTCCGCCCGTGTTGATTGTTAAGAGTATACAACACATCGACGTATGTTCTTTTGCCAGACGGGGTCAGATGTTGAGCGTTCGGGGGGAGAAAGTTTCTGAGGCATTGTTCCTCAATGCTCTGAAGAAAGCGGTTGCTCAGTGGCAGGGAGCTCAGCTGGTTGACTACTGCTGCGCTGAGAGCGGCATCATGGGTAAGACGCCTAGCTTAAAGCCCTCAGTGTTCCAGCAGAATTTGGGATCTGACATCTGTGTGTGTGGGAAGTCTTCTAAGTGGTTAGTCAGGTTGAGTTTGCTCCCAAATGAATCTTACTTTTTGGTGTTGTAGGAGATTCCATAGGCGGCTCAGATCCTCATTACCAGGTCTTTATCGAGATGAAAGGTGTGAGAAACCTCACAGAGGAGCAACGATACAAGGTAAGACAGACTTAACATACCTAGTTTTTTTTCTTTATTATGAAATTGATCTTTATCATCTTCCTCTGAGTGGCATCTCCTCTCTCTCCCCGTACAGTTGGACATCTGTCTCCAGCAGGACTCTGCTGTCTACAAGTCCTTTCGTGTCAAAGGCAGCATCGGACCGATGAGGGTGCAGCTGGTGGCGGAGGGTGCGTTCAAGGAACTCCGCAAACAAATGATGGCCTTCTCGAACACCTTGCCCAACACCTTCAAAATGCACCGAGTGCTGCGCAGGAAAGAATACGCTGACTTCCTCCTGGGAAAGACCGTTTCCTGAAACCTCCCGTTGTTTGCGGAGAAAGAGACAAAGCTTGTGGACTCTGTGGTGAGCGCTGACTGAATTAAATGTCTCCAGTTTTTCAGTCTACTGCTCATGAACGATTTGATTTATTGTGCCTTTTGGAACTCTAAAACAGAAAAACACAACTTCATTTCATGTTTGAGAAATGTTCATTTGACGGATTTATTATCTTGTCCACAGATATCATTTTATTAAAGTGTTTTATTAAACTGTTACCGTAGTTTTGTTACTGCTACATAACATTTTCATCGTACCATATCTTATTATGTGGATGGTTATCATTACTGGGGTGTTAATCATAAACAAAAGGGTTTTCCTTACATTTGACTGGTCTTGAGGGCAGCTGAAGGAAATCCAAATAACGTGTATGAAATGAGCCTCACTAACAGTGCTTAAGCTTGTAAAATGTTAGCATCGATACACATTTTTAACAATATGATCCTTTCAACTGATACCACCTGGTGTTGTTGAATGTTACGGCACTAACACATTCACGTTGTCCCATAAGTGCAGTCACCTGTGAGGATGAAATCAACATTTGCACATCCCTCTTATATGCATAAATCATGGAGCGGGGCTGAAAAGCATCCTGCAGTCAACCCTCTTATTTATTGACCATTATGTTCTGTTTAGCAAAATCTGGACACAACAGCAGGAGATGTTTCGTCTCCGTATTCCCTTTTGTTTCTCCTGGTAGACGGATGTAACACACTGGATGTAAAGTTAAGTATGCAATGTGTAGCTCTAGTTAACTCAGATACATCATTTTTCTCGACTTGCTTCTGACGTTTGTCTCCAGAACTGTCATTTAATCTCAGCATGCTCTCTTTCCTAAATTACCATATTCAGATACTGTTGCACTGGACTCCTGGAGTGAGCTCCCAGTTTCTGCTCTCCTTAAGTCCTGTTGGCATTTTAAAACCAGATTAATGGAAAGATTCAATATAGTGTAGACTGCGCCTCATGATTCCCATGCCAGCATGCAGCAAACGGGATTAGCTTGCTCGTTTCTGCCTGCATACTTGATTTAAATCAGACTGTACTTGTGCTAGTGCATACACTACCAGTGGCAGGATTTATTGTCACCACTAGGGGGGGTAGTCATGTAGGCAAGACTTCTACAATAGCTGTTATCATGCTGTCTACCACAGGTCTTATTGTCTTAATTTAACAGTGGATTCTTAGTCATGACTTTTAGTGCCTTCATCTCGATTACTGGTCTCTCATTGTAAGTCAGAATACATGAAATCTCAGGCTGTAAGAGATTTCTGAAGTTTAAATGTAGCAAAGAGGTCTTTTTTTTACTGGCAGATCAGAGAGAGTAGAGACTTATAATAATGTCTTCAGCATCATTATGTAATTTAATGAAAATGATATACTTAGAATACTAAACAAGCCCACGTCTGAGATGACCCTCTTAACTCTCGTGTTGTTGCATGACACGCTTCTCTCCTTCACAAAATGGGCTAATATTTTTAGTAACGTCCCATTTCAGCAGAGATTTGTCACTACTTGCACTTTATTTCGTCTTCATAGTGTGATCAGGCCGAAACAGGAGTCAAATAAGCCGTTTCATGACATGGAGACTCGAGGGAACAGAGGCTGAGATGTTGAAGCTGTATATATATTCATATTTTATTATGCCTGTTTAGTGGGGTTCCAGGGTATAATATAATGACAGCATGGTAGGTAAATATTTCCAGTTTCTTTATCCTCTCGCCATGTATTTGTTTATTCGTGACAGAGTGTCGTCTTTCTCTGATTGGTGTTTAGTGAAATGGTGTGTGTCTGTCATCCTCACAGGCCTCGAGGATTTACGCGCGCAGAGCTTCTTGGCACATCTGTTCAGTCACAAGTTAATTCAATGTAAACAGCAGGGATTTGAGAATGACAGGCCTGTTTTCTCAATGGGTTTGCTGAGGGATGGAGGGTGTATTTGATTGAGAGAGGAGACGTTGCATGTTGAGTAAATGATGCCGACTACAGAGATTATCTATCCTACAGTTTAAATCAGGATTGTAGCTGCAGATTTTCATTGAAGTTTAAAGTTGTAGATAAGAGTCCTTTTTGTAAATATAACAAACAATTGTTCAAAGATGTATTCAACCCTTTTTAAAGCACCTCCAAAATCTGGGAAAATACCAGCAGAACTGTGGGAAATATAGTTAGGATCATATTTCACCTGGCCGTCTGTGCGTCACTCTGTCGTATTAGACTAGTAGCTAGTGAGCATGTTTAATGGATTAGACTCTTTATTAGCGACAAGCAGAGATGGATGAACTACAAGAAGAGAAGTCATTAAAAATAAATAGCAGCGATGAGCTGCCAGGGCTTGAATAGAATCCGAGAGGAGGAACAGTACTTCCTTACAGTCTGAGAGCCAGTCTTTGACTTTCACTGGTTGTGTTTTTCCTCTTTGTTCTCCCAATGCAGCTCACCTGTGCTGCCAGCCGGATGGATTGATTGTGCTTTTTTTTTCTCCAGCACTTTCTCTCTGACATCATATCAATGTTGAGTTCAGAAAATTGTCTTTTCTAACACTCAGAAACAGAATGTATCAGACTCCACACATGTACACATGTTCTCGCTGCAAATAACTACATGCACACAGTACTATGGCTATTATCATTCACCTCTTCCTTGACCTGTTTATTCTCATCTCAGTTGCTGCCGGGACTGCCAAAACAGATCAAAACCAAACTTTTCCCCCCCCAAAGATTACAAACTTCATTTCTGTCTTGAGGAAGCGCCCACACAGCTGCTGAATCTGCTCAAGTTTTCCCAGATTACCGACGCCTTCACAAGAAACTTGTATATTTCGTTTTCTTTTCTCATCCATTTCTGTTTGCTCAACTCCCAATTTGCATAAAGCCACACTTGATGCATGGTCTAGGAGATATATTGTGAGAATTAGATTTTTTTGTTTTTTTAGCAGGCATAGAAAGTCTACAAAGTTTCAAACCCATGATGTTACAGGAAGGTTTAAAACAATTAGTCTTGACTGTTGTGTTAATTTTAAATTGAGGATGCTGAAAGGTCTAAATATAGTTTCAAAATGATATATTGTCGTTGGTAAGGCTTCAAGCTTCTGGGACAATCTACACCACCTAAGCACTGTTGTTGGATTCGTCCTCGAGCTCCACATAAATCACAGTGACGACTCATAATTCAGTTAAACTCAGACCCTTCCTCCTACTGAAAACCTTATTGTCCACTTTAAAATGAACAGAATCAAAGTCTTCTGCCTATTTGCTAAAACCTTCTGCAAATAGCTTGTGAACATTTTCAAATGGACAAATTATCTCAATGCATTTCAACTAAACCGGAAAGAAACATCCCCTAATTATCAGGTTTGTCAATGTACTTTAAAATGATAATATTTGATGACATTAATTGAATTAATAGTAGCATAATCTTTCCCCTGATTACTGTAAAATCTGCTGTTGACAAAATGAACACGATACGAGAAACAATTGTTCCTGTTACTTCACTATCGAGAAGTATTTCCTAAGTTGTGTTGTTTGTTGGGTCAAAGTGAGTTAAGACGCGGCTTTCCTTTGGTGTGTTTAGCACCAAGTCCTCATGAAAAACATCTCCAGGCTTATCCTTTTAATCCGCTCTTAGCGGCTTTTATCCCAGAGCCTTAATTCTCTCATGAGGATACTGTAGGGGCTGGGAGGGCAACAGTGACCAGCTCCATCCAGCAGAGACGATTGTAAAAAAACAATACTCTAGGAATGGTATTTTTAGGGCTACAGTCCTCATGCCTTCACACAGCAAAGTAAATACGTAAGAAAAACAAGTCTGAATATGTCTTCCCCCTCCACACACACACACACACACACACACACACACACATACACACTTTCACAATGTCCCTTGAGTCAGACATGACAGAACAGCACAATGGCACACAGTCCAACTGAATACAATAGCCTGCATGGACCGACATGCAGACATGCACACAAAAGCCATGTGCCAATAGTTGCACTATGGGGTGTAATGGTGCTGTCAGCTGCTCCAAAAGCACCCTCTCTCTCCCTCCCTCCACTCTCTCTCCCTCTCTCTCTCTCTCTCTTTCTCTGAAAACTGGTCCCCATAGAGGATGCCAGCATCTCATTGGCTGGGGCATCACAGGAGTGGATGGGAGCAGGAGCGAGAGAGAAAGAGAGGGAGAGAGAGAGAGAGAAAGCTCAAGAAGATGCAACTACTCTGGCACAGCATCTTGACAGAGCTCTGAGCGGAGGGATGCAAGGTGTAGACACAAGCACTGTCAATTTTTGTCTTGCACATTCTGGGTCCTCCTGTAGATGGAAGAAGCAGTGGACTTGCTCCACGTTGCTGCTGAAATGAGCCCTCCGGCTGAAAGGTGCAGACGAGCAACAGCTGGGCTGACAGAGCTGAAGCTCTTTGGATCTCAGCGTCACCTGGACTTGATCTCTCCTTGCTGACTGAGCAGCTGCTGGTCATTGCTTCTCTTAATTTCTACTTATCTAGGCTACCCACACCTTAACCTCTGCGTTGTTGGAGTGCGTTAATTTAGTCTTCCCCGACAGCACTATTGTCTTTGGGAGAGGCGTCGCTTGGAGAAGGGTGGCAGCTTTGACTGTAAATGTGTGTCCCCGCCGGCACTGGATTGTCACCCTCAAAGTCTCCTGCACCAGCTGAGAGCCCCTGGAAGCCACCTGCTGTGCCTCTGGGATGGTGTGACCTCCAGCCAGCTGTTGGCCGCCCCACATCTGGGTCAAGATGCCAGTGATGAAGGGCCTCCTGGCCCCACAGAACACCTTTCTGGACACCATCGCTACGCGCTTCGATGGCACCCGTAAGTACAAAAAACATTTAAAAACAAGTAAAAATGAAATAATTAAAGGTCTTAATGCAGGATGGCTGTCATCACAGGAAATAAGACTTGCTGGTTGCAGCTGGCTTAGTGTTTTCTCGGCGAGAAAAGAAAGAATGTCCTACTTGAACATCAGCGAGATACACCTGTTCTCAGGTCAGCCCGTGGTGCTCCGTATCTGAACACCAAACAGCACAACACTACCTGACTAAAGCCATATCTGCTGGCAGTTTGCAGTGGGATGTAGAGAAAAAGTTTGTTTTCACTTTTACAGTAAGACACAAGCAGAAAATTGACCTTCAGAAATCAGTTTGTCCCTTCACATTTGTTTCACACAGTGAGCTCCAAACTAGTCACTGCAGCCATTAGGCAGCAGCTCCATTTCTGCTTGATCTGTGTCTCTTGTTTTGTACCTTGTGCCGCCTCAGGGGAGGTTGTGGCGTGTTGTAAACAAATACCGTGGGGATGTCTGTGTTTTGTTCGCTTGTCGAGTCACCCTGCCCACTCTCCGCTAGTCGTAGCCGCCTGAACGAACTGCTGGCTCGCAGTCGTTCTATGAGCTGGGTCTCGACTCGGCTTGGGGGAGTAAACACAGTGAAATGAGAGACATTACAGTGTAATTGATGTGTAGGGCAATGCAATTAAAGCTTTGACTTGTGGGTGAGGCATTCTAATGAGGTGTTAAATGATCTCTCAAGAGAAAAACACATGCTGCCAATCAGGGAAACTGGCTGTAGTTTGAAATACAAATGAAGAGGTTTGTGAAATGAGAAGATCATATAACACTTTTAATTGAGAGGTGACGTGGATCAGGGGTCAGGCCGTCATGTTGCATCTAACCTGCTGAAGGGTCTGTGAGCTAAACATGGACTCCCTGCTGACTCCACGGGGCTGATCTACTGGTTGAACCTCATCTCTGACCTCCCAGTGAAATGGGGAAGAAAACACGTCCCTTTCGGGCTCAATGTCCTTTCTAATGGGTAACATGAACAAACAACAGAAACTATTCATCAGTTAAAAAAACCTTCCTGATATGCCAGTTTCTCCTCTGTTGTGTTTATTCCTTATTGATAGCAATGTCTAGAAACACTTGGAGCGCTGAGGCGTCACAGGACTCTTCCTCTCTCATGTGTTGTGGTATTTCAGCCATCAACATCACAACAGTCTGGACAGCTGAGGCCACATCCACCGCTTTGTGACGCCAAATTTACGCAACCTAAAAGCATTTCGTAATTTCAACAGTCACGGCGACCACTTTATATGTGCTTTACTTCAGTTTAGCAAAGTGTTTCTCCTGTATGCTTGTTGATAAATAACCAAATAACGGTCGAGATGAAAACATGTTGGCAGGAGCAGGACACGCCTCCTTGCAACTACATGCCAGTTTTTTGTCACTTCCAAGCCTATCTCCAAGCCTACCATGAGGCTGTGGCTCCTAGGAGAGTGGCAGAGTGCCCACTGCCCAAAATAGCTTCCTTCCTGTTGCCGGGGCGACAGGGTCCCGCCACTTGACATCGATGTTGCTCGAACACTTTGGTCTTTGGAGAAAATGATGGTCCGCTAAAGAGAAAACACTTGAACTTGCTTTCCAATCAAGGACTTTTAGAATCCAGCTGGTCTCTTGTTTCGGGGAAAGGCGCATCGTAAAACAAGTGGCATTGTGGGTCGTGCAGCTGCGATCTCGTTTCAGTGTCACTGCCCTCAACCTGTTGTAGCTAAAGGTGGTTTTCCCCTTTGGCTTGAAAGCAATTTGGCTCTATATAGTCCTAAAAGTTTTATAAGATACAGTGTTTGTTAAAGTCACCTTCACTCAAAAACATGTGCTTTGCTTCTTGTTACTTCGCTCAGATGTTTGACCTTATAAATAAATATGTATTTGACGCTCGAACACAGTTTTCACATTCATCTGTTGAAGGAGGGGAAGTTGCTCCATGAGGTTCAGGTGTATGCATATGAGCAGGATTTGTGACATCACAACTTCAATCACCATCCAGAATACAACTTACACAAACATAATTGAAGTTTTTGTGTGGTCTTAACACATTAACACAAAATGTACAGATAATTCAAAAGACAAAACACAACAAAACTTATGCATCCTTAAAATATGTAAAACAGGAAGCCTGTCTCACTATTTCACATTAGTTAAAAAAAGTTTTGTATCAACAAAACAAAAGAAAGCAGCACTGCTGACTGAGCAGCCACGCAGTTTATCTAATGTGTCACTCCAACATCGCCCTTGCCTAGTCGGCTATTTTCAATAAGTACAATTTATATCAGACTATTATTCATGTAAACATCATTATCCTCTTGCATTTATCTATTTTACTTTAATTGTTTTCCCTATACAAAACAAGACCGCCCTCTGTTATGCAAAGCAAATAAATAGACAAATAATAGAGCGTTTTGGTTTTAAAAACACTCCCAGTCATTCTCTATTGTGCAGCTTATATTCCATATTTTCATGCCATCAGGGGGTTTCAGTGTAATTGCTCCAGTTTGTGGCTCTGAGTGAAAATTGTTCATGCTCACAAATATTGATTGGACTGTGCTCAACCTTAGGAATAACCTTTGCAAAACTGAACTCAATATTAAATTGATTTTAATTGAACAGATCCTGGACTAAGAAAATGTACACCATATAGACTCCCCCTCACTATGAGCCGAATGTCAGATCAGGTTAAGTCACTAACCCTTGCACCACACAGTACTTGGCTAATGGCAATGTCAGCGTTCCTGTTCCTCATGGATCTGTGTGCATGTGTGTGTTTGAGAGCCTGGGCCCCAGGGCTTAGTTTTTGTCGTATACGCTGACTCTATATGATGTGTCCGTATGTTTGTGGTTGAATATTTATCCCTGTAGGGTAAATCTCTGATGTCTGGCGTGAGGGTCACGTTACAGAGCAGCACCTCTGATTTCAGCACCTTGCAGTTTTCTATGTGCACCACTACTGTGCTGTGTTGTGTGTTCGCGTGCCTGTCCTCTACACCCATCCCCATCTCCCCCAGCTCTTTTACACAACCTCCCTGGCGGCGTTTTCACATTGACAGCAGCGCTCGCCCTGTGGGGCAGCGTAACCACAGGGCAGCTGCAGGCAGAGATAAGAACTGGGTTTATTTTCCCTCTAAACACTTTTCTTTTAAAAGGCGACCGAGGAACCAAAGAGGAAACAGGGAGGACTGTCACATTGAACTTTATGGAGCTCATTGTTAGCCAGCTGATGAACTGGTCTTCATGGGCAGCTGGAAAGGCCAAAACACTGCAGACAGAAGCCAGTGGATAGCTGAATTACGTTGCTGCTTCTTTGTATTTAGCTTTACAGGTGCTAAGTTTAATTTAGGTATTGATTTGGCATTGTCAAAGTCTTTAATTGATACAGTAGAGATCATTCAGTAATAGCAGAGTTGGTGGTTTGGTACCTGGCTCCTCCTGAATATGTGTTATTGAGTAGGCCCTAAAATTCTAAATCTGCTCCTGATGTGCAGGTCTGCACCTTTCGTGGGAGCTCCGCCACCACCGGTGTGTGAATGTAGGTGTGAGTGGGTGTGATGCTTTGTAGAGCACTTTGCACCATTCTCAGAATAAAGCCACGACATAAATGCAGTCCTTTTGGGCTTTTTTTATGATTCAGAACACAATAGCACAGATCCTTTTGTCAAACCTAGCATTATTTGGTCCTGATGTTGTTGAAAAACAATCTTTTTTTTTATCACTGATATCAAAATATATATCAAATGATTGATGATTTCCGCATTCCAGTGACCTTTTCCCCCTGCAAGTCTAACTCTCCTTGCACTCTAACCCATCTGCCCCAATAAGTAATTACATGCTGCTGGGTGGTAATTAGCTGGTGAGTCAGTGGCCAAGCCTCATGGGCTTCATCCGTCTTACAGAGGAACCTGTGCCAAATGGACACGATGCAGGCTGCATGCTGTCAGTAGTAACATGTAGCATCATCATGTCAGATTACAGTTGTAGCAAGTCAGCACAGATGTGTAATTAAGGAAGCTGGTGCAGCGGAGCAACCAGTCAAAGCAATATCCCTGAGAGGATTACGGCCTAAGAATTGAGGCATTGTCACAATCTCTCTCACACACACACACACACACACACACACACACACACTCTCTCACAGAAGTGGTTTATCAAGTGGGGTCCACTGGACTGCTTGCTTTACCAGAGAAAAAATAAGTATGCGTTTGTTGAAGTGGTTTTTTTTTGTTTTTTTTCAAAGACCACATCAGAGGATTTCCAGGATTTAAAATGCTCCATTCAGAAACAGCACATTCATCAATATCTTAAAGGAATAGTTCTACTTTTTGGGAACATTCTTGGTGAAAAAGATTGATACCATGTTTGTACGGTATATATGTAGCTGGAGCCGGCAGTCGGTTAGCTTAGCTTAGCACAGAGGCAGGAGACGAAGCCGTGACTTCTAAGCTAGTTGTCATCAGTAATGCCCTGTAAAACTACAACAGGACGTTTTGTATAGATGATTAAACGAGACATGAAGTATCAGCTGCTGGTTGTAGCTTCACAGTACCGTGAGAGTGGTACAGATCTTCTCGTCTAACTTTTGTCAGCAAGTAAATGTTCAACTATTGCTTTAAATGCAATTTACCTAAACTAAGAATTGACCCCTCCTGATTTTTAGCATTTGAGGAAAACCTTGAGTTTCCCAACTTGAACAAATTGACTCTGAATCATGCAGATAACTTTAAAAACTGGTCTAATCTACGGCGTGAAGCAGCAGTTTGCATTTCTTCAAACGCAGCATAAAAGTTTTTTCCCTATTGTGGCTCGTTGGTTTTAAAGCATCCTTACAAAGTGATTTACGACTACACCTGCCCTTGACCTACTTGAAGGACTGCTTTAGGGATGCTGAGTAGAGATGTACCTATTCTTAGGTAAACATTACATAAACCAGAGATGAATGTGGTTGCTCTCCGACACTTCCTGGCTCACTGAGTTGGGGTGTTAGAAATTTATAGAACATGAAAAAGAGGGCATGTTTTTTCTTTCCCTTTTCAACAGGATAGGCTAACACATCGTGTTCAGCCATTGTTCCTAGGGAGTTTTCTTTTTTAGATTTGAAAAGGTAGAGACGGTATACCAGAGCTTGTCTTCAGAGTTTATGTGCAAAAGAAATCTGACACGTGATAAAAAGAGTTATCACTTTGCAGTCTTTCTTCATGACACCAATAAACACAAAGATCTGCAGCAGATGTGTGGAGCAGAAATATTTCCGCTTCTCTATTTTAAAGTCTGGGGAACAGCAAATGTAGCAAAGCATAGCATTAGCATAAAACCTCCTCTGTCTGTTGATAGATCCGACTAATGCCTGTCTCTTTCTGTAATTCCACAGTGACAGTTTAACTGCTGCTCACTGCACACCCTAGAAAGGTTGTCACCGCTCAGAAAAGACATCCCCTATGGACTGCTTTCTGCTCAGTCTGGCCAATTAAAGTGTTAGATTGTGGAAAGCGCTGTAGCTGCTGCTTAATACTCCTCCTTCTTAGGCACGAGAAGTCACACTGTACAGTATGCGCGCTGCCTCTCTGCTCGGCATTTCAGAAAATCTGGAGTCTTATGTTTTCAGTTAAGCGGCAGAAATATGTCAGTTACTGTGGAGCGAAGTTTGATGCCTCAGTGCTGATTTTTGCGAATAATTTGCAAACAAATATCCACACATATGCAGTGCCTGTACTGCATGAGGTACTTCGGCAGTAAATAGAGGGTACATGGAATTTGAAAAAAAGATTAAAAACATTACACCCACACATACAAATAGGTTAACAAATCAGCGATGATAAAATGAACATATTTATTGTCCCAATAACAAGTAACCCTGCAACTTTGAGCCCTCTGTTTCTGAGAAGAAAAGTTGAAATCGTTATCTAAAAGTGATGAATATGTCCGGAAACTGTTGCTACAAGTGACAATGTGAATGCAAACTTGACCAAACTGACTATTAAAAATAAAAATGACATGCTGTCAGCTGGTAATTAGCTGATGTTAGGCTGTGTATCTGTTCCATTCATCAAATACTGAAAAATATTATTAAATGGAAGCCCCTCAACTATTTTGTTGCACGGTGTATGCTGCTGTGTATTCTGTTTTGAAATGTATTGTATTTCAAAGCTCCTTCCACTGGTAGCTTTGGCATCTTTGGCACACGCCTGTTGCTGCTGGAGAACTGTCCGTGGTGCTGAAAGCAAGACGAGAAACAATGCCGATGCAAAGCTAATATGCTTTGGTGCTGAATGAACAGCTCAAGTGGAGTGCAATATTGCATTACATTACATTACAGTCATTTAGCAGACGCTTTTATCCAAAGCGACTTACAATAAGTGTATTTGACATCGGTTTTCGAGAGAACTACTAGTCACCAGAAGTCAAAAGTGCATCTCCTCTCCTCAAACAAGAGCCAACGTACAGTGCAGAAACAAACGAATGCAATAAGTGCCACAAACTAATATGAATACAATAAGTGCAGTAAGCTAGTATGAATACAATAGATGCTAAGTAAATGCTAAGTGGAAGGCTCGATGTAGGCCTTCTTGAAGAGGTGAGTTTCAGCCTGTGCCGAAAGATGGGCAGCGACTCCGCTGTCCTGACGTCAGTGGGGAGTTCATTCCACCACTGTGGGGCCAGGACAGAAAACAGCCTCGATCGGCCGCAGGGACCTCTGAGCGACCGGGCAACCAATCGCCCCGAGGCAGCAGAGCGAAGTGGTCGGGCGGGGGTGTAGGGCTTGACCATGGCCTGGAGATAGGAAGGAGCTGTTCCTTTCACTGCCCTGTAGGCTAGCACCAGAGTCTTAAACTGGATGCGAGCTCTTACAGGGAGCCAGTGTAGAGAACGGAGAAGGCAAGTTGTGTGGGAGAACTTGGGGCGATTGAACACCAGGCGAGCTGCAGCTTTCTGGACAAGCTCCAGAGGTCTGATGGCCGACGCCGGGGCTCCGGCAAGTAGTGAGTTGCAGTAGTCCAGGCGGGAGATGACAAGAGCCTGGATGAGCACCTGCGCCGTCTCATCGGTGAGGAAGGGGCGAATCCTCCTGATGTTGTAGAGCAGGAATCTGCAGGTGCATGTAACCGATGCAATGTTTGCTGAGAATGACAATTGGTCGTCCAGGGTCACAACCAGGTTCCTCGCAGTCCGAGTTGGCGTCACCACGGTATCGTCAATGGTGATATCCACATCATATGATCCATGTGATGTAAAAGCCTGCTCACCAGACTTAATATTTCACCAATTTAATCAGACATTTAGATGTGTGGATATGGTGGATTTTCGTCAGGTGATGGAGGCATATTGCATTTTTCCATTTAATGTCAGAGGCTTGAGATGAACATGCGACGAACTGGGAGCATACATGTATGGGACACTGATAATATTCTAATGTTTTATTGGATTTTAAAATTAGGTTCAATCCATCCAAGAGCCTGAATAAAGATTTAATATAAAGCCATTTTCATAAGAATGATGTAATTTAGCTTGAAATATGCACTTTTTGTAGTTATATAAAAAATACATAATCCTATATATTTGTCCTTACGTGCGTCCAAAGTTAATTCATGCAATGTATTTTACATTTTTAAATCAGAGACAATCAATTTAACGTTACACTCACAATCCCTTCATAACAGTTGGGTGGAGTGTGAAAGGGGTCGTGTGACTACACATGTTAGTATTGAAGGTGTATTGATAAATATGAAAGGAAAATATACACCCATTTGACCAGACTGAGATCTACAAAGGATTGAAATGTTCTTACATGAAAGTGGTGGAACATATTGTGTGTTTTCTGTCTGATTATCTCTTCTGCAATATCAGAATCCAAATACATAATGAATTAAAGAATACATTCATTTCAACGCATCCCGAAGTCACTTATTTACCAACTTATGCATCTCTCCTCTTTTATGCAATCTTGTTTTTGTTTTTACGCTTTGGGTCCTTTGGATTTACATCACTACATCACTAACCTTTGTGCTCTCTTTGAACTCCAGTCAGCTGTTTTTATATCTTGCAGCCCAGGAGCCATTTTCTTCAACCAGCCACACGACGACTGCTCAGGGAAATTAATTTAGTCTGAAATTGAGTCCACACCAAAGTTCGATTCATGTTTATTTGAACTTGTAAGCTAGTGTTGAAGTTAACCTGCAAAGCTTTGAAATAACTTCAAGAGCTAAACAGACTTTGATTCTAGTGCAATGAACAAATTTGCACCAAACTTTAGACTGAAACACGGTGCTACTCCTTATATGTTTAAAAGAAAAAAAAGTCTCACATTGGCCTTGAACTTCATCTCATACAGTTTTTTTTCTGCCTCCATGATTATGAAGGCAAATCACTGTCAAAATCTGAAAGCGCAAATGAGATCCACGCGCCGCGTGCAAATCAAACAGCCGCGCACGTATATTACTTTGGCGAGCGCTTTCACATCACTCTACGCAGAATATCTTTGCTCACGTGAGCAAAATTTCGGCCTGCGTGGAGAAAACCATGCTTTGAGCGCGAGGGGCATCCCCTAGCGCACGACTAATACCACTGCTATTCTGCTCGCGAAGCTTTCGCCTGCTCGCTCGCAAAACTTTCACCTGCTCGCTAGCGAGTAGATTTTCTTTTTGACACTAAGTGGGCGGACCCAGTCACCATTATATAACTAAATTGAATTCAATTTAGTTATACAATGGTGACTGGGTCCGCCCACTTAGTGTCAAAAAGAAAATCTGAAAAGTGTGGCACAATAGTGCCACACTTAGTTCAGTCATTTCTTCAGTGATTTGCCTTCATACATGATGCTCCATTTCCTCTAACACCTTTCCCTGTCCTTCTCACAGACAGTAATTTCCTGTTGGGTAACGCTCAGGGCCACCGCGGCTACCCCATCGTCTACTGCTCAGACGGCTTCTGCGAACTGACGGGCTTCACGAGAACCGAGGTGATGCAGAAGAACTGCAGCTGCCGCTTCCTGTACGGGACCGACACCAGCGAGCACGTGGCCCATCAGATGGAGAAGGCCCTGGAGGGCCGAGAAGAGTACCAGGCCGAGGTCCACTTCTACAAGAAGAATGGTGGGTGCATGGCAAAGAGGACCAGAAGGGGAGAGCCTAAATGTGTCGACATAACTGTCGTGAAAACCTTATCTGGCAATTAACATTCCTGTCATCTTGTGTTCAGTTCATCAAACTTTTCTATTAACTATTAACCTGAATCCTGTTCTGGTTTGATCAGGCTCTGATAATCTGTTCAGTAAATTAGATTTTTTCTTTTGTTCTCACCATCATGAAGAGCACATTCATTTTTAGATGAGAGCTGAATATTTTGGTTGAATTATGAATCTCCACAGTGATCCCAGATTTTAAATACAGCAGGTCAGCGGTGCAATACATTCTCTTTGTGCAGAGTAAGTGTTCATTCTTATTAATAGGAAAGTATAAAGTCGAGTGAAAATCTGCAGTCCGTTCTTCTTGGTGATCCGTTCAATGTGAGTGCAAAAGGTGCTTGGAGTGAACTTGTGTGCTGGAATAACAAGCTCAAAGTCTTGAATACATATTTCCAAAGCCGATTATTCTTGTATGTATGATATGGATAATGAGGGACAAAGTACTGTATACTGTCTATGTGTGTGTGTGCTTATTAGTGTAGTTTCAATCCATTCCTTCCTCCTCTAAATACAATGTCATGCATGAAAGAGAACATACGACACTGTTTAAGCCTCTCTGATCGGCACGCGGGATTATGTCCCCAAACCTGCAGCCTCAAAGTGTGCGAACCCCTAATTACGCTGACGGATTATCAAATCTGCTCCGTAGTTGGTTACTTTTTCTTGTCTTTTTTTTTTTTTTTTACAGGACAGTAAGTAAGTAACAGCAAGGCAGTGCCAGTGCAAGTAATGAAGGGAAAGGACACGATCATTTGTAATATGCCGTCACATTCCCCCAGAGCCCACACTGACTTCTTCACAATGCTTGTTTTGTCCAACCAATAGTTCAAATTCCAAAATGATTGAAAAAAAATTCGAATTATTGAAATAATTGAAAACACAAAGCAGCAAAATCCTCACATTTGTGAAGCTGGAACCATGAAATGTCTTAAAAGATTATCAAAATTGTTGCCAATTAGACAAACAGTGTGTAGGATTTAGGGGAATTTATTGCTATAAATGTTATATAATATTCATAACTGTGCTTTCATTCATGTATAATGACTTGAAAGTAAGAACCGTGGTGTTTTCGTTTGCTTAGAATGAGCCGTTTATGTCCTCTTCACGGAGTCCGTCGCGTTACACCGCCATGTTTCTGCAACCTCACCACTAGAGGCCGCTGAATCCACTGCTCCTTTTAATTAAACTAATTGATTAATCGACGAATTGTTTTAGCTTAATTCGTACAGACTGTTGGGTAGTTTAATTTATAACAAAATGTCATATTTTATAAGCTCTTCATAAGTTTTGAATTTAGAAAATCTTGATTTGTTAAGTAACTAGTAACAAAAGCTGTCAAATATTTGTGCAAAGTACTAATATAAATGTACTGAGTTACATTCCACCACTGGCGCCTGCTGCTTGCAAGCACAAAACACATAAATAGCTTTTCGTATTGTGTATTTACACCCACAGCTTCGTGCTAAAACACCAGCATCTACTCTGTTTTCTTCCTCTATCCTTATCTACAGCACACACACACACACACACACACACACACACACTAGGGACATTATGATAGAAGTGAAACATCTGTTTGGCAGTGCACCGTTTCTGCAGAGTTGCTAATGAGCATACAGGTCGTAGAGATCTATGATGCTCCTCGACTGCCGACTTGTTATAACCAACCCTCTGACTTTCTCTTTGTGCACAATCCTCCCGGACATGGTCCCCATCTAATTGGAGGTATATTTTTAGAAAGGCTATGCCATACTTGACAAGTATGAACGGCTCGGACATGGTGAGAGCTGACATGACACGGGAACTGAAGTCATTAATGAGATGCATCACATTTACTCTGGATGTGTCTGTTGAGGATTTTCCTTCATTCACTAAATGAAGACTTCTGATCCCCAGGCGTGGCCTTCTGGTGTTTGCTAGACATCGTGCCCATAAAGAATGAGAAGGGCGAAATGGTTCTCTTCCTCTTCTCATTCAAGGACATCTCTGACACCTATGGAAGGGGCCACCACAACAGCAAGAAGGAGGGTAGGTTCCAAGCCCTGCTTACAAAACAACTGCCTTTATTTGCTTACTTGGAGCATGATTTACGAGCAGATCATCCTCCCGGCCCCCGGCTCTCATTTTCTCCGCACGCTCTTGTTCATCACTGTCACACGCTGCCCTGCAGGTTTTGTTTAGGCTGGCTTTCCTTCAGACGATGTTTTTCAAAAGGGGGAGTTTGATTTGGGCAGTAGTCCTCATGTGGATCCTGGACACAGTCTGTTGAAGATATCATGCAGCTATCCAGGGGAAATCATTTTTTCTTATAATGAAGTACATATCAGTGGTTGTGTTGTTGTGTCTTACTTGTGGAACATGAAAGAATATTTAGCATTAAATCCTGACCAAAGTTCAGGCCTGAAATGACACATTGTTCCTCTCAGGTGCTCTTTGTCTTCCTTGTGATCGAATTGACATGTGCTAATCTGTGCGACAGGGTCAGAGGACAAGAGGCGCAGGAGGAAGAGCAGCGCCCACTTCGTCGAGGCCAGGAAGCGTGGACGCACCATGTTGTACCAGCTGACCAGCCAGTTCTCGCGGGGAGGCAAACGAGAAGTCAACCTGGGTGGCGTGAGTACTTTCACCGCTCTCACATACTTCCTGATTGTCTATGATGGTGTTTTTATGTGTGCTGACATACCCTCGACGAAAATAAACAGGAGTTACTCAGACGTGCAGCCCCCTCAATCTGGAACTTGAATCATTAATGTTAATAACTAAAAGATGAGTTTTTAGGAAGACAATATAAGGGAAGTCTTGACCCAGATTCCCAGAGTGTGGCTTATCTGGAAAATTCATTGAATGGGTTTAGTACTTTAAGTCCACTGAATGATTTTAAATTGCTTCTGTTGCATTTATTTGCATGGAAGCTGTTGTTTGGTGGCTTTAAATGGACAAATCTCAAAGTCACTGCGGCAGCCGTGGCTGCTGGGAGGCAAAGATATGGTTCTCACTGACGGTGAGGTGTTGCGGGTCATAGGCGAAGCTTGATGAGTCACTTTTTTTGGGGGGGGGGACTGTCTGGACATGCCAACACCTCGCCAGTAGGAGTCCTGTAATGTAGGTCATTATGTCACCAGCGCGTTCCCTTAAATTACGTTTACCCTTACAGTAGGTTCCGATGAGACTGTGGTGTCTGATGCTTCTATACATTGTCATATATATGTACAACTCATTTCAGATAAGTGTGTCATTTTGCCGATGCAATTGCCTGGCTTTTAAGTGTGTGTGGGTGTTTCAAGTACCTTAAAAGGTACGTTGTTGTGGTGAAATAGACCCTAGCTATAGTCGGAACAAAGGCCTTCGTAGGCTTTGAATAATAAAGTCGCACTACACTCCAGGCAAATGTTATTCATGAGAACGAGCTCCTGTTTTGCTCTCAGATAGCAAACAGGAGCAGTTTTTTCTAGCGAAGCATCATTTTGAGATAATCCCGCTTCCTCCCTGCAGAGGCTCAGTTACCAACTGGGTCTGTACTCAAACCTGTCCTTCACAATGTGCCGTTTCATCCCAGGGGGGCTGAAAGCAATTTAGAACGTTTCAGGGGTAAATTTAAATGTTGAAAAGAAAAAAAAAAAAAGAAGTTGAAAACCTGTGAGACATGTGTGATTCAAGTGGCTATTATTAACGTTTGAAAAAGAAAAAAAGGCGGCTGTGTATATTTAAAGAGATTCATTCACCCTTTTAGGTGCCTGGAACTCTAAAGCACTTTAAATGTTGACGGTATTGGTAATGGTATGCCCCTTACTTGACACCAACTTTTTTGCTTCCCTTCCCTGTAACACGTATTGCTAAAAGCTGCAAACACAGGATATGAATCTGACATGAAGTTAGGCTTTTGGACTCTTATCATTCGAGCGCACCATAATTTTCCAGTGACCGGCCAAACGTGTTTGCCAACTCCAGATATGTTGTAGACCATCAACTAAGAAGAGAGAACAAGAAAATAAGGGGGAAAGTCAGAGTGAAGAAAAGAACGCCTTTTTATTTCTAATTGAAGCACATTTACATTCGAAGATGAACCATATTTAACTGTTATTAGGGGCCCAAAGGACATGACATTTACTTTGTACTGTAGATATTTAAATTACTAGCGCTGACAGTCAATACATTGGTCCGTCCACTGACAGAAAATGTATTAATTAATAATTCATCAAACAATGTCAAACATTGTCTTATCTTATACTAAGTGTGAGGATTTGCTGCTTCTCTCACTTATATATCATTATAATATGAAGACCCAATAATTAAAGGTTTACCCAAACACAATAAGTAGTTAGAATTTAGAAAAAACACCCAAATTGCAGTTTCTGTAAAGGCGGTGATACAAACCCTCACATGAACTTGACCCGCATGCTGCTAACACTGCGAGAAACAAGAGCTCTGCTGCTGCTTTCAGACCAGACCTGCACCTCTCCTCTGTTTGCCAAACCTCCTGCTGCCCTGCTTCCAATCCCACCTACTTACAGATGGCCTTGTTCACAGACACCATACACACACAGAAACGCATTCACACATTTACAACAGACAGAAAATGATGGCTTGAGACAAACATATGGTAAAACAACATAACATTCACAATCATTATGCACAATATTTTTCATTCAGATTTTATTCCAGCACTCTCAGCACGAGACTTTTCACACCAAGACACTCTTTCTGTCTCGCACGTGGATGATATATACAAATTGTTGGAATATGAAATTCAGCAAACGGAGTGTTTGACGTGTTCACAGCCTGCTCTCTGGTCTCTCATTCCCTCTCCTTTTCACACATGCACACACCCTCTACTGTTCCCCTATGCTACCACTGGGCGAATTGCCATTTTAAAGAGTTTATTAATACCCACTGAGATTTTAATTATGAATTCCCACAAGGGGACAAAAAACAAGCTTAACCTATAACTCACAATTTGACATGAAAATCAGTAAGCAGACATATCACGCGTGAAGGCAACCTGTGTTTTTGGATGCAGACAAAAAACGTTGACGGTTGGAATATAAATCAGATCCATTTCTGCAAGGTATTGTTTTGTCTTTCTGGATATTTGACCGCTAATTCATTTTATATTTATAGATGTGCAGTTCATGTTGCATCATACATATCAGTGAGTATTGATTAGGAACAAATATTTACACATTGTTTCATGATATGATTGGACAGTCAACTGTCCTAACACAGCCAATTTACACATTTGAAGGCCCATATTAGACACAATTTCACTGGACTGTTTCTTCACGCACTTCTGAGCTAGTTTAGCTAACTTTCGGTTGTCAGAATAATAATAATAATAATAATAATAATAACAACCTGACTTAACAAGAACGCTACATTAAACTCGCTACTAAAGGAAAGATAAAATGGGAACAAAAATGCATCGGTGGGCTGGGATACAGGCTGTGATTCGGGTATGTAGCTAACTCGATATAATACTTTTGTGTACGCTAAATGTGTGAATTGAATGACTTGGAGCAAATGCCACTCCAGACGCGTCCGCCAGCGACCAGGCGTGTGGGATTTATTTGTAATTTAGACTGTCGCCACCGCTGGAAAATAAGCCAAGTCATTGGGCATTCATTGTTGGCAATGGAGAGAGTTAACGTTAAGTCTGTTTCTGTATCTTTATCTCTCATTCCCATCATTTTCAGTGCCCTCAGTTTCTCCCTGTTTTTAGCTTTAGACCCTTTTCTTCTCTGTTCTCTATCCGCTATTATATGGTCTCTCTCCCCCCTCTCTCTCTCTCTCTCTCTCTCTCTCTCTCTCTCTCTCTCTCTTTCTCCCCTCCCCCCTCCCTCCTTCTCCATCTGTCACTACCCTCATCTCTCTTTGGCTTCATCCCTCTGTATCCAGCAGTCTTTCCCCGTATATCTGTCACTCTGTGGCGTCCAATTTTTTTCTGTTTTTCAGTTATCTGTCACGCTTCCTCTTTCTTTCCTGCTGCTCGAATTTTGTAACCCTCCATCCACTCCAACCTGAACCTCCAATACTTACTTTTTCATATTAGTGCAATATTAAAGTATAGCCTTCTTGTATTTAACTCCAGGACTTACATTTTCTGAAAGTTAATAGCTTTTAACTCAGATGATGATTGATGATGATGATGATGAACAACGGCCATATTTCTGCATAATGAATCATTTTACCTTTTGACACTTTGACTGATTATACAACTGATATATTGCATTCAGGACTTTAACTTGTAATGGAGTATTTTTACATTGTGGTTTTGCTACTTTAAGTTAAGTAATGGGTCAAACTACTTCTTCCACCACTGCCATCCTCCCACTCTGACTATGACTCTATTTTTCCCATTCTGTTTTCATTCTTCTCTGTCTGTCTCCCCCTCCATCTTTCTCTAGCTTTGTCTCTCGGTCTGTTTCTGTCTGTCTGTCTCTCTAGCAGTGAGCTAACAATGTCTTCCTCTGCCTCCACACCACAGCCAGCAACTCTGGCTAGATCTCCATTTAGCGCTTCAGCCTCCCAGGCAAGAAAGAACAAGGGGAAGCTGTCTTTCTGCTGGAAAAGACATAGACACATGCACAGACCTTTAGATCAGAGCACAACCATAACACATAGAAAGAGAAGTAAATGCTTAAAGTATCAATAATTACAAAAGGAAATCCATTAACTGATTTCAAAAGTCTCACATTTCCACTGCACTTTCTGTACCTTATTTTCCGACTGCAGAGGTTGCATACTTTTTAAATGGTCTTCCACACACTACGTCGCCTCCCCAGAAACATGTTCAGCTTGAGTTTTTCTTTGCCTGAAGGCTCTTTACCAAACACAAACTGAGATGTAGTTTTGTCCGTTCTGGCAGTTTTGATGCTGTCAGCCCATGAGTGTGTTATTCACTGTAACCAGGCACACTGACAAGTAGTTCAGACTTGATTTTAAACACTTCCCAGGGGAGAACCACTATTGCCTCTTTTCACTGTAATAAACTTGTCAAAGAGCTATAAAGCTGGAGGCGTTTTGAAGTTACGATTCAAATACTTCTTCGGCTTAATGTGAAATACAGAGCTCATAGTTTGTGTCCATGGCCTGTACTCTCACATATTACTTTTTTTTCCTCACTTTCAGAAGGGAAATATTTATCTTTAGTCTCTTGCTGTAACACAATTTATTGAAGGAGAAAACTAGATTGTTGAAACTAAAGATCATACTGCAAAGTGTCGTTTGTGTTGTGAACATACAATCATATAATAAGTACATAGCGTTAGTACATAGTGTTGACTGGTATTTCCTTAGTTGCGAATTTGTGGTAATTTACAGTTTTTATTGTGTTGTACTTCCGTTGCATTGTTGGAAATAAAAAGTTAGGCCTAACTAATATTTTGGGGTATAAATTAAAGGCCGGCGATCCTCTGCTGTCGTCTAGATTATGTGCTTGAGGGAATGATTGAGTCACATGGTAAGCCGTGTGTGTATCCTCTTCCCCCTCAAGGACAGGCTGTTGTCAGTGCTGAAGCCCAAAGCATACTGGGAGATGTAGTTGGAACAGTAATCTCTGCGCTGTCCTCGAAGTGCTGGGCTTTTCTTTTCTAATCATTGGGATGTGCTCGGCTGACTGCCTCAAGTGCCAAAGGTCAGGTGGCGCACTGTAAGGCAAATTAAAAAAACAGTCACGCTTTTGCTGACGTTGCTTGATTCAAGTGGCCCCAGCTGTTGATGACAGTCAGTCAGCATGGTCTTTCTAGATTTCGACACTGTGGTGACAATTGACTGAGGGATATGATGATGAATCACGTATGTTTTGACCAGAAATGATCCAGTGTCAAGCAACCATCACTGATGCAGTTCTGAAAGTTGTATCCCTTTGAACAATTTGGACATTTTTGCTTCCAATATAATGACAGATATCTCACAAGGAACAATTTGATGATCTTTCCTTTTCTTTCTTCGTACAGACTTCTTTTTAAAAGGCTGTCCATTGTCTCCCAATTACTTTCAAATTGTCAGTCTATTCCCTTCAAGTCTGCTTCAGAGCCCTTAAAAGCCTCCCTTTTCGCTCACCCACACCTGTTTGTGAAGTGACCACATTGTTCTTTGATGAATTTCTTCTCATTTATCTTTCCGTATCCCTCTCACCACCGTCAAAGGTAATAGCTTCTCTTCCTGTCTCCTAAATGGTTAAAGGCTATTAAGTGCCAAGTGCGTGGCTCAATTTAGAGAACTGCTCTCTCATTATGTGCCGAATGGATTCCACCTCATCAGCAGTAGCAATTCATGCTTTCTGCAATTGGATTTTCTCAATAAAAAAAAGGTAATGAGTGGAATGAAAAGGCAGGACTTTCAAAAATAAAAGCAGATGATGGCCATTGTACCGTACCACCTGATACTTAAAGCACTTATGGCATTTGGAGGGATGAAGTTAGGCCAAGTCATGTATGAGATTATCATGCGTCATTGTTGGTAATAAGTTTCCCCTTCACTGACCACAGTCCTGTGTCTGTCATTGTGTGTTATTACTGCATGGTCATTTCAAGGTTTTATCACCGTCTATAAGGAGGCTGTCATGAATAGATAACCAGCAGCATTACCATATCTGTTTTGCTTGAGTTGCATACCGTATTGAATCATCACCGGTCATATCACAAGAGAGGGCGCTGACATTTATATTGTCTGTTTCTGCAAAATCTTGGCACAGCAATGTCCATCTGATTACCATTTATTTTCACAGCACTCCACCTCATGACCATCTGGTTATCAAGTTATTCATGTATGCAGTTTCTCTGATGTGCTTTTGTATATGTAAGCTTAAAAATTTAAAAAGCTATTTGTGTGTGAGCATGCATGTACTGTTTGCACATTTATGTATATGACTGTGTATGCATTCTGACCAAGATACATTTCACTTCTCCTACAGAGCATGATCAACAAGCCTTCAATACCGGAGTACAAGGTGGCAGCGGTGCAGAAGTCGCGCTTCATTCTGCTCCACTACAGCATCTCTAAAGCCCTGTGGGACTGGCTCATTCTGCTGGCCACCTTCTATGTGGCTGTCACCGTGCCCTACAACGTCAGCTTCACGCCGTACGATGACACCGTCACAGCTGCGCGCTCCACCATTGTCAGCGACATTGTGGTGGAAATGCTCTTTATTATAGGTGAGTGTCGAAAAGAAGACGTGGCTCCCTGATTTTGCCCTGAAGTTCTTGTGCTGAACTGATCACTATAGGTTCAAAATTGTGGTTTGACCACCATCAAGCCAATTATTTCATATTCACGTCTGAGTCCCTCAACTTGGCAAGAAGAGGGAGGATACCAGCCAACTTTTTTTTTTATTGTAATTTGACTTTTGAAGTAATGTAATTGATAGGTTGCTGCTTCAAAAAAAGTGGAAACTGCCTCATACAGTATAGCACCCAAAATATGGCATGCTAGCCAAACACATTCAGGGAATATGGTATATTGGACATGAGGTGTCCACTGTTTTTAATTTAGATGGTTTTTGCAGTTAACACTGGTCTGCACATTGCTGTGTGAGCAGAAATCATTATCATCATCTTACCTTTTAGCTTCTCATAACTGAGATTTGTATTGAGTGATGAGGCAAGAGCTCTGCAAATATCAACAGCTTGGATGACAGATAAGGTTTTTTTTTTTTTTTTTTTAAATCAAACCATACACCCAGAGGTCTGCTTGTTATGTGTGCTTGCCACATTCTGACACTAAGATGAAAATGATCTGTCTTGCAAACTTGCTGATTCATATGGATGCATTAAAACAATGACTTAAATTGGTACACTACTCATTCTATACTTTCAAAAGTGTGAATGACAAACATTGTGGTGTGGTCTTAAGTATATATCACATACAATTGAACCACTGGGATTGAAACTCAGCTTGTGATCTTTCCACACTGTACACAATGTGTTTATAATTTTATCAGTCAAACACGCATAAAAGTCTGACCTCATCCATTTTAATGAATATGACAATACCGTCTTTACGTCACTGGGGGGGAAAAAACTACTACCTTTGTATTTGCAGACATCATCTTAAACTTCCGCACCACCTATGTGAGCCAGTCAGGGCAGGTGGTGTACGAGGCGCGCTCCATTTGCATTCATTACGCCACCACCTGGTTCTTTGTGGACCTGGTGGCTGCCCTGCCCTTCGACCTGCTGTATGCCTTCAACATCACAGTGGTGAGTGCAACTGGATATGTTCAGCTGTCTTTTTTTTTTTTTTTCACTGGGACTGCTGACATGCAGCAAATGGATTACTTATAATAAATAAATAAATAATCCCTGAAATGTTTAACCTCTAAAATGCACCACCTTGCATTCCACAAGGCGGCTATTGTTGCTGCCTGCCTGCCGATGTGACTACTCCCTAAATAGTGAATTTTACACAAGATAAGAACATTTGTTTGAGCAAAACAAGTCGCCGCTTGTTCAAGCTGTGATATTCAGCTGTGTATATATGCTGTATATGTACAGTCACAGTGTCTTTCCAGAAACAACACAAAACCAAGGGATTAACTTTCTCTCTCCTTTTCTCTGTCACCACCCCCCCCCCCCCCATACTTGCTTCTCCTCCTCAGACCTCCCTCGTCCACCTGCTTAAAACGGTACGCCTGCTACGCCTCCTTCGTCTGCTGCAGAAGCTGGATCGCTATTCCCAGTACAGCGCCATGGTGCTGACCTTGCTCATGTCTGTGTTTGCCCTGCTGGCACACTGGATGGCCTGCATCTGGTACATGATTGGACGTAAAGAGATAGAGACCAATGAGACCTGGGACATTGGTGAGTCTGATTGAGGCCTTGCTAAGAGGAAGCTGTTGAGGTATGAAGGTCAGGTTTGGGGTTCCAACCAGCAAGAGCATCATTTTTCTGTGAAGGATGAATGAAGTAATAGTTCCAACTGATTTTTACCATGCAACATCATTTATTAAACAAATCCAGTATATCATATTCCGAGTGCTCATTTCATAATTTAAGCATGGTGTTGACTATCCAGACTTGTTTCACTTACCGTGTAAGTCATGTGTTTTCTCTGTTTAAATAGGCAAAAATGACAACAAATAAGACTACATTTTGCTTTTGTTGTTTCCCGTTTAGCTATAAATAGTCATTGCTCACCTATTGGCGTGTCTAGCTCTGCTCAGTGGTGAAATAGTGACGAACACCATACTCTGGGGCTCTAATGAGAACTGTCTGAAACCGGATCAAAAGCTGGTAAAAAAATAAAGAACGACTGTAAGGAAGCAGCACAGTAATGTCTTGTCTGAGAAATATCTGAGCGCTTGTCTTCTTTCTTACACAGTTGCCTGCGTCAGATCGAAGAGCGTAACCATGTTTAGGTTTTTCTTACTTCCAACACGACTGCAGCCAAGTTCAACCCGACAGTTTAACAACCATATACTATATGCTATTTATTTAAACAACCTTAAACAGCAACACGCATACTGTGACATACTGTAGGCTACAGCAAAATGAAACATCTGACCCAGTCCGCTGTGCAACATGTGTGTTTGTGTCTCTAATTGTGTGATTGCGCTTAGAGTTGTAGCGGTATATTCTGTCTATAGGGAGGTTAGGTCCAACCTGCTAATTACACTTGGTCTTGTTTATCCCTGGAGGAGCCAATCTAATTCTGCCCTGTCCCTCAACGACATGCCAGCCTCATGAAACTGCTGACAATCTCTGTCAGACACACACAGACCCAAACATGCACTTCTGTCTCTCTGAGACAGAAGTGCATGACCATACTGCCACTACTGCCACTACCACCAGAGCTGACAGAGCTCAGACATAATATTAACATCAACCATAACCTTTGAACAGTGTTTGCTCATGCTCTACCTTCTCATTCAAGGGTGGCTTCATGAGCTGGGCAAACGTCTTGAGACACCCTACATCAACAGCACGGTGGGCGGCCCGACAGTGCGCAGCTCCTACATCGCTGCCCTTTACTTTACCCTCAGCAGCCTGACCAGTGTGGGCTTCGGCAATGTCTGTGCCAACACCGATGCTGAGAAGATATTCTCCATCTGCACCATGCTCATCGGCGGTATGTCTGACACCAGGGTACATTCTCCCTCTGGCGTCCTGGCACGCCAGTGCTGGAGATTCAGCAGGAAGTGGGTCTGATGATTTGGCTGGCCTTTAAAACATAGCTTTTTGCCATCTTGATATACCAATAAACAGATCATTTTAGCTGAGGTGGCAATTATTGGTTCAACAATACAGGAGATAATTATTGTGTGGCAATTTTTTTTTTTTTTCATAACAGTGATATGCACAAAGCTGTAAATGACTCTGCCTTTTGTGTAGCTTAATAAGCAAATAACCAGTAACAAATGTAGATGATTAGGTAATGATCAATATCAAATTGGATTAGCAGGAAAAGTGTTTTGAAAAGTAAAAGTCAACCTAAAAAGTGATGTGATTAAACCCATTCCAATTGTAAAAGGCCAAAAGAAACTGCCTTCAGAATAAAATGTCAGATTGTACGTTTTTTATGTAGCAATACAACTATTCAGCCTATATGATCAAATATACGTTATTTTTGTTTCCGTCTCTCACACAGCACTGATGCACGCCCTGGTCTTCGGTAACGTGACGGCCATCATTCAGCGTATGTACTCTCGGCGCTCTCTCTATCACACACGCATGACGGACCTGAAGGACTTCATCCGTGTCCACCGCCTGCCCCAGCAGATCAAACAGCGCATGCTGGAGTACTTCCAGACCACATGGTCTGTCAACAATGGCATAGATGCCAACGAGGTAGGAGTCCCTTTCATTGTTGTTGTCATGTAATACTTTGGTACAAGCTGCTGTCTGCCCTCAAGAAACTTCTGGGTCATGTTTAGACCATTCACAAACCCTTTGCAGCTGTAATTGTTCATGATCGGCTGCCTGTACACCAAAAATTTACATCCGATTGAAATTCAAAAGAGGGTAACTGGTGGCAACACAGTCCATTCCCTAAATACCAATGAGTGTCACCCCTTATTACATCTGTCATACATCCCCAGCTCCTGCATGACTTCCCTGATGAGCTGCGGGCCGACATCGCCATGCATCTGAATAAGGACATCCTCCAGCTGCCGGTCTTTAAGGGGGCCAGTCGTGGCTGCCTGCGCTCGCTCTCCCTCCATATAAAAACCTCCTTCTGTGTCCCTGGGGAGTACCTCATCCGTCAGGGGGACGCGCTGCATGCCAACTACTTTGTCTGCTCCGGGTCCCTGGAGGTGCTGAAAGACAGCATGGTGCTGGCAATATTAGGTTGGTATTGTGGCCCGGACTGTTTTAGCATCATGTTTCAGGTGATTATGTAGTGGAGCAGGACGGTGAATATTTACTGTTTTTTATTTCAGGAAAAGGGGACCTGATTGGGTCTGACCTGCCTGGAACCGACCAGGTGATCAAGACCAATGCTGATGTGAAGGCGCTGACCTATTGTGACCTCCAGTACATCAATGTGCGCGGTCTGAAAGAGGTGCTGGAACTCTACCCTGAGTACGCCACTGTGTTCACCTCTGACATCCACAACAACCTCACCTACAACCTGCGTGAGGGCAGCCAGGACGAGGTACTAAATATACACTCGCAAACAGAAAACTGGTGTTCATCAAATGTGTCATTAGGGTTTCCTTTTTCTCAATTGTAAGCCTGTCTTTTCATATTCAATCCCTAATTTATAACTCTCAAAAATGTTTTTTAAGCCTAGAGAATTCAGAAATTCAAGATCTAGTTTCATTGCCCCCCCTCCACACACACACACTGTCTGATAGAATAGAGCAACCCCCCCTTGACACTTGGTCTACCGCGACGACCAAAGGGCTGTTGGTGGCTTGATTGTCACACCAATTACAATGCGTGGGTGCCACTGTCAGGCAGCCGTATCGCTTCCCTGTTGCCACCCCAAAGCAAAGCCGGATGACATTACAGCCAGACACTGACCTCCTCTCAGTGCTGCCTGTTACCCCTCACAGTTATTTAAGACCATCCTCCATCTGTGGAGAAAATGCACCTGTTTTCAGGCATTGTTATATAAAGATGCATCTTGAAACCCAGGAATTGAATAGTTTCATTAATTAAAGAAACAGTGTGACAAAGTGCAATGGCTGTTTTGCACGGCATTATGTTGAACCGTGCAATCAAAACAAATTAATGCCAAATTGTCTTTCATGTGTGACTGACAAAGCTGGCAAAGCTCCCCAAAGACTCCCAATGTCATCAATATTGTCAATCTCAAGCATTTGTACTAGCTTCAAGCATTCCTCTTGGCTCCCACAGGCCTTTCCCATTGTTTGAAGGCTTTCTTGCTCATTAGTTCATTCATTTAAAAAAATGTTTTAATCATTTGGTTTGGAATATGAAGAACAGGACATCTGTGCTGGCCATGTTCGTTAATGGATGCCATTTTTTCAGGCTGAGTGAAACTGTATTGATGATGTTTTCAAAAAGAAGAGAATTATAATTTTTGAGAGGTTTCATCCCATAAAGAGACATCATAGATACCATTTGGCACCTGGCAGAATCCATGTACTGTATATACTACAGAGAAGCTCATTATTGGAGAAAGGTTTTCCCAAGACAAATACTGTATGTTGTGTGTATAGAGGCCATGAACGTATACACGTTTTTAAAGTTCTTACAGTCTTTAACTATGATTCTAGCAGGCTTCTTTGTGGCGTGGCTGATCACAAGAACTAGCTCTCTAACTCTGTCTCAGGCCATCTGCTCAGAGTTTATGCTCAAGCTACCTGGTCGAGTTGCCAGGTTCCATAACTCCTGACACACACACACACACACACACACATATACAGTAGGACTGGTCTCATCCACATCCTCACGGTGGGTGGTTTGCAGTTGGAGTTGTTGTATGATGGGAGGTCCACATTACACTCAAGAGATACATGAGAATTGCTGACTGTTCAGCAATCAGTCATAGTGAAATACTGCCAAAGAAACAGATTGTAGGAATGCCTATTACAGTATAAGGTATCCAAAAGGGACTACTTTATCTTGTCAAATAAAGGGAAAACCCCAGACTACCAGATGGAAAATTATTTTGTTTGATGATTTTTTTTGTCAACTCTATAATTGAATAGCTTTGACTGATGTGGTGTCGATTAAATTATTTTCATTAGGTTTTGGTAGAGAGTATGAAAGTTTTACAGAGACAAAAAGTGTTTTATGCTATTAAGTGGTATTACTTTTCATAGCAGCTAGAACTGATATTTTATTATGTATCAAATGAAAATCTGAAAAGGGTCGCTCATAGAAGCTATAGAGAATTATCACCCTGATCTGCATCCCCCCTTGGCGTTACAGAGCTTTATTGTGAGTTTCAGCTCACTGTTTTGTTTAACAGTTTAACATTTACAACTTTACTGTGTAGTGGACTTCTACAAAACTACTTTCCAATGCAAAAAAAATTGCATCCTCAATAACAATTCAAGGTAAACATATTCTCCTGGATTACGTTTCTTTATGACCTATCACAAATATGTTTCTAATCATAGTCCATGGAAGCCCGTTTAGGGAGGAGGTCGGGATGGATGGCTGCGACCGTAATCCTGGAGATCCCTCTGAAGCATAATTGAGAATGCAGTTTAGTTGTACAGGAACGTAATTTTGCAGGAGACCAGGTTGACTCTCATAGTGTTGTTTTTGGCCGCACCAGGAAGCTGTTTCCAATGAAAAAACAATTTTCTGCTCTACCTGCTCAGCACCTGACAGACACAGTTAGCTACTAGCAACTTAAAAGGTAATCATATCTTGATAGTGTAACAGTTATTGCAATTTTAAGGTCAGGTTGAATGATTTGGTATGGAATGATTGATAGACCGAGGAGCAATGCTTGTTTCTTCAGGGAGGTGGATTTAGAGAGATACGGGATGACTGTTTTCTCCTTGGCAGAGTGGGAAGGTCATTACACCACCAGGGAACCAGCACTGAGTCCCACTTTAACGACCATGGGAGAGTTAAGTAGTCAGTAGTCATGGAGTGTGAAGAACAAGCTGGCCGGTCAGGGGTTATAGGGATGCAACCCCCTTTGGAGCCTCATATGACAACAACAGTTTAACAAAGATGACGAAGGCAGCCACTGATAACCAGTCGTGGGAGTGAAAGAAGTTTGAAAAGCTAGAAACATGTGTAGTACATGTTGGATGGGATAGAAATACCAACCAGGAGTGGGCTGAAGGAATACACAGAGGAGAGGACAAAATATGTCACAACAATTGTCCCAGGTGACAGTGTCATTTCAAGTACATCCCTTCAGTACAATATATCACAGACAGCTCCCCCTCTCACTCTGAGATACATCAGGAGGAATTTACACTCAGCTGTCAATGGTCTGTGTTTCAGATTTGTTTAACTGTTCTGGAAAGTTCAAATTTGACCCAAAATGTGCTCTGGATTTGAAACACAAGAGGCACAACATACAAGACACTGACACACTCTTGTGTGCGCAAGTATGCTGTTCTGTAAGTTCTGTAAGGTCTGTTCTTTGCATGAGCAAACACAAGATAGCCCTCTTGTGAGTGACAGGAAGAAGTCCCGAAATTAAGTCCCTGCAAACTAATTTTGATATGTGGGACACTTGTGGCATCCTTGCCCCATTAATTGCTATTGATGTTCAATTTATGTCATTTGGCACCGATAATCCTGGCTGGCTAATTAATCACTCCACATTGCCTCGGGGTTAGTCTTCGTTAGGAGGAGAATTTTTCCTGCCTGAAATAGATTCACAGACTTTCACCCCCGTCCAAAGTCTCACAACTAGAGTTATATTTTTTGCTTTAACCGCCTTCTGGTGGAGATGATTTTTAAACTCCGTATTGTGCTTCAATGAAGGATTAAATTGAATGCGTTTCCTCAGTGAATTGCCTTCCTGCATCAAAGAGCATTACTTGCTCTGTGCTGGTGGAGCGATAGACTGTGGCTCGTGTTGTCACATTAAGCCATGCTGTCAGAAGCACGTTTTTCACACACGAAGGAAGACTTCACACTACCACGGTTTCATTTTGCCATCCAGCTGGTGATTGTGCTAAATTGCTTGCAACGGTGTAAGACAAACTTTCACCGGAATCCCCCTTGCAATCGAGTGTAGACGAAGGATCAGTTATGTGATTCGGCTTGTGTAGCAAAGGCTTTATCAAAGGCCACGGTCATTTAGATAGTTCCAAAAGGGTTCAAGTGGATACAACAGTAGATAACAAATTAGAATTTTATACTGTAAATGCAAAGACATCATCAAAATGAATTCAATATTCCCTGTGGAGTTCTTGACCTCCCCTGGTGTCACACTATATTCCACTGATCAACAGGTGGTAACACGCCAAGATATGCTGCAATGCGCCAATGCTGGATTTGAAATACTTCAAAATCAGCTTTGCAGATGTTTTATGAGGAAAGAAATACACTTGACATGTTTGTTAGACGTCAAAGATACACTTATAAGAAAACTCCACAGGGCACATTTCATTTCTTAATGTGGCATCACAAGGGTTAAGTTTAATGTTTAAAGGTTTGATAAGGAGGACATGAAGTTGAATATATTAATATGTTTTGCCTGGGGCTGTGTCTTTTGTAATCCCTGTCGCTTTCTTTTTGTTACTGCAGGGTCTCAGCAGGTTTTCAAGGTCACCCAGGCTTCCCCACGTGAGTTCAAATTAAATGTTCTTCTTCTGTTAGGGCTGTTATTATTCCTTATCCCGAATTGTCAAAGGTGCATTTGTGTCATGCATATCAAATTAACGTTTAACCGGCGTGTCTGGTTTTTCAAGGTAACACCCTCAGGTTTTGTTGGGTCTTCAGTACTGTATTGCTAGTGGGAGGGTTTGTGGAAGGACTTCCCCTGCAGGTTGAGACTCATTTGGAACAGACGGAGCATGTTGAGTCCCTGGAGTTAGCTCACTAACTGGGTCAGTAGCTCTCCTAATAGGAAACCTTATGAGCTACTTTTCTCACTATGCTTATCGCCCCGCCTTCCTAATATTAAAATACTGTTTACAGTGCTTATTTTATGTAAAATCAATTGTTTTTACTGCCAAGCACACCGTTAGCCATGACTAGACCGTAATAGATCTGTAGCAGGATTAATGTGATTAAAATATCATCAGCTGTATCTCATTAAAATCTAAATAACACAATAATGGCTCTTCATCAGCAGCTATCAAAAGGCTTATTTGCCGGATTACTCGTGAAATTATTTGTGTATTGTGAGTGGCATTTTAAATTGGTCAAGTTTTTTTAACGTAATTCCAATATCTGTAAGTATTTCAGCATTTATGTAATTATTACTCCAGTATTTCCAAATTTGTTTTCATATCCTCAAACACAAGAACAAACCATGCTGTTTAGGGATCAGTGCATCCCTTGGTAGTGAGAGCTCACATAGTGTACAGTTATTAATGATGCCTGTTGTATTTGCTGTTTTGCAGGAAGCCAGGCTCCCCTCTATGGTGGAAACTAAGGGGGATGACCCGGACGACTCCTTCCACCTCTCTCCAGCTACCCGCTCCCGTCGCAACCTCCTGCTTCCCAACTTCAGCAGCCCTGTTCGGCGTACCTCACTGGGGAACCTCCTGGGGGATGAGTTGCGGCAATTCAACGCCCTGCGGCGCTGCCGTTCACCAAACCTCAGCCGCGGCATCCACGGGCAGTGCTCATCCCCTCAGCCACCGTCGAAAAAAGAGCACAGCTCCCCGAAAGTCACAACGGCCTCAACTTCAGCCCAGGGGGAGTCGGGGGCCGAGAAAAAGCCTTCAAAGCTGCTTATCCCAACCGTCACCTGCTTTGGACCGCCAGATCTTAGTCCCAGGTAGCCTGAAAGCTATTATCAAATGTTCAGTTTTCAAAACAACAATAGAAAACAAACAAAAACTTAATCAAAGTCGAAATGAAAATACTTTTTTGCATGTTGGTAGCTGGTTGACCAAAATAGAAAACAGTAGAAACACCCAGTTAATGTAATGCAATAGAGTGTAATATAATTTTAAAAAGCTATAAGTGCTAAATGTCAATGAACTAAAATGTCTTCTTTATTTTGACTCCACACTGTTTGTGTTTATATTATATTTGTAATAATTTCATTAATACACTGTAGAGTTTATGCTTTTCTAATGCAGTTCAACACAACACTTCAAACTATAGTCTCTAAATGATCATACAGTAGATTTAACATATGGCACAGTGTCAACAGCAAATAATAAGTTTCACAAAGGCAGAATCTATTCAGACAGTTGTATTATATTACATTACAGTGTGACAGGGATTTTTACATCTATTCTTCTTTGTATCTCATTTCTTGAAAGACGTTTATTTTGATATCATCGTATAATCTGATACTTTCATAGTGACATGAGCAGCAACATGCTCGTGTTCCTTCTTCTTAAACACTGTGGTTTCCCTCCAGAGGCCGAAGTTCATTCATTTTTAAGAATCCAAAATTTGTGTCCCCTTTTTAAAACTATTTCACAGCAGTTTACCTCATTAACAGCACCACTATACCATAGGCCATAGGCCATCTCACTGGATTTTGTAGACCACGTTATGTCTATATATCCATCCTAGTTATACCCGACATAGAGCGTCTCAGATGATCAAAGTAAGTTGTTCGTTGTAACAGACACCTAAAGTCATGCCACAGGAACCGGCATCATCCACTTAATGTAAATGGAGTGTATTTGCATTGCATATTTCAACAGATGTCACTGCATTTCATTACCAGAGCACCTTATCCTCCTGCCCCAACCATCTGTATTCATAATGTATCCCTAAGTCATCCAGTAAGTCCTAGATATGGGTAAGTGCTGGTTCAGAGAGCTCAGGTGTCCGCCCCTCCAGACTGGGCTCTTCTCCTCATGTTCAAACCCACATGGGCCTCTGCCAGCAGCAGCTCTCATGCCACATTCCTCGGTCGTCTGCAGGCTCCAATGATGATTGAAAAAGCTCTACTGTTACATTAACTCCGGCTTCCCTTCTCTTCGCCCCTCCCTGCCAGGGTGGTAGACGGCATCGAAGACAATGGACACGCGTTCCACTTCAACGTGGAGCACAGCAGGCCCAATGCCAGCACGGGAGGCAGCACCCAAGGTAAGTCAAACCACCTCCAGCTGCGAGGGTCACCCGGGTGCCAGATGGCTGGAGGTAAACCCAAGGGTTCAAACAGTGGATACAACAATGTTGCCCTGACTCCTTCTGGGGGAAATATGAGAGCGCAGAGGAATGAAATGACAGCCGGGTGTCCAAAGAGTCAGAGAACATGTTAAAAGACAACAGAGGTCAAAGCAGTGTACAGATCATCTAACCTGGGCTTTACACTGATGATCGCTATCATTCTGGCAAAATATCACATTCAGGTCAGTTAAAGTCCAACTAATGTACTTGAGGGATGCACAACATTACACCGTAGCAGTCTATGTACAGTACAGCTTCCTAATCACTAAAAGTGTTTTTAAAAGCTGTGGTGTAGGATAAACCTCCTGATTTGGTTTGAGTTGTTCTGGCCGTCATGCAGCGCCTCCCGGAGGATTGCCTGCATTATGTTTAGCTTTTTTCTAGTTTGTGCCTCATTGATTCCACATAATTGCTGCTGTGGTCCGTCTACTGTCATATTGGTCGTGTTTTAAGTGTTCACAAGCTTCCCTCTTTTAGATCCTGACATACAGCAGCAACAACATAAACCATTTCTTTAGATAATAGACATAAGAGTAGAGATGACATCGCAGACACGAATCCAAAGCAATAGCTCTACAACATAATGTTTTTGCAGTAATTCACACATAATATTCAACTGTACATATATGCATGTGTGTGTGTGTACATGCAATACGTGCACATACATGTGTCTGTAATTTCTCATCGTCTGGAGAAAAGTTTTTCATTTTAATAATGATAAAGACCTCCGTGTTTGTGGCCGAGTTGTGTGCTACTGAGTCAACTACTTGTTGTTTTTCTCCTCCTCATATCTTTAGACTCCACACAGGTTAACTCCACTCTGCTGCTTGAGACAGAGGAGGTCAGACGGAGCATCGGTCAACTCAACCAAAAGGTAAGGTACAACTTCTTAAACCTAGATTAACATTGATTGGACCAAAAATAATGTATCCCTCTCATCAAATCTGTCATCTGTCTGTAAAGTACTGAATATGAAATACAGGAAGCATTAATTCATTTTTTATTAGAAAATACAACCTGTGTGCTATTCTGACATTATAAACCGAGTTCCTGTTCAGACATGAATTTGCTTCAGAGCTGACCTAGAAAATGAGCAGAAATAGACTTAATGTGTGCCTTGTGTCTCAGTCTGCCACTGCACGCTTCACTTTAATGTAAATAATGCGTAAGCAGGTGCAGCAAGAGGATCCAGATGGGCCCATGTAGGTGCTTTCTGAAGTCAATATTCATTAATCAGCAGGGTGCTTCTACAATGCAGAGTGCGGAGTGCTGACTCGACAATCTGAACCAAAAAAAATGTTGGATAACAACCTTGATCTACTTGTGGCCCTTCTCTGACCCCTGTCCCTTGTTCACAGTTTTCTGTCTACTTTCTTCCCTATTTGACTCAGTCTGTGTCCCTCTGGATTTCACTGCTGCGTAAGAAATCATTTATTTAAGTCAGAGGGGTTTAAAATGGTTCAGCTATCTTCAGGGAGATCATTAGAAAATGATATCTGGACAGGGATCCAATATTGAGCCTCAAAGATAGAAACCGATTAATTTGTCACTCTGTGCTGGGGACTTAATTGGGCAAAACTGTGTTGTTGTTTTTTGTGTACTTTGAAGCTGTACTGTACTTGTGTAATTTACCACGTTTCCTCAGTGTAATAATAGAATATGCTCCAAATCTGTTAATGTCGCAACTAAACTGTGTGCACTGTCTACGCAGATGGGCACATTAAACCAGGAAGTATCTGAACTCACCAAGGACCTGCACCACATGATGCATCTCCTTCAGGCCCACATATCTGTGCAACACTACAAAGCCTCCCTTCCTTCATACCCATATGGCATCCAAATGGTGTCCAACCCGTCTACAGTCCCCAACACTGGCATGCCCTTTAACTTAGCTCCAACCTTCCACCCCAATAACAATCCTGGGAGCCAGGAAGGCCACAGCCAGCGAAGCGTTGCACCCGCTGGCCACTGGAACTACAGTGGAGCTGCTGAAACCCAAACAGATAGCCAGCACTGGCCTCAATGCTCTAGTCCACCTGCCAACTCCTGTCTGCCCCTCTCTGTAAACTCTGCATCCAGGTTAGGCCCGTGTCACAGCTCTGAGAGCATGACAACACATCTGTGGACAAGCCCGTCTCCTCTCAGAGCCAGCCCAGGCTTCCAGGGTGGAAGTCCAGGCCTCGCACCTCATGCTGGGTATGAAGACTCTGACAACAGGCTTGTCGGTGCTAGCCCGACCATCATCAGCCAGTCCCAGCCTACTTTGTGCCTGCAGCCTCCCAGTGATAGTGATGAATACTCTTGCCTTTTGTCCGGTGTCCCTACAGGTACGTCCACACACAGCCTGCTGGACTCGTCACCCAGTTCGTACCCCCATCTCTCCCTGCACTCCGAATCCCATCTTAACTTATCACAAGCCTCACATGAGGACATTTGCGTTCTGATATCCGCCCCAACATCCCATAATGTGATCCAGGACACCTCCCTCTTCCAAATCGAGGACTCACACCCCTCGGTCCACCCTGTGTCTGCATCTCCACCCATGTTGCCAGGCCACCCTCTTGGATCCTCCCTGGATTCAGCCTCACAGCGATCGGATGCTCTCGAGCCTGATCTTCCACTGGGCGACCCATCTGCCATAGAACACACCAGTCTGGAGTGCCTACTGGGGAATGGGGGCTCTATGGAGAGCAGGGACAGTGAAAGCGTGTCATCGCGAAGGTCCAGCATTGGTGTTCAGACTCTGAGCACAGAGCAGTCGTGGTGTCTGGACCTCACAGATTAAACTGTTTCAGGGTTAGACTCACTGACTTCACTACAACTTGGGGGGGGGGGGAGTTATAGACATGCAACTACTTACAGTGTTAAAGAGACCCTGCTGGAGAATGTCAACGTGTGCTGTATTTAATAACTTAATTTCTTAACTTAATTTGTCAAACTCCACACAATTTACACCATTTCTATGCAAAAGCATGTCATTTGTGCATTATCTTGGATTTACTGAAGTGTGTCTTTAAATAAAAGAGTTCCAGTGTATACTGTATATTTTTGTCCAACGTCCCTTAGAGCAATTTGCGGTTGATAATGCTTGTTACCTCCTTGCATGGTAAAGTTGTTTATTCTTTTTCCTAAGGAAAAGGTTTCCAAAATAATGTGTACGCATTCTACATGACAACCTGTTGATTGTGGTTCACAGATACTGTGTTTGTAGACAGACGGCTCAGAGGGGTTGGATGTTTTAATATGTGAAGGAACAAAAATGACACATTGCACATAGGGACGAGAGTATGTGCATCATTGAGCATAGATTGTTTATTGTTTTGAATTGAATGTTTTTCTCACTTCAGCATTTTTTATTTGTGAGTTCTTGGACTATGAATATCTACAATCCAATCTCCACTAAGCAGTACATCATTTATGATTTCAAGAAAATTCCATTGAATGTCTCCAGTTTTATGAGATTTTAAGACATTTCTTATTGTTTTCCACACCAAGGCATAGTCCTGTGAAATAATGTCTTTCTTACAGATCTATAGTTATATAAACACAACATAGCTGTTGATAAATAAACATAAATAAATACATATTTAGATGAAAAGAGGGTCCCATGAAATATTAAGTACTGTTATTCATTTACTAAATATGAATGCCTAGTGGGGGGAAAAACATTCAGGAACTTTGTTCTTTTTCAATGATTTCTCCTTAGCTGACAAAATAAAGTATGCAGAAATGTATTGAAGTGTCCTTTACTGTGGCGTCACACTTACCACACTTGATATATCATTTTTCTGAAAAGAAAGTCACGTATTCTGTGAACAACTATTTAGTTGCAAGACATGTTGGAATATTTTTTCACTGAGGAAATTCAGAAAGTTGGAATAGAGGAGCACTTTACCGTTACAGGGAGATAATGGGAAGTATTGACCTGTTTCTGTGCATTCATCAGAGTTATGCTTTCATTTGTATACTGTTACATACATGTACTGTATTTGGTTATGACATGGGACTTTAACGTTTTCATGTGGGGGGTTATTCATTCTTTATTACCTGAAAGAGGCAGACTAGTCGTAGTTTATAAGTACAAACATATATATTTGAGTCCACTAGAGTTCATACGTGTCACACTTGTAGCTGAAAGAAGTACATATAGTGTGTGTGTGTGTGTGTGTGTGTGTGTGTGTGTGTGTGTGTGTGTGTGTGTGTGTGTGTGTGTGTGTGTGTGTGTGTGTGTGTGTGAGAGAGAGAGAGAGAGAGTGAGACAAATTCCTCTTATTTGTGACATAAAAATATTTAAGAGTTGCTGCCAAATATAAAATTACTGAATTATTTTAATTAAATTTATTTACTTCCACTAGGATGTAGAAAAAAATGAAGTCATCCATTTACGAGACAGACGAAAATGTTGAACGGTTGAAAAATATCTCTGGTAAGAACAGAGTAAATCAGAAAGTCACCAGTCGGCTTTAGAATATATATATAAAAAAGAGAGAGAGGATTTGCAGCTGTTGTTTTTCTCATTAGTGACTGTGAATCCAGTGAGTCTTTTGTGAATGCTTTTGGTTTATCCATTTTTTTTATTTGGGCTGATCTGTCTTGACTCTCAATCCGATTATATAAGTGAATGTAGAGTATTGTTCATGCTTGCTGAGATGGAACTGCAGCAGTAACATCAGCATTTCTGATCATAGCTAAAAACACAAAACCTATATTCACTAATGTTAACGCATTAATTCTATATTTTCATGTAAATTTCATTCAAGCAGTGACATTTTTTTTCATTCAGGGTTTCAGTGCACACACAGATAACATCTTGAGTTTGTTTCATGTCCATTGGCTCAATTTCAACAGGTTATGTCAACAACACAGCGTCCTGTCAGGACAAACATAAAGTAACAACACGTGTTGTGTTTTCTGATATGTCTTATAGATCTTATAGTCTATAATATACACTCTAATTCATTCACCTCTCATTTTCTCTTTTATATACAGTGATGTGGTGTCTTTCTAATTCTTAATCACTCTTTATAATTGGTTAAAATGGAAATGCAAAGCTCAAACTGACCAAATCCAGCACAAAAATGAGCAAATTCTATATTCAAAAATTTGACAAATTTTTCTGCAGTGAATTAATCAATTTCTCAAATAGAGCTAATACATGACACAGTGTTGTCTCCCAATGAGAGGGTAACATTACTTTTTTTTTACAAGCTTACTGTTTTTGTTTTTTATAGGACCATAAAAAATATTAGTATTCTCTCCTGGGGCATCAGTGAGGTCATACTGGGTTTTGCAACATCCACGTCTGGTCTCGATAAGCCACTCGGTTTATGAATAAAACCCAGATGACAATTTTTGAGTTAATGATGCACTGGATTTGCATTAATTGCGCAACAAGTCCTAATAAAAAGGAAGCCAGCAGCCTTGCAGCACACGTCCAGTAGGACAATTTACCAGGTGGGATATCTTTAATGTTTTTTTTGTATGTGCTTAATGAAAGTGCTCCCATCAACACTTATAATATGTCATTTGATTTCGAACACCTTTCCATCTTGCTTTATTCATGCACAGACCGGTGTACACTGTACAGTCACATGGAAACATGAAGACTGTGATTCTTGCTCTTCTGGTGTTGGTGGTTGTCAGCCAGGGTAGGTTATTGTACAGGAAACCCAACAAACCTGCAGTGTATTTCACCAAAATTGCATGATGGCCACAAGAAGCTGCAGCTGATTAATACCTGCAATTCATGTCTCCAGTGTGTCTGTTTTGGGCTGATTTCAGACCTTAAGGTCAATTATTTGCGCCAGTGAAAATGCAGCACTAATTGGGATACAAAGGTTGGATATGATTTTTCCTTTTCCTTTTTCCAGGTGAAGCCTTGAGGTGTAACTGTGGAGGCACGTCGAAGCCAAGTGGCCATGTGGCCATGTGGAGACCTGCTATGGATCAGATCAAGTCTGTGCCAGAATCACCCTTCAAGCTGGATCCCGTAAGTACAGGCTGCTCCCTCAGTGTGCTGTTCAGCTAAAAGGAACAATTACATTAGCTGGATCAGTTCAGAGTCATTACTTTGACTGAAAACGTGTAGATGTTGTCTTATAATCCATGTTTTCACAGATACTATAGCTACATCCAGGGATGCATGGATAAGGATGACTGCACGCTGATGAGTTATTCAGAGGTATCACGTTCAAATCACACATTTATCATCTTTTTCATATATTTCTTTTTGCCGTATTTGTCTTCAGGAGACAATTTAACAGGGTAGATTTAGACAGGAATACCGCCACCTGCTCTTGAAAGAATTGTATGGCACGTATTTAAGCTTCTTTGAGTTTATCACTGATGAAGCATCTCAGGACTGCTGATGAGGCACAATTATTTTTCTCTATCGCATTGCACCACCTTCAGGTCGATGAGATGCGGTAAAGAGTGTTAGAAAAGGAAACTCATACTCTGCATTTGACTTTATCATGTAGTGATAATGTATTCATGAGAATCCATTAAAAAGTTTTTTCCCCCCCAGTTTCCCTTTCGTCTTTTTCAATTTACAATTCGCAAATATTGGCATTGCATCCTCCCTGCGTTTGTATAAATAAGCAGTAAATAGTCTGAACAGCATATGAATACATCGATTCAACCTTTTAAATTCAGGTAAAAACATTTAAACAAATTGAGAATAAAAACATCAACCCAGATAAAACAGAGTGTTTGTATGTGCATATTGTACATTCACACATATTACTCAAGAAATATTAAATATTGCAAAACCATTATCCAACAAGCTTTTTTTGGACTTAAACTAAGTCTCAAGAATGATATTGTAATGAGCCCAATGATAACGTGCATGAATAAGTACAACATCACTACATCACACTGTTCTATGTCCTGCTCCCATCTGTGACACACAGCATACAGGGGAAGGGGATAATGTTGCCAAACCATGAAATATGTTTCAGTTTACACAAATTACATTTAATCAGATTGTTTAAATGTACAGTACATCATCTGAGGTGTCAATACATTGTTGTCTACTTACTTGGAAAGTGCTCACATCTACTGGGAAATGACATTAGGGTCTATTCATGATATCAATATTCACCAATGTACAGGTGAAGAAGAAGTAGAGAAGTAGAGTTTTCTTTATTACGAAGGGTGACTATAAGATTTATTTGGTAGATTCTTAAGCTGAATCTCACCATCTCAGTTTCTCAGGGCGGTTAAATTAAAATCATCCTTTTGCAACTTTTCTTAAAACTGCCTTCG